>NC_056731.1:1819488988-1819688988 GCF_019279795.1 Protopterus annectens | reverse complement strand
CAGCCCCAGCATCATGGACTTTGGGTATTTCATCTTCTTGGACTGCAGATCAGGGTGTGTCAACATGATGTTATGCTTTCTTGTGATGCCTGCCAGGACTTGTGACAACATGACCTGCTATTCCCCTCTGGTTGCTGTGAGTTTCACCCTGGTTCTTCTGGGTCTTGTACAGTGTTGCTCAACTGTGCATCACCTTTCCAAATGGATGTCTCAGCTGGCATGTAGATGTGGTGTTTTGCCATTCCATATGTGTTCTGATGGAATGTGGTGCTAAAGTAACAGCACATCAGGAATTTGATGCATTTGTACCATCACTTTGTACCAGTCTACACACTGTCTTGCTCTAACACTCCTGCTACATCCCCCTAGATCAGGATACACCTTGTAGATGTTTATACCTGCTTGTAGATGGGGGCTGTCTTTGATTTTACACACAGCCTGCCTTGCAATACATACACAGACATGTTTGGGGGGCCCATGTTGCACACTGCCTGCACCATTCTTACTTCTTGCACTGCATGTCAACTTTTTGTTGCACTGCTGCAGTTGTACATCTTCTAATTGGGGACCTTCTGTACTTTCTTCCTCTGCATGACTTTCTGTACTGCAACCTGTCCCTGTCTATTTCTCTTGCAGTTCTGTTTCATGAATTTCTCTTCCTCAGAGATTTTTGCAGCACTGGCTTATCCTTCATATTCCATGGGGATAGCTTCCATTTATTTCATTGCAGTATGGCATTTTGCAAATTATGCTCTTGTGATGATTTTGCATTGATTTAATTCCAGCAGTGCATAATTGATATGTCCTGACATGGTTGCCTTTTTGAAATGCAGAATCCATTATGAAAATAGATTGATGGACATATATTTATAAATCATGTTCAGAGTAATTAATAATAAATTCCATTGACATATGTATCCCTTCTATATAAAATGATCTAAATATATTCAAAAATCCCATAAACAATATAAATATATTATATCTATGGATTTATAAAAAGATAAATTTTCCCACTTGAATAGAATCATTATATATACAAATATTGAAAAAAATCCATATAAACAATATAAATGAAGACTATGAGACATTATGATAAAATATTATCAAATTTAAGAGAAGAATATGAAAAACACTATGGACAAGAAAATGAGACATGAAGTAATCATGCTTAAAATACTGGTGCCCCTCCTTATGTTGGATTCATAAGAAATAAAGTGCAGGTGAAAAAACTGAGAAGCTTAGATTTTATTTAACATATTCAAACAATGTAAATCCTATTTGTGATAGCTTTAAAAAGATTGTGATATAATATTTTAACTATTAAGAGTGATATAAGTTCAACTACAGGACGTCAGCCATTTTTTTCCTTCAGAAAAAAAATCTGAAAAGCCTATGATATTACTGTAAACCTGAAAAAAACTCTTATTTCAGAGCATCTGGGGACACATCTTGTAATTATTGTAAATTTATTAATTTGAATACTGTTTTTATATCTCCAGTGACACAGAAAAAATACTGTATTTCTATTTTTGCAGATGGCACTTTTAAAGATTAGTTTATTTGGCAAAACTTTAAAATGTGTTTTGTGTTCTATATTGGAAAAACAGATCTTTAAAGGAATAAATTAGTGAACACATATATGATATAAGGAACAGAACGATGGCAATGCTTTAGCCATACATATTATTTGCTGTGGTATACAGCATGATTTTTCTTTCCATGTTTTACAAATAATGAAGTTTGGAATAGTAGTTGGTAATTTCAGATAATTAACAGAGGAATATGAATAGAGGTAGATCACTGAACTGAATTCTAATTGTTTCCCTGGATTAAACAATTCATATTAATTGTAGCACATTCTGAAGAATAGGAATTTAACAAAGTGTATTGTTTCTTGAAGATGTAACATATAGGTTCATAGGTTCATACTAGGCTATCTGCCCTAGGGCATTTATAAGCCTAGCCAGAGTGTGTTTGGCTTTCGCCACCCATTTTAAATTAATTTTGCTATGCCCTTTTTCAATGTTAGTATACTGTGCCTCTGTCTAACAGTGACACAGAATTGATACCCGGGGTAAACCTACTATCACCCATCCACTCATCAAGATTCCTCTTGAAGAGAGTCAATGAGGGACTCTGCCTAACCTGGACTGGGATTTTATTCCAGAGTGAAGGGAGCCTCTGGGTTATGAATCTGTCCCTATCATGGGATTTTATATTGTTTTAAATATTGCACTGTTTGTATTGAAATAGTGAAAATCTTATAAAGCAATTCTGCAAAAGTGTTAATTTTGTATTACATTAAAAGTTTGTTTCTGATGATTGTTGAGTAGCCTAACCATCTCACACACACGCGCGCTAGCGCACACACCCACATACACACACACACACACACACACACACACACACACACACACGTGTATGCACTCATATTAGTTAAAACGTAAGGAGTTATTTTTCAACTGTATTCATCTAAAGAATATACAGTAAGCAAAGCATAAAGCACAGAAAACAGAAAAAAAAAAACTTTAGTCCAAGTTATAATAGAAATAGTCAGTTTAGGGACTCTGGGTTGTGTGGTACTTACCTACTTCTGCTTTGTTAGACCACTTGGGTCTAACTCATGCACTCATTGGTAAATACTACATAATCTATGGCCCACCATTGATTATTACTTAAGGGACATAATAAATATCACATCAAACCTAAAGAACCAACAAATTGAATGAAAGTATTAAACCCTGTTAGCTTCTTGGAAGAAACACCAGAACCAAATGCATGGAAAAGTATATGCATGTGTTTTATAACCCAGAATATCCACAATAATCCAAATGAAAAAAAACATCCAGCAGAGGACTCATGGTAAAACAGAATTTAATGTCATGAAGGCCAAGACAATCAAGAAAAGACTGGTTTCTCTGAAATGACAACTTTGTCAGTTATCTCCTTGGATGAATTTAAATTGTATGCTTTATTCTAAGAAAGGGGAGCAGTAACAAGCAGAAAATAAAGCAATATTTAAACAATAAAAGAGCTAACTGCAAGGGAGGATAAGGCTTAGTGGAAAATCTGAGAGTGACCGGTGTATTGGAAAGAGAGGAAGGTTCAGGATTAAGGAATTTTGTGAAACCAAAAAGGTCTCTGTGGATAAAATTTATAAAATCATCACTTGGGATTGACAAGGTGATCAGGTTGCCATCATCTGTATCAGAGTGATCATGTAGTTAACACTGGAAGACCACGATATAGACTGTGTCGACATATGAGATGGCACAAGCATTGTAGCAGTTCTGTCCAGTAGTGAGTGTGCATTGTAATTATTATTTCAGCACAGGTTGCAGTTTATAGACACAGTCAGAGAGTATGAGACTAAAATATAGGACGTCTTTTTCAGCATTGTCAAAGGCTTAACTGCCAGATGGTGCCTTCACGTTTACAAATGCTGATGAGGCAAAGGCCAAGTTAAAGGAGGTGCCTCTGGAATCATGTTGAGAAGTAATGGAGTCTGACTACATTAGAACTGTAAGTCTGGGTGTCTCGTACAGCTCCACAGAGGGGGAGGAATCATAAGAGGAGTAAAAGAAGTTGGATACAAAAGTAAGAGTGCCTTGAGGCATGCCTCATGAACAAAGAAATTATGAAAGATATAATTCAGCTGACTGTGTATTTATGGTTAGCGGGATGTCTGTAACAAAATCAGAGACGAGTACAAAGGGTTATATACTGATTAAGAGCTAGGCTGCTTACTACAATCAGAGAAGCTAATAACTGGACCATTTCACAAGATCACATTGCTTTGAAGATAACATCCTTGCCCCCCCCCCCCCATAATGTTATTAACTGCTATCATGACAAATATTGTGACAGCCTGCTTTTTGATTGAGAGATAGAGTTTATTTGATGGGAACTCATATTCTGGAGATGTGAAGGCTATAAGTTTAGACTAATGGTGTCACCTTGTAGGTCAGTGGTACAGAATATTGCTTCCTATTAATTTACTTTTTTCATTTAGTGGCAGATCCTATGACAAATGATAAACATTACTAAAACAGAAGGAGATTTATCAAAGTTAAAGATGCAACTATGGAAGTAAAATTGATGCATTTTAAGATGCAACTATGGAAGTAAAATTGATGCATTTTAAAATAAGATTATTGTTGAGTTGTGAAACAAGTGGAAACTGGTTTCCTAAGTATGGGTCAAAGAAATTACTAAGAGAGATACAATAAAATTGCACATATTTTAAAGTTCCTGGCCTTAAAATGAAAACAAGGACAGACTTTCTTGATTGAAGATCTGTCTGGACATATTTGGAGTATAGAAAGCCAGTTGTTGCTTATATGCCACAAATGTAAATGAGAACTAACAGGTGTGATGAGGGTGGACAGGATTAGGAATAAGCATATTAGAGGGTCAGCCCAGGTTGGAAGGTTTGGAGACAAAGCCAGAGAGGCAAGATTACGTTGGTTTGGACATGTGGTGAGGAGAGATGCAGAGTATATTGGGACAAATATGCTAAGGATGAAGCTGCCAGGTAACAGGAAAAGAGGAAGGCCTAAGATAAGGTTTATGGATGTGGTGAGAGAGGACATGCAGGTGGTTGGTGTGACAAGATGCAGAGGACAGGAAGAAATGGAAACAGAAGATCCACTTTGGCAACCCCTAACGGGAGCAGCCGAAAGAAGAAGAAGAAGGAGGTGACAGAAATGAGCAACATTTTATGTCAATGACCTTTCCAACTGCTATAATAATTAAACAGATAACACCTGTTCAGCTTCTGTCTCTGATGGGTATGGTAGGTGGAATAGCTGACAAAGGCAATTTAAAATTCCGTAAAACTAAAAGATGCCTATTTGTAATGTGCAAGGCATAAGAGACACACTCAATGTGTTCCCTCTTTTGTATTAATATGAGTGAAAACAGAGCCTACAAAAATAATATATACAGTATGCACTGAAATGAAGATAAAATAAAATTTTAGAAGTATTATATTTAGGAGACTAGAGTGATAAGGAAGATATTGAAATCCACATCTTACCCACACCCCCCGCAAAGGTAACCACCATGAAACACTTCTCCAAAGCTGACTTGGGGCTCCTAAAAACAGAGGTGGCTAACTTCACGGCACTCATATCAATGGAAAATACAGGCATGACTGCCAAATCATATACCAATGCACTGTACAAACATGTACGTAAATGCATGGAACTAGCCATACCCAACAGAACCAAGACGCTATCCTCCAAAAAAGGAAGCCAATCTGGTGGTCCCCTGCCATTAATAAACTCTACAACAGAAGGAAGAAAGTACAGTTGTGCACACTTATCATAAATGTAGATGTTTGAGTGTATTCAGTGTTGCAGTCATTAAATTTGGGTAATCTGCTGGCAGGTTGCCCTCAGTCAGCCTGATTAACAAAGTCTTGGGTCCTGCATTGGTTGCTGTCCCTTCTTCCGTGATGTCAGGTCATCAGGGCTATAAAACATGCAGCAAATACCATTACATCAGTTTTTCTTGCCCCAGATGTCAGGTACCTCCCAAATGGGGAGCAAATAAAATTAAAAACACAAATAATATACCTCCAATCCCAGAAGCAAATATACCAAAAGGGCTTCTAAGCATAGTGAAAGAAAGTAGAGGTATAGCCAAAGAAAAATAGGGGACTGGAGGGAGGGTAACCAGGACTGCAACAGTGAATACACTTGAACATCTACATTTATGTTGGGTACACAACTGTACTATGTTCTTCGTGTTTCGCTGTTGCAGTCATTACATTTGGGTAGATTCCCAAAGTTATGGTTGGGTGGAGGGAATTATACAGCATTATGACCAACTCTAAGGCCCTGCAGGACAGCAGTGGCAAAGCCAGCTCTGGATTTAGAGAAAAGTGGTAAATGGTAATGTTTGGTGAATGTATGAACTGAGCTCCAGGTAGCAGCTTCTAGAATGTCCCTGGTAGGAACACCTCTGAGAAAGGCTGTAGAAGTAGATGCAGCCCTGGTGGAATGGGATCTGATCCCCTGGGAGATAGTTTTTCCATGGTGCATATAGCAGAAATGAATACAATGGCTTATCCATTTGGAAATGGTTTGCTTTGAAATAGCCTTTCCCTCTGCACCTGCAGCAAATGTCACCAGCAGTTGTTCAGATTTTCTTTGAGATTTTGTCCTGTTTAAGTACAATCGAAGTTGTCTGTGTACATTCAATGAATGCAGAATCCGCTCCCCCTTGTTTTGTGGATTGAAAGAAAGTTGGCAAATGTATGGTCTGATTAAGAGCCACACTGGATGCCACCTTAGGCATGAAGGATGGATTGGTCCTGAGAGATACCCTGTCCGCATGAAAAATGATGAAAGGCTCCACTGCCATAAGAGCCTTTAATTCGGAAATCCTTCTAGCTGAAAGTGACTGCTAAAAGGAAAGCTGTTTTCCAGGAGAGACATTTTAAGTCTGCAGTAGCAGCTGGCTCGAAAGGAGGGAGAGTGAGCTTTTCCAATGCAAAATTGAGGTCCCAGGCAGGGGTTGGAGCTCTCCTGGGTGGTCTTAAGTTTTTGGCCCCTCTGAGATACTGCTTTAGCAGAGGATGAGAGTAGAGGAGAGGTTCTGTGTTGTAATGAGCTGACATGGCAGAGGCATGGATTTTTATGGAAGAAAAGGATAGGACCTTGTGAAGCATCTCAATTAAGTATTGTAAAATCCGAGGAATGCTGGGCACTGCTGTGCTTATCCCTTGAGATTGATTCCAGGCACAGAATCTTTTCCATTTGTCAGCATAAGATTTTCTAGTACTAGGCCTTCTCACCTCCAAAATGACATCCATCACAGGTTTTCTGAGGGATGCTAAGGGTGAATTTAGGTGATTATCCACGCTGCAAGATTCAAAGTTTGGAGCTGCATGTGCAGAATTTGGTTGTTCTGCTGAGACAATAAGTAAGGTGTCTGAGGCAGGTGCCACAGTGTAAGGTGTGACACATTGAGCAGGAGTGGGTACCAGAGTTGGCAAGGCCAGTCTGGAGCAATCAAAATCATTTTTGGTTTGTCCTGTTTGACTTTTATTAGAACTTTGGAGAGCAGAGGCAGTGGGGGGAAGGCATAGACTGATAGGTTTCTCCAGCTGAAGGATAGAGCGTCCACTTTCCAGGCTTTTTTGTAATGAGTTCTTGTGCAAAATTTGTCCAACTGATAGTTCTGGGGTGAGGCAAAAAGATCTATGTCTGGGCTCCCCCATTTTCATAACAACATGTTGAAAATCCATAGTTCCATTTTCCATTTGTGTGGGTCCATGAGATTTCTGCTTAGTTCATCTGCCAGAGTATTCAGCTTTCCTGGCAGGAATTGAGCTTGTAGTTGTACTTCATAGGTCAAGGCCATGTTCCACAATGCCATGGCTAGTCTGCAAAGGGGGTAGGAGTGTGTACCCCCCTGCTTGTTTATGTACCACATAACTGTGGTGTTGTCTGTCTTTATCATTAATTGTTCTGGATGAAGGTAGTCCTTGAAGGCTGTCAGTGCATTCTGTACAGCTAGCATTTTTTTTTGATTGATATGAAGGTGCATTTGATTTGGGCTCCATTTGCCCTGATTGCACTTCCCTGCCAGATGTGCCCCCAAGCATAGTCTGATGCATCTGTAGTTAGGGTTTGGGCAGCATGGGGTGGTGTGAATGGCAGTCCCTTGTTTTGGTGGTAGGCCTCTGCCAACCATAGGAACTCTAGTTGCAGGCAAGGTATGATAGGAATCATTGTTTCCAGGCTGTGACAATGCTGACTCAATAGACTTTTTAAGTACCACTGAAGTTTCCTCATATGCAGTCTTGCATATGGAATTAGAAGAATGCAGGAGGCCATGAACCCCAAGGCTTGCAGTATTTGCCTTGCAGAAAGCAGGGTTTTTTTGGCCACCTGTTTGAATTAAGTCACCAATTGAATTTGCTTCTCTGGTGTAAGGAAAGCCATCTGGGCAGTTGTATTCAAGCTTGCACCCAGGAATGTAATTTTTTGAAAGGGTACCAGTTGTGATTTATTTTCGTTTATAGTGTACCCAAGACATGTTAGAACCCTTTTTACAAATGCCAGACAGTTTAGAAGAGTGTCCTTGTTTTCTGCCTGAATTAGACAATCATCCAGGTATGGATATATCTGAATATTTCTTTGCCTGCAAAATGCAATTACTGGAGCCAGGCACTTTGTAAAGACCCTGGGTGCAGTAGATAAGCCAAAGGGCAGTGCAGAGAACTGGTAATGCAAGTAGCCTGCTTTGAAGCGGAGGTATCTTCTGCAAGATTCCCTGATTGGGATATGCTGGTAAGCCTCTTTTAAATCTAGAGTTGCCAACCAGGCATCTTTGCCTAGCATAGGAAGTAACTGGTGAAGAGTCAGCATCTTGAATTTTGGAATGTCCAGAAAATTGTTTAGAGTAGATAAGTCCAGGATTGTCTTTTCTGGGTACCAAGAAAAGTCTTGAATAGAAACCTTGTCCCTTTTCCTCTTCTAGTACTGGTTGAATAGCTCCCATGCTCATGAGGGAAAGTACTTGTTTCTGGGCCTCTGCCCACTGATTTGGGGGCAGGTCTGGCCATCTATTTGGAATTGGCAACCTGTGGAAATGAAATCTGTATCCCTGGGATTACTATATTTAAAACCCATTTGTCCTGGGGTTATAAGTTGCCAGTTTCTTGCATGAAGAGCCAGTTTTCCCCCCAAAGGGGAAGCTAAAAGGTAAGTGCTTGGTAAGTGTAAAGGGAAGTCATAGAGACTGCTTACCATAGGGAGGTGTCTTATTGTTTCCAGATTTGGAAGAGGAGGCACCCCATTGTTTTGTTCTGAAAGTCCCTTGTGACTGAAACCTGGAGCCTTTGGAATGTCTGGATTTGACTTGAGTGGCTCTTGAAGGAACTGGAAAGGACCAGTTCTTAGTAGGCCAGTGCCTGCTAAATCTTGGAGGTTGCACTTGTAAGAAATCTTTCACAGTTTGCATAGATTTAGCTTTATCTTCCATCTTTTTTAAAACTTCTTCAGCCTTATCACCAAAGAGACGGTCCTGTTGTAAAGGAGCATCCAACAATTTTGCTTTAACATGATCAGGCAGATTTTGCTCTTTGAGCCAAGCATGCCTTCTTAGCACAGACCCAGTTGCAGCAGCCCTGCAAGAGGCCTCCAAAGAATCAAAACCACATTGCAAAGTATGTTTTCCAACTTGTTCAGCTGAATGCAATAAAATCTTTGTTTTCCACATAGTCAGAAATGAACATCATTTTCTGTTTATGCAGTCCCATGATATGCTGTTGATATTTTAGCATATGAAATTGACAGTTTAAAGTCCTGATTGCTAGGGTTGCAGGTGTGTAAACCTTCTTACCCCATCTATTCAGCGCCCTGGAATTTCTATCAGAAGTGGTAGAATTTTTAGCTGTGGAAGCCTTAATGCCCTTGGGACCCTGAGAAATGGTTTCAGGATCTGCAACAAGATTTTTGAAAAGGAATTTGTGGGAGTCAGAGACCCTGTAGTATCTGTCTGGCTATGGCTTACAAGGAGCCGGAGTCAGAGAATCAGGAGCCATACTAGATTCTGAAAAAACATCATCAACAATGTCTAGAACAGCAGGTATAGCCAAAGGCCTATGCTGAGGAAGAAGAAGAAAATCTCTAAGTCTCTTTTTAGATTCAGAGAAATCCTGACTTTCCCAGTGGAAATGTTCCCTTAAGGTATGTAAAGTTTCCCCAAAAGAAAAATCCTCAGGGGGAGAAGCAGAAGTAATGGAATCTTCTGCATCAGAGTCCTCATAAGTAGGTATAGACAATTCCTGTTCATTAGAAGAGTCAGAAGAAATAGAATCATGTTCAGAAGATTCATAATCAATGTCTTGCCTAGGCCTCTTAGAAGGGGGGGTGGCTACCCCTAATCAGAGTAATAAATCTTCAGCCATTTTGATCATTTGTTTTTTAGGCATAGGGGCCTGCACACGTGACCCAGGCATCGGTTTTTTAGGCATAGGTCTAGAGTTTGGCCTTAGTTTTGAAGATGGTGTTGGTGTACTATACAAATCTGTAGGCCTGAAAACACCCTCAGAAGCCGGTGCCTGCACAGCGGCTCTGGACCCATCCAAGGTAGAGACATCCACGGGTTCCATAATTGAAGCATTTCGCGGCATACCGGACTCCAAATGGGTCTCAGTAGAGGCCTGCAAATCAGAAGTAGCAGGTATCAGGGGCTGCAAAAGCGCCTCACTGAGCACCGGCGAACTGGTGACTGGCTTAGGAGAAGCGTCATTGGCAGTTTTGGACCTCAACGGCCTGTCTCTGTCTTTTTCTTTACGTTTTTTAGGTATTCCAGTAGTCAGATTGCTAACCAATGACATGTCTGGATAATTAAAGCGTGAGACAAAATATTTAGAAGCAAAAATGTACCGATGTTTGATAGTGCGTTGATTAAATAAAGCACAAAACCGACAGCAAGGTACATTATGGTCAGGGCCTAGGCAAGGAATACAGTACAAATGAAAATCCTTATGAGGTATTTGCTTCCCACAAGTAATGCAATTATTAACTTTTACTGACATCAGTAAGGAGGAAGAAAAAGTTTCCCCAACAGGGTACTTAGCTTTTTAGTTGAAGACATCAGATCTGAAACTCGAAAATGAAAATTTCAGGAGTCGGCTGACCGGCACTTGCAAACTGCTTCTGCTTTGGGCACCACGTGGCAAGAAAGACTTATGTAATGGCGTCGGCTGCATGTTTTATACCCCTGACGACCTGAGGTCATGGAAGAAGGGACAGCAACCGACGCAGGACCCAAGACTTTGTTAATCAGGCTGACTGAGGGCAACCTGTCAGAAGATTACCCAAATTTAATGACTGCAACAATGAAACACGAAGAACATACTGTTGAAGAAAAAGGTGAAATCCCAAGACTGGAAAACTCCTGTATTAGCCTCAACAAAAAGTTTAGATCCCTCATCAAAATCTCTAAAGCCAGCTATGAAGGCAGAATTTTGGCAGACAATAAAAACAACTACAAAGCCGTCTATAGTTATATCAAGAATCTTCACGGCAATACCCAGGATTGCTCTGAGTTACTGCACAATGGTACCTCCTATACTGAGCCAACAGATATTGCCAACATACTGGCTGACATATTCAGTGCCAACTTTATACCACTCTCCTCCCCTAAAGGACCAATCACAATACCAGAGGAATGCCAGGCACCCAGCATTACTACAGCACAGGTTAAAGTTGCATTGTCCAAGGCCAAGAATACAGCTTCCATGGGTCCTGGCAATATCCTTGGATGTATTCTACATGAATTGCAAAGTGAACTGGTACCACATCTGTGTGCCCTGTTCAATCACAGCCTCACCTCAGGCTTTGTCCCTCCTGAATGGCACACTGCTACAGTCATCCCTCTCCATAAAGGAGGAGCGACTACAGACCCTGGGAATTATCACCCCATTAGCCTGATGAGTCTGATATGTAAGGCTATGGAGCGCATCATCATGGACCTAATTAACAAGGATATAGGGAATCTCCAAACTCTATATCCCACACAATTTGGTTTTGTGAAAGGTAGATCATGTCTGCTCAACCTGGTTGACTTCTTTGAGTCAGTCACCAGAGCTGTGGATGATGGCAAGTCAGTTCATACAGCCTACCTCAATCTGGCCAAGGCCTTTGATACTATTCCCCACTCAGGAATTATTGATAAACTCACCAAACTAGGCATTAACCCCTATATCACTAGGTGGGTTGCAAATTGGCTCACAGATAAAACCCTCAGTGTGAAAGTAGCGGACTCCAAGTCAGACTGTCGACCAGTCACGAGTGGAGCCCCACAGGGATTGGTCCTGGGTCCTCTCCTGTTTGGCATCTACTTCTCAGAAGTCCAAGCCAACACGGAGAGACTCTGGCTGAACAAGTTCACAGACAACTGAAATCTGGGAGCCATTATTAACTACCCAAGTGATGTAGACATCCTTTCGAAAGAATCGTCAGATAACCTATGTAGAAGATTCTATAGGAATGAGAAGTGTACTAACTGGTTCTCTGACAGAGTAACTGATGCTTGGAACAGACTACCAAATTACATTAAAGTCAGTACTAGTTTAGATATTTTTAAGAACAGCCTGGACATTTATTATGGGAACAAGTGTTTTGGCATATTGGCAAGCTATAAGGGCATTAATGCCCATGCTTGAAACATTTGTATGTATGTATGTATGTATGTATGTATGTATGTATGTATGTATGTATGCATGTATGTATGCATGTATGTATGTATGTATGTATGTATGTATGTATGCATGTATGTATGTATGTATGTATGCATGTATGTATGTATGTATGTATAGAAAGGCCTCATTGAGACCAATGACTGGTGTCAAAACCATGGCCCTAAGCTTAATACCAAAAACTGTGTCGTCATCCCCTTTGGGAAAAACTCAGTTCCCACTAATTACCACATCGATGGGAGCCCAATGAACACTGAAGGCGTTGCAAGAGATCTGGGGACACAGGTTGCCAGTAACCTCTCCTTCGACCACCACATTGCCACTGTGGTCAGAAAGTCTTTCTATGTGGCACATCTCATTACCAAGGGTTTTGCATCCAGGAAGAAAGAGGTCATCATCTCTCTCTACTCTTCCCTCATTAGGCCAATCATTGAGTATAATGCCCAATTTGGCATGTACCTCATTAGACAAATGCAACAGCTGGAAAGGCCACAAAAGTACCTCACAAAGAGGATCCTGGGCTTTGAACACATATCCTGCACAGACAGACTCAAAAAACTCCAGCTATTCTCTGTCTCATATCGTCTACTAAGAGGTGATCTCTGCTTGACTTGCAAAGCCATGTCTGACCCAACTCTGTTAGAAATGCTACATCTAAAGAAATCCAAATCCCTCTGCACCACATGCTCGAGAGACCTCAACCTCATTACCACAATCAACAGAACATGCTGGAGGGACAGGTTCATAACCCAGAGACTGCCCATGCTCTGGAATAGACTTCCCATACATATCAAGCAGAGCACCTCACTGGCCATCTTCAAGAGAAATCTTGATGAGTGGATGAGAAATAGAAAGTTCACCCCGGGGATCACTGCAGTGGCTGTACTTGATAGAAGCACTGGGAACTAATGTCAGGTGGCACAATGCCAGGGCATTTCTATGGGCTAGGCTTGTAAAGGCTTCAGGGCCATTAGCCTAGTACACACCTATGAACCTATGAACCTATGGAAAGTTCTGTAGCATCATATTGTAATGTAATTTCAAAGGTAATATGTTGGGAATGTTTGCCAGGACACTGAGGAAGGGATTTGAGAGTGATGGGTAGAAGTACTTATTACAGGTGAGAATCGTAACATGGGATACTGATAGAAAGGGAGGAGCAATATAGTATTCATTAAGAATATATGAAAATGTTTAATAGGATTAAGACATTCTGGCATACTTGGGTGGGGCCGGATTAAGGATAATAGTGAAATTCTTGTTTCTAATAAGATGCACCAGTTTATTCTGGCAATTATGGGTTTTAGAAGTAACAGATATAAGCAAAAAAGCATATGAGATGATCCATTGTTGTATGGATAAATGTTTTAGAGAAGCGAAGTTAATAAGAAAGAATGCTGCATGATGTAACAGCACCAAGGCAAAAGAATAACATAACACAGGGATGTTTAACAAGTGATTTAGAATCACTGACTTGTGAAATGGTTGCTGTTGTAAGTATTGTAGTTATTTTCTTGAAGATAATCTGTATGTTTTACTATGCTTATTGTGGTGCATCAGTGCATCAGGGACAAGAAAGGAGATTTATTTACTCCCAAAAATAAAACATAAACTTTGCACTCATTCAAAATGCAATTAAGCTTTCCATTAGAATTTTTAATTCTGGAATATTCCCTTTTTGTGCCTGGTTCCTTCAGTATTCTCCCATATATGAAGTATGTAACAGGACTGCTTACACTGGCCATATAACTTTCACTTGAGACGTCTTCAGGAGTGCTTTTCTGTTACTCTTGAAACAGAATTGTTTCCGATGCTTTTAGTTGCTCGCCTTCAAAGAACTTCAGTTTTGGCTTTGATGTATCTGTCTTGTATAAATATTTCTGATTTCTTTGATACAGCTTACTATCTTTCCTGTAAAATACATAGCATCTTGGTTCAGCTGCTATTTTATAATTATTTTAACTTCATATCATGGACATTATTACGGTGGTGGTGCTGCGGTAGCGTTGTCGCCTCACAGTAAGACGTCCTGTTCGATTCTCAGCTAGAGCGTCTTCTGTGTGGAGACATGCGTGAATGGGCGTACCTTCATTGAAGGTTGTGCATCAGGGCTGGCAACTCGGCACGTAAAAATCTACTGCCAATCATTAGCAGACTGGGGTTCCACTGTGGCAACCCCTAACCAGGAAAAGCCGAAAAACACAACAACAACAGCATTGTGGATATTATTAGGCTCTTGTATTTTTATTTTTTTCTCCAGACTGTACATGTGGCATTCTACTTCAAATTTTGCCATATTTTACTTTATGTTGGTTTTCAAAGCATCAGTAATATAGCTTCATGTTGATGAAATAACTTCCGTCCTTCAGTAGTTGAGCTTGTGAGATACTGAGCCCTCATACTGGAGTGTTTCAGTATTTCAGAACTGCAAGAATACAATTTTCATAGTTTTTATTCCAAACTTTTCTCATGAAATTCTTTAGGCATGAGCCAACTGACATAGACACACCACATTAAAACACACAACCATCATGTTGGCTGCCCTTCCCCACAAATGGTGCAACCAAAGAGGACAGATAGTTATGGGATGTGGAGTATATGTATAAAAGAGGCAGCAAGTTTATTTGCAAACCAGCAAGTTGGTTCTCAATATATTTTTTTAATTTGCTTTTCCTAAGTCTAGATATATCTCTTCATGTTCACATTTGACTGAGGGCAGTATGCAATAGATGTTACATGTCTGAATTCCCACTCATACACAAATGTTCTAAACTCCTGATCTACATATTATAGAGTATTGTCAGATATCACAACATAGATATCCACTGCCACAAGAATATTTTCTTTTTAAGTATATAAATTACATTGCACTAGCTGTGTCTCTCAATCTTATTATTTTCAGGAACATGAACTAATAATCCATATGTATGAAATACAGGACTTTTCTGAAGTGGAACAAGTCCATATCCACTTGACTCCACAGATGATCTGGTACTGGATATGCCAGTAGTTCTTTCCTAGGATTGTTATCATGGTATACACTGCAAATTACATGATTCTGTACTACTTTGTTCTATTTGAGTTGGTATTCTGGGGAAAGATTATATATCTTGCTCTTTCTTTTACCATATTTCAGACATGATTCATATACCTTCTCAAACATCTGTTTTCTCAATAGATTTCTTTTTTCTCAGGCCCTTATCCCTACAACATCTTTCAGCATCTCCTTTACTGTCAGCATCATTATTCTTGTATAATTAGTTTATTTATACTTCTGTTAATGGTAGCTGCAGCAATTTTTAAATCCTGTCCTGAGCATCCACAGCTCCTCTGTGCCGATCCTGTTGTTTAGGCTGCTTGTTTTCGCCTCCCAGTAGGTCTTTTCAGCATATCTGTCTATTATTTGCAAGCCTCTAAGCAACTATTGTGCTAAACTCCGCGTTTTTACTTGTAACTGTATTTTAGGGTTATAGATGGCCTTGTGCTGATAGCTATCACTCCAATGCAATGTTTGTAACTGTGTTGTATGGTTATTGTTGGCCTCGTGCTGACGGCTTCATTTATCTGTGACCTGCATGTGTTTTTGACCTCTGCAAGCTGCTTTTGGGACAAGTGGGGCTCTTTTCTAAACTGACTAATGCATTAATTTTGTATGGATACAAGGGGCTTGATTGAATACTACTGGATTGTCACGACCAGAAACCTGGTGTAATGATGTCCTGTTAAAGGGACGCCAACCAAAGTGCATCGCTGAATGCCGGATAGCCTCTTAAGGTGGAATAACAATCCCCCTTCACGTCTTCCGCTTAAATTCATGTTTAGCAGCCATTTTTCTTTCCATTTGTAACTATAAGGGCTCCACACAGCTTCTACATGGTTTTGGGGACCGTTTTGCCATATATACTGTACTGATTGACTGCTTGCTTTGTACTGTGTCATTTGCCCTTTGCTTAGGTTAATTACCGGCTTAGCAGCTGTAAGCTGCTTTTTGAGATGAGTGGGTCTCTCTTTATGTTGTTGCCAGCTGCATTACTTTAGTCTGAGTATACAGGGTTTGACTGCTGCACTTTGCTGGCCTAGTCTGCTCTCCAGATGTCCTATTAAAAGGACACCAATGAACATATATCGGTGAAGGCCTTTATTTCTCTTTCAAGGTAGATCAATGGTCCTACTAGAGCCTTTAGCTTAATTACTGGCTTAGCACCTCTTTTTCTTTTCCGTTTGTCTCTATAAGGGCACCACATGGCTTTTATATTGTTCTGAAAACTGTTTTGAAAACTGTTTAGCACAAGTTATTGCACAGCATGAACATATCATAGTTTACTGTGTTAGTCTGTTGAGCACTATACATTGCACTGTTTAGAGATTTTATAGTATTACTTTATCATTTACCTCTTGCTTTCTGCTGCTTATATTTGGCTCTAATGCTGTATAACCCTGTCCTATCAAACAGACTAGGGTCACTGATAGCATGCTGAACTGCTGAATGAATGTTTTGTTCTATTTAATGGAGCCTATATTGCCTAACTTGTATTGTTCATAGCATAATGTCTGCTGCTTTCCATTGTTAATCCCCTTAACCTAATCTTCCTCTACATACTTGCTCTAGCCTCATCTAACCATAGCCTCTCTCTACTACTGTGCTTTGTTACACCCTCCTTTCTTCTCTAAACATCCCTTACCTTCTACTTTCCCCTCTACATCTGTAGTATTAACTAACTCAGTTTGTCTCCCTCTCCTCTACAGTAATCCATCCCGGGTGCTCTCTCCCTGCTTTAATGCAAATGGAATACCTCCGGCCATCACTTGAAGACACCCTGAACTGGCCAGATTGCCTGGTACTTAGAAAAATACTACTGAGAAGACCCCCCCATAACAAGATTGTGTAAATGTAAGTTGCTTAACACTAATTAAATGTACACTTGATATACTATCTATAGAGTTAATCTACCCTCCTGTGTGTGTGTTCTAGCAGCCTATCACAGACCGTTTGCCCTCTCCCCCTCCTGTTATCACTATCCTAGAATATATTTAAACCTAAGACTGGTCCAACTATCCCTGCTGTTTGCTATCTCCTTCTATGATTAGGTGGCAGCATCTATCAATATAAATCCTAGATATTCTTTATAATCCTAAAAAGTTTTATTTTTTCACAAACAGTTGGTTATGAGTTAATATCCTTAGACTGTAAATATCTTCTCCCCCCTGCTAAACCACCCTTTGTAAAGGCAGCCTTCTTTTTCTGGCTGGAAATATTTAGCTCATACCTTCCTACTACAGCCTTTAAACTGCTCTTTGCTGATACTTTTTCTGCCATACTCACCTCTAGTGTTCTTTCCCGCTCTGTTCGCCCTACAAGCTCACTCCGCTCCCCTACCCTGCCCCCATTTCCCACACGCCCCCAGTACTCCTAGCTTTATTCCTATCCTACCCCACCCTCTCAGCCTAGTTACCCAATACCAGCTCCCCACTCATTACTCCTCCCACCTATAGCCATCCTTCTTAAACTCTGTAATCTGTACTCCACCCAAAATTATAGTCCCCTCCTCTTTCCTTAAATCTCTAGAATACCTCCATTATTTTTTAAACCCTTTCTTCTTCATAGCCTTCTCTATTTTCCTAACCACTCATACCAATCTCTCTTTTCTCCATCATGCTCTCCTCAAGTTATCATACCCTCCAGTCTCCCAGCCTCCTCTTTCTGTTCCTACTTCCCTTATACTATGCTACCTCATATTCCACCCATGCTTGTCCAATACCACCTACAAAGGCAACTACCATACAAACTCACCTTCCCCCTCACCCTTACTCTCATTTCCACTCTATCGCCTCTTCTCTCATTCAGCCCAACCCTCTGCACCTATTCCACCCTAAACTCTTCTCCTCTAAAGTCAAGATACTGTCACCTGCTCCAATCTACAATCTACAAAAATTCATGCCTGGCAGACCAATATGGATAAAGGATATCTCCTTCAACAACCTAGTTCAAGCTGGTGATATCCATCCTAACCCTGGTCCTACATCCTTTATTAACAACACTCATCCCTCACCCTCTTCCTCCTACCTCAACACCCTAAAGATTTTTACAATGAATGCACAAAGTCTAAACAACAGAGTATATCAATTTCAAGCTTGGTTAAGCCATAACCAACCAGATATCTTAGCCATCTCTGAAACCTGACTCAAGCCCTTTATCTCAGACTGAGATTCTGCCCCCAGGATTTAATTGTCTCAGAAATGACAAACTAAATTAAAAAGGTGGAGGCACTGCTTTAGTCTACTCCAACCTTCTTACCTTAATTCCCCTCCAAATTCCAATTCCTCAATTTCAGAACACTGAACTAACTGCTGGAATTCTAAAACTAAATAAACATAAAAATATCTGCATCATTGCCCTATACATCTCACCTGGTAACAATATCTCTACACTCAAAAATATTTTCCTATGGGCCTCTACTGAAATTAATTATGACACTTATATCCTTGGTGATGTGAATATTGACTGGAATAAATTTTTCATAGACACTATTACTACCCTCACCAAGACATCTCCCAATAATAACCCAACTTCTCTACACTCTCCCCCTTCTAACTCACCTCATCTGTTTGAACTCAAACCCATCTCCACTAACTTTATGAAAAAACTATTGTCCAAACTTAAACCTTGCTTTAACGCTTCCAACAGTATTCCCTCTTCCTTCCTAAAATGTGCTGCTGATGGCATTGCACTCCCAATCAGCATCATTATCAACCAATCCATAAAATAATTATACGTCCCCAAACTCTGGCACTCAGCTTATATTCTTCCTCTTCATAAAGGAGGCAAAAATACCAGCATCTCAAACTTTTGCCCCATTGCTTTGCTCTCACCAATCTCCAAATTCCTAGAAAAATGCATCCACCTCCAACTTATGCCTTTCCTGACCCAAAACAATCTTCTCACTCCTACCCAGCATGGCTTCCGTCCAGGCCATAGCACAATAACTGCTCTACTCTCTTTCCTAGAAACTGTCAATCAAGCCCGAGATTCAGGCCACATAGTTTCTACTGTTTTACTCGATCTGTCTAAAGCCTTTGATACTGTTTCCCACTAGCACCTTCTCTGTCATCTCTCAAACCTTAATCTCTCACATAATGTTTTATCCTGGTTCTCCAGCTATCTATCAGACAGATCACAGGCAGTCAAATGGAAGAAATCAATTTCTTCCTTCCTACCTACCCCAACTGACGTACCACAGGGATCCATCCTTGGGCCAATGCTTTTTAAAATCTTCATCAATAACTTTCACACTGCTATTCCTGATGCTAAAATCATTCAATACGCAGACTTTTCAACATTAGACTGCTCTGCCTCAAACCTCTCTGAATTGCTGACTAAAACCCAAACTGCCTTCTCAACAACTGAAAACTGACTGTGCCAAAACCACCTCTCTCTCAATGCAAATAAATCAAAGATTCTACTATTCCCTCCCACAAAGACCCTCTCCTATGATAAAAACAACTTCAAAGTCTATAGTCAAACCAACTCACCTATAGAAGTAGTCCCCTCTGCAAAACTACATGGCATTACTGTAAATGAACACCTCAAGTTTGATATTCATATTCAACAAAATATTAAGAAAACCCAGCAAAAGCCAGGTATGCTGTATAGGAATAATACCTTTCTCTCCAACTCCAGCAGGCAAACTCTGGCCTCGACTTATCTTCTTCCTTCCTTATTATATGGAGCCCCTCTCCTAACCAACCTGTCCTACTCTATCACCTCTAAACTAGGAACCTGCTATAACAAAATCTCTAAATTTGCCACTAAATCTAAAAATGCCAACCATCACTGCCTAACCCTACAATCCCTGAATTGGCTTGAGCTCCCAAACTACCTAGACTATCTCCAACTCACTACTGCACATAGACTCATATTTCACCCAACAAAATGTCCCACTCTAACTAACATCCTTCCCCCTTATACACCCAACACATCTCTCAGATCAGAAAATCAGAACTTAATTACTATTCATAAACCTAAACGTCCTGCTGGCCAACTTCTCCTATATTTCTCACTAGCCAAAAAATGGAATTTGCTTCCCTCCACACTAAGAACCATACTAAACTCAGAAAACTTCAAAACCCAATTATTCAAATACCTGTCCACTAAATGGAAATGTACCTGCCTTCATCCAACCTAATTCAAGGGGGTTCTCACTCTGGTTCCCAAGCTCTACAACTCTCGTAGTTATCTTCCTATGAGCCTGTCTAAGCTCTCAACAATTTCTATAGCTTCTCTCTAAGCTCTCACCTCCTACAGCTACCCTCACACAGCCAAACCTTGTAAATATTGTAAATAGCATTCTACTGTTGATGTGTGGATGTAAAGCGTATTTACATTTTCTTAAAAGGCTTGTATGTAAACTGTTTCCACACCTAACCCATATCTGTTTTCCTCAAATGAAACTGTGTGATCCCTACCTTCAAGCTTAATGAATTTGTTAACTATGCATGATACTGAATGCATTTATGAGTAACTATTCTACATAAGATCTTTAATATTAACTATTATTTGTATCTAAATTGTATAATTCATCTTGGAGCTTTTCTCCCCGGGCCTCCACTGCAAATGGGTCAATTTGGCCCAGTGGACTTCCCCGGTAATCAAATTGCAAATAAATGAATAAATAAATAAATACAGTGTTACCAGTAGAATTTCTAACTCTTCTTCTAGCAGTTCTACATGCTTCTCTAGTAAACATTTCCTACGCACCATATCTGTTGCATGTCATTCCTTGCATGGTCTGTATTTCACTTTCAGATTATAGAAGTAGCATCTTCTGCAATCACAGTGATTGAGTGATGCCTTGCACAAAGATGTTTTGAATACCATTTGCAAAGCAAAGGCTTATGATTTGTTCCCACCTGTACTTCTGTCCCATAGACATATACATATAAAGTTCCACAAACAAACATTATTGCTATCAGTTTCTTTTCTTTCTGAATAAACCTCTTTTTTGTGCACATGTAACTGTTCTTGATAAACAGGCAACTGGTCTCCCTTTTTCTAAGAATAGACATCAACTTACAATTC
Source organism: Protopterus annectens (assembly GCF_019279795.1). Taxonomy (NCBI): domain Eukaryota; kingdom Metazoa; phylum Chordata; order Ceratodontiformes; family Protopteridae; genus Protopterus; species Protopterus annectens. Next base: position 1,819,667,689 of record NC_056731.1, on the reverse strand, counting down.
ATAGGTTCATAGGTTCATACTAGGCTATCTGCCCTAGGGCATTTATAAGCCTAGCCAGAGTGTGTTTGGCTTTCGCCACTCATTTTAAATTAATTTTGCTATGCCCTTTTTCAAGGTTAGTATACTGTGCCTCTGTCTAACAGTGACACAGAATTGATACCCGGGGTAAACCTACTATCACCCATCCACTCATCAAGATTCCTCTTGAAGAGAGTCAATGAGGGACTCTGCCTAACCTGGACTGGGATTTTATTCCAGAGTGAAGGGAGCCTCTGGGTTATGAATCTGTCCCTCCAGCATGTCCTATTTATTTCAGTGCTGAGGTTCAAGTCTCTCGAGTGCGTAGCTCAATGAGATTTGGATTTTCTGAGGTGCAGCATGTCCATTAATTCCGGGTTGGACATGGCTTTATACGTCAGGCACAGATCGCCTCTGAGCAGGCGGTATGCCACTGAGTAGAGCTGGAGTTTCTTTAACCGGGCAGCATATGGCATCTGTTTGAGCCCTTTGATCCTCTTGGTGAGGTACTTTTGGGGTCTTTCCAGTTGCTGCAGGTGTCTGGTAAGGTACATCCTAAAAGGGGCATTGTACTCAATTATGGGCCTGATGAGGGATGAGTAAAGAGGCACGATGACCTCCCCTGATCTAGATGTGAATCCCTTCATGTTTAGGTGGGCTATATAAAATGTTTTTCTAACCACTTTGGCCATGTGGTTATCAAATGAGAGATTGCTATCAACTTGGGTCCCCAGGTCCTTAATTACTTCTTCCGTACTTAATGGATTACCACCTATGTGGTAATTTGTGGGCACTTTGTTTTTGCCAAAGGGGATGACTATACACTTTTTGGCGTTTAGCTTGAGGACATGGCTCTGGCACCAGTTGTCTGTTTCTATGAAGCCCTTTTGTAGGATGCTTGTGTCGGCTGGAGAGTCAATTATGGCGCCCAGTTTGCAGTCATCTGCGAACTTGGTCAGCCACAGTCCTTCCGTGTTAGCCTGTACCTCCGAGAAATATATACCGAACATGAGAGGTCCCAGGACTAAGCCTTGCGGGACGCCACTTGTAACTGGTTTGGAGTCTGACATGGCTCCAGCAATTCTAACCATGTGGGTTCTGTCCTTGAGCCAGTTTGCAACCCATCTAGTGACATAGGGGTTTATATTTAAGCTGGTGAGCTTATCTATAATGCCCGAGTTGGGTATTGTATCGAAGGCTTTTGCAAAGTCCAGGTAGGCTGTGTGGACCACCTTCCCCTTGTCAATGGCCTTGGTGACTGTTTCAAAGAAATCAACCAGGTTTAAGAGGCAGGATCAGCACTTAACAAAGCCGAACTGGGTAGGATCCAGTGTCTGTAGGTCCCCAATATCTTTATTTATGAGGTCCATGATGATCCTTTCCATAGTTTTGCAGACCAAGCTAGTCAGGCTTATGGGGCAATAGTTTCCAGGATCTGTTGAGGCACCACCTTTGTGGAGAGGGACCACTGTTGCTCTACGCCACTCTTTGGGTACATATCCTGTAGTAAGGTTGAGATTGAATAGTAGTTTTATGTTTGGGTTTAGTTCTTCTTGGAGTTCATGTAGGACACAGCCTGGGACACCGTCTGGTCCCATTGATGCTGTGTTTTTTGCTTTGGAGAGGGCAGTTCTTACCTGAGCATCTGAGATGTCTGGGGGGCAGCACTCTTCTGGGATAGATATTTGCCCTTTTGGTGGGGAAGGGGGGGGGGAGAAGTTTGCGCTGAACCTGTCAGCTAGGATGTTGGCAATGTCTGTGGGTTCGGTGTATATTTTGTCATTTTGGACTAATTCTGAGCATATCTGGGAATTCCCACCGAGGTTCCTAACATAACTAAAGAAAGCCTTGTGATTATCCTTAGAGTCCTGTGCAATTTTTCTCTCGAAGCTGTCCTTAGACGATTTTATGAGTGCCCGTAGTTTTTTGCTAATACTGATCAGAGATTCCTTCCCTTTTTGGGATTTTGCTCTGTCATGTAGTAGCTTCCTCCTTCTATTGTATAGTTTGTTTATGGCTGGGGTCCACCAGACAGGATGCCTAACTTTGGAGGATTGGGTCTTGGTTTTATTTGGGATTGCATGATCCATGCATTCCTGGAGGTGTTCATATAATGCATTTATAAAGGATTCTGCAGTCTGAGCCGTATTTTCCACAGGCCGGGGGCTTTGAAGGATTCCACCTCAGTTTTGAGGAGTGTGAAATTTGTTTTAGAGAAGTTTTTCACTGTGGTTTTCTGGGCAGGGCCTGGGGTCAGGATGTGAATATCTAGTGAGATTAGTTTATAGTCTGATCTTACCAGTGAGGGATACACTTCTGGTCTGGAGCATAGAGTCCCCATGTTGGTGATGATCAGGTCCAGTATGTTTTCCCCTCTTGTGAGAGTGGCAACAAGTTGTTCCATAGCATTTGAGTTTATAAATTCTAGGAACCTTCGGGCTAGAGTGTTGGAGCTAGAGTAATGCTCCCAGTCTATGTTAGGGTAGTTGAAGTCGCCCAATATAATGGTGTTTGGAGAGACCTTCATATTTTCCAGTGTTCTCAGGAAGGCCGAGGGGGGTTCCTGGGTTTGGCAGGGTGGTCTGTAGCAGGCTATAAACTGGAAGGCAGTTTTACCCGCTGTTAGTTGCACATGGATAGTCTCTGATGATTCATGCTGTGCCACCAACCTGGAGGTGTGGGTATCTTTGACGAATATTGATACTCCCCCTCCTTTTGTGGTTCGTCCATGTTTTGGGGCTGAAAAACATGGTATGAGGTATAACCTGGTAGTGCTGGGGTGCTCTCGGGAGCCTTGAACCAGGTTTCTGTTACTGCACAGATATCGATGTTCTCCATGCTAAGGAGAGTTTCGAGTGCATGCATCTTGAGGTTTAGACTTCTGGCGTTGAGTAGCATTACTCTTAGTTTCTTATCCCTTGTGATACCTATGGAGGTGGGTTGGTCTTTTGAGCCTTGCCTAAAAAAGGCACTATGGGGGTGGCAAGAGCCTTTGCCAATATCTGAAAGCCCAGGGGTGACAGGTGCAAGCCGTCCCTAGTGAAGCATCATGGCTTTTCGAGCATGTCATCCCAGGCAGCCAGGCATTGGATCCCTTTTGAATGACACCAATACTTAAGCCAATTGTTGAAATTGATCATCTTGTCTTCATATTGTGGCATCATTCCTGGTGAGGGTAAGATGCTAATTAAGGTCAGGGTCATACCGGCCTGGGCTACATGCTCAGAGAGCTCCTCTATGTCTCTTTTCATGTAGTCCAGGGAGGTACGTCTCAGGTCATTCACACCAGCATAGACAATGACTGAGTCATATTTGTACTTGCCTTGGAGTGACCTGAGTGCTTGTGTTATGTGGCGGATCCTAGCACCCGACAGGAAGCTCACCATGACCTTCTCCTTGTTCAGCCTGGTGAGCGGGACGTCAGTGTGCCTGACAATAGAGTCACCTATTACAAGTGTATCAGGTGTGTTGTTTAGCCTTAAGGGCTGTGACTGTTCGGCACACTGGCTTTGTGAGCTATGTGTTGCACGTGTTTTGTTTTGGGGTAGTGGTTGCTTGGGTGTCTGCTTTGGAGGTCTCTGCTACTTAGGCAGATTTTTATTTAGAGCCTCCGAGTATGTTTTTGTGTGTTTATGTGTTTGGTTTGCTGTCGTGGTAGGTCTATGTGAGACTGGAATTGTAGTGAGTGTGGTTTCCTTTTCCTCCTGACTGGTTACACCAGTACTGAGTTGAGAGAACTTAGCCTCCATTTTGGCTATATGGTTGCATCTCTCACATGTGTTGGAATTTGTTGGGAGGAGGAGAGGGTTGTCTGTGTACATGAGGCAGTTGTAACATTGTCTCAAGATTCCCAGATTCACCAGCTGGACCAGAGAGGAGATTGACAACTGACCTTTTGACATGCTAGAATAGTATTGGGAATTCCTTTATAATTGGAAAAAGGGCCAATGGGGAACAAAGTACTCAAGGGGAGTTTGTGAGGGTGTAGTGCTTTTAATTTTTTAGCGCTGACTTATATAATTGCTTTAGTGAGCAAGTGCCAGGCTTTAGAGTGGGAATAGGGTGTTTATTATGAGAACTAGATCAGTTCTAAGGGAAAAAGTGAAGAGCAGACTCTGTTGAGCCAAGAATGGTTTAAACCCAATTAAGTGGTGCTGCCCGATGCTACTCTATGCGCAAAATCGTGCAAAGCTGCGCGAAAGCGGGTTTTATACAGGGGGACTTGAAAGAGCTAGAAATTGGCCCAAAACTGCCAATAGACTACCAGATTCTTGTGCTAGGAACACTCCTCCAGGGATAGATAGGCTGCTCCAAGCTCCCCACTACCACTGGTGAACAAAGAAGCCTCCCTTTATCCAAGAAAGGAAATGGGCAACACAGGAACTTTCCAAAAGTCCAGAATACAGCAAAGCCTGTATTTGGACTACTCTAGGTCAGGAAAGACGGGAAACAAGGAAAATTTTTTTTTCTTTTTTGCAACAAACAGCAGAAAAATGCAATAAATATGTAACACAGGCTAGCGCACTTGAGTGTGTAGCCTCAACAGGTAAATGCAACAAACAGGACAAACTTTAAATTACAAGCGCAAAAGCATGCTAAAGCTAGCTTTAAAGCAGGGGGTTAGAAAGAGATAGGAAATGGCCCAAAACGGCCAATAAGCTACAGGTCGCTGGGCTGGAACCACTCCTCAAGGGACAGATAGGCTGCTTAGAGCTCCCCACTCTCACTGGTGAACAAAGAAGCTTCCTCTTATCCAAATAAGGATATGGGCAACACAGGAACTATGACACAGCCCAGAGATCAGCAATACCTGAAGACTGGACTATTCTAGTTCAGTAAAGGCAGGAAACAAGGAATTTTTTTTTTTTTTTTTTTTTTTACAAAGTAGCAGAAATTAGGTACAGAAACACAGTAAATGCTTTAATTCGGCTAGTGCACTTGAGTGTGTAGCTACCAGTTAAACTAAGCAAAAACAAACTTTAAAAGTGCAAAAAAACTCAAAAATACAGGCAGGAATGCAATAAAACAACTTTGCAGAGCTTATTTAGTTAAAGAAACAGAGAAGTCTATATATACAGAAAAGCAGCTAAAACACACAAACACTTCAGATGCAGTGCAACCTAGAGCACTTGAGTTGTAGCAATATTAAGGCAATTACATTTATAATAAATGCTCTGAAATATACTCTATATTTCCAAAATGTTTGAGAAGCACAGTCAGGACACAAGGAGGTTCAGGCAAAAAAAAAAAAGTTTTTTTTGTTTTGATTTGTTTTTTGAAAGGGAAAAAGGAGAAACAGAAGGCCTTATCAAATGTTCTCTCTGTACTAGGTAGAATGAGCTAATGACACTAGACTGGGAGGAGTGTCACAGATCAGATTTACAGTAGGGGTGGGCAACTGCAAAGCCACCAAGCCTACAGCCAGTAGCACTAGAGAAAGCCACAAACAGATAAAGATTTGTAAAGATACAGAATGCTTTTAGCTGCAGACAAATCAGTTACTTGTGCAGATTAGTTAATAGCAATAAAATACACTCGAAGACTAAAAAGCAGACAATAAAGGTGCTATATATTAATTGTTAAAAACAATAATCTGTATAAATAATTGAAAAGAAAACAGGATACTTATATATCTCAGCTAACAGCTGCGGTCAACAACTCTTATCCACTCTGCTCAGTGTGCATAGAGAGAAACCCTATCAAAGTTAGGGCTTAAATAGCAGAAGAACAACTTTTTTTTTTACAACACAAAAGAACCAGCCCCCACTCAGCAGAATATTAACACAATATAGCCAAGTTAAAGACAGGCTTCAGCTAGAAACAATAGCCTACAGCCAGTAGCACTAGAGAAAGCCACAAACAGATAAAGATTTGTAAAGATACAGAATGCTTTTAACTGCAGACAAATCAGTTACTTGTGCAGATTAGTTAATAGCAATAAAATACACTTGAAGACTAAAAAGCAGACAATAAAAGTGCTATATATTAATTGTTAAAAACAATAATCTGTATAAATAATCGAAAAAAAACAGGATACTTATATATCTCAGCTAACAGCTGCGGTCAACAACTCTTATCCACTCTGCTCAGTGTGTATAGACAGAAACCCAATCAAAGTTAGGGCTTAAATACCAGAACAACTTTTTTTTTTACAAGAACACAAAAGAACCAGCCCCCACTCAGCAGACTATTAACACAATATAGCCAAGTTAAAGAGAGGCTTCAGCTAGAAACAATAGCCTACAGCCAGTAGCACTAGAGAAAGCCACAAACAGATAAAGATTTGTAAAGATACAGAATGTTTTTAACTGCAGACAAATCAGTTACTTGTGTAGATTAGTTAATAGCAATAAAATACACTCGAAGACCAAAAAACAGACAATAAAAGTGCTATATATTAATTGTTAAAAACAATAATCTGTATAAATAATCGAAAAAAACAGGATACTTATATATCTCAGCTAACAGCTGCGGTCAACAACTCTTATCCACTCTGCTCAGTGTGTATAGACAGAAACCCTATCAAAGTTAGTGCTTAAATACCAGAAGAACAACTTTTTTTTTTTTACAAGAACACAAAAGAACTAGCCCCCACTCAGCAGACTATTAACACAATATAGCCAAGTTAAAGAGAGACTTCAGCTAGAAACAATAGCCTACAGCCAGTAGCACTAGAGAAAGCAACAAACAGATAAAGATTTGTAAAGATGCAGAATGCTTTTAACTGCAGACAAATCAGTTACTTGTGCAGATTAGTTAATAGCAATAAAATACACTTGAAGACTAAAAAGCAGATAATAAAAGTGTTATATATTAATTGTTAAAAACAATAATCTGTATAAATAATCGAAAAAAACAGGATACTTGTATATCTCAGCTAACAGCTGCAGTCAACAACTCTTATCCACTCTCCTCAGTGTGTATAGACAGAAACCCTATCAAAGTTAGGGCTTAAATACCAGAAGAACATTTTTTTTTACAAGAACACAAAAGAACCAGCCCCCACTGAGCAGTCTATTAACACAATATAGCCAAGTTAAAGAGAGGCTTCAGCTAGAAACAATAGCTTACAGCCAGTAGCACTAGAGGAAGCCACAAACAGATAAAGATTTGTAAAGATACATAATTCAACTGGATTATTCACATCACAGTACTTTAATGTTGGAACACCTGCAATTAGTTTTTCAAGCATCTCATTTTCTTATTATGTTCATATTTCTGTTCCCAGGTTATGTCTTGTTCTGGCAACTATATCAGTATCTCATAAATATTCTGTACAAACTTAGTAAACTACTGTTTAATTTCCAGAAACTTCTGTAATAGCTGATTTTCTTCTGGCCTTGCACTTACACTATTTTTAGATCAGGGTTTTGGCCCCTCTGCTATTAGAATATGTCCCATGTATTTCAGAACAGGCACTCTTATTTGATGTTTGTTCTTATTTATCCTGACACAATACTGTTGTACTTTCATCAACAGCTTCATTGTCCTATTTTCATTTTCTTCTTTTGTCTGGCCCCACAATAACATATTATCAATTAGTTTTGCAATATCTTCTATGATTTCAACAACTTGTGTGACAACTCTTTGAAATATTTCTTTGAAATATACTTTGTGCTGATGGACTACCAAATGGAAGTCCAAAGAATGTGTGCCCACATAATGCGATATTAAACATACACAGCTTGCATCATTGTTCATCTAGCTTTATCTGAAATCAGAGCTTTGATTATATAACCTTTTCTGTCATAAATCATAGTTAGTACCTAGTACTGAAAATAAGTTAGCATTAGATATTCTTGAGACAATTTCTGCAACAGTAAGCAATGGGTAGTGTTCTCTTTTAATGACTTTATTCACATCTTGTAGTTCAATACAAATGCAAATCGTGCCTTTCTTCATAACAGTGATCATACTAGTCATCCATTATTGGCTCTGTTTTTTTTTTCTTAATGAAGTCTAGAATTTACATTCTTTTTACCCCCTGTTCTGTTTATCTTTTATTTTACATTTGCTAACCAGGTAAGTGAGCTGATCTAAGGACCCTTTTCAGTCATGTCCCGAACCACTTGCTCAAGACAATACAAAATAAACATACAGAGAAAGTTAAAGAAACATTAAACAAGTTTGCACATTTGTATTGACAGCCACAGAGCTACAGCTACATAGTTGTAGATAAAACACACTACATCAGTTAATACATTACACAGATTGAAATAATTACATTCTTGAATTACAGAAGTAATAGCACAGTCAGGTTTACAATTCAATTAGTTATGACAGAGGAGAAAATAATAGCAGCAAAATGTTATATATCATTGAAAGAAGTCTGGCCAAAGCTGTAGTGACGTCAGATCATTCTTCACAGACTGGTAGATAATACCATTGTGCTTGACAATGTTGGTAACTTCTAAAGCATTTACAGACATGTTCATCTGTAAGATAAGTTTTAAATGTAATTTGAAACTGGATGTTTGAGTTATTCTGTAAGTTTGTTCCAGCAATTGGATAATTTTGCAAAAGGTTATTCTACTGTGGTTAATTTGAAAGGTGATCTAATTAAATCCGTCATGTCTGTACTCTTAAGACTATAGTATTACTCTCTAATGAATAGTTTGTTCTTTAATGATGACCAGTATTAAGAGTTTAGAAGCATGAAGCAAGGATTTTAAGCTGAAGATCAGCACTAGTTGACACTGTAAGTCATCTGGATTTCTTTATTATATAGCAATGGAATTCTCTGTTGTTTGCTAGAAAAATAAAATAGACTATTTTATTTTCGGTGGTTAGTAGCAGGTGGAATTAGATGCTGCATTTGCAGTAAGCAGGGGTAGTCCACAGTCAATCCTAGGAAAAATAATTTTGATAACCATAGAGCATCTGGCCTTAGGAATTAGGAGACATGAAAATGAATAGTCCACTTTAAGTTGGTATGGTACTTTATTGACATGAGTCTTGCCATTGACTATAAATGAAAGAGAAGGATCTAGTCATACTCCCAGATACCTTTTTGAAGTAGTATAGGCAAACTGTTATGAGTGTGGTTGGAAATGGTAAGGAGAGACATGCTTAATCTTTTAAGATGTGCCAAATAGCATAACAGTAGTCTTGTTCATATTTAAGAATTTATTATTAGCTAACCAGTTACAGAGTAGTTCAAAGTCATACTGTAGCTTTGTGGAGATTTCATTGGCTGATGTCTACATCATATTTCATCTGTTGATTTGCCATGCCTAGTAATGATTACATGATATTTCATTGGTTTAATTATCATGTCTAGTAATGACTACATCATCAGCGTACATTATGTAGTCCAAGGTTGACAGATCCTATCTGAGGTCTTTAATGAATAATGAGAAAAGCAGTGGTTATAAAACTGACTTTTGAAGGATACCATGGCAGATTTTTTCAATTTACTGAGGAAACATTAAAACTATATATGTTGAAGGTTCTTCAGTGTGCAACAGGTATTTTTCTGAAAGCATGAATCACAATCAAAGCATCAGGGTTTTTTTCCAATTTTCACATGCAGGTTTTTCATCCATACAATGTCTTTATAATAGTGTAATTGGTTCTGACGATGCAGTCTGTGTTTGTAACTTATTTTTTATCATCCCTAGTTTCTCACAAATCACATAACCCAACATATTAGGATAACTTATTTGTTTTAAATACAGCTATTTAGAGAAGACGATATAGCTTTTTTTTTTTTTTTTTTGCGCTGACATGACAGACACTTCTGACCTAATGTTTTCACTCTGTTGCTGGATAGATAGATAATGATGTACATTCAGCTCCCTCTTGAGTATTTCCAGCCCCAGAGGTTTAAAAATATTTTCTGGTGTAATTTTGAACTGATGCTATATAACATTCTCCACATGTACCTAGTTAAAATTCTGCATTCAGGCCACTAAGTCTCCCTAATCCTTTCCAACAGTTTGCCTCACACATCTACCCAATGGGGTACTTAGCTTTAGACATTTTCAGCTGTAATTCGAGCTGTGGCAGTGACCAACTGGCACACTTATGAACTGCTTCTGCTACGGGCTCCATGGCAAGAAAGACTGATATAATGGCATCGGCTGCCTTGCTTTACAGCACTGATGACCTGATGGCTTCAAGCAAATCAGGTGAGCAGAGGCAAAAACTTTTGTGCCAAGCTGCACATCTCGCAAACACTGGCCTCAAAAAAAAAAAAAAAATGGAGACTGTCCAGATTTTTGCATAACATCCAGATGTTTGCATCACATTATATTTTCAGGCTGTTCCTTGTAAAATGTGCGATTTACTAGGAAATCACTGAAGATTGAAGTCAATACATAATGACATACATTTCAGCTTCGTACTTCATATCCTTCAAAGGTGATTCCACGGTGGTACAGCGGTAGCATTGTTACCTCACAGCAAGAGGTTCTCCTGTTCAATTCTGAGCTTGGCTTGGGAGTGCCTTCTGTGTGGAGTCTGAATGTCCTCCCCATGGTTGGGTAGTGTTCAAAAGACATGGGTCTGTAAATGGGCGTGCTTTCGTTGAAGGTTGGGCATCGAGCTGGCACCTTGGCGTTTCATAAAAATCTACTGCCAATCATTAGCGGACCGGAGTTCCCCTGTGGCGAACCCTTACCAGGAAAAAGCCGAAAGACTCTCTATTTCATATCCTTCAAAAAATGCATGCTAACACAAATCCTATTACTCTACCTACTTTCTACAGTTATCAGAACAGTATAGTAAATCTGTCCCTATTTTTGGCCCTTTGTTCCATTAGTTAGTGTTTGTCCAGATTTCTTGCATTAAAATGTTAGATGGTATGATCCACATTCAGGCTACAGGTTTCTCGGCCAGCAACACTGGTGCGAGCTGTGAAACCTTGCATTGCATCATTAATATTCATGGCACAATGCCACGCGATGAGCAGTATCTCGTACGTGAATGCAGTCTGTGTAGACTCTGCATGAAACCGACACAGAGTTTATTGAATCCAAACTAATAAGTTTAATAAAAATGAAAAGTGGTGATGTGAAAAATCAGAGAGGAGCACAAGCCATTTATTTTAATTACTGTGACCTTAGAAATACCATTTAAAAGCGCACACAACAGCCCAAAATTCAACATAGCAAGTCATCGAGAATATGAGCCAAATCATTAAATATGTGCAGTATCCTGAATGTTAGTAAAACAGATCTTGACAAATCATTGTGCTCCCTGAAGTCAGTTATTTTGGTCATATTCTCTTAGTTAAAAAAAAAAAAATCAGAATCCAAGAAAGTCAAAGCCACCAGGGAAACAGAGTCACCCACAAACAATATTGTAATGACTGTTCCTGATATGACAGCTTACCAAATTTATACAAAAGTTACTAAATGTCAAAGCCCCATTGAGAGAATTGTTAAAGCAGCTTGTACATTTGTATGATATAGCAGAGTTATTAAACCAGTAAGTACATTTGTATGGTTAGTATTCAGCATGCTGAGAAATTAAAGATTTCATTGCTAGGAGGCCAGGTGTAGTTTCTTGGTTGAGTGTTTGGCCAACTGCCCCTGTGGGCCATTTTAAGCTTGGCCAATTTTCCTCAAGGGTGAGAATCAAATCCTGTGCCTTACATCTAGAAAGTACACACCTAAATCATTATTCCAACCCCCAACCTCCAACATTTTGGACATTTATGGTGCTGTGGTAGCATTGTCGCCTCACAGTAAGATGCTGTCCTGTTCGATTCTCAGCTAGAGTGTCTTCTGTGTGAAGACATGCGTGAATGGGTGTACCTTCGTTGAAGGTTGTGCGTCAGAGCTGGCAACTCGGCATGTAAAAATCTACTGCCAATCATTAGCGGACCGGAGTTCCGCTGTGGCGACCCCTAACCGAGAAAAGCCGAAAGACACAACAACATACTTATTGTTCACAAAATTGTTAATGTGTAGTTCTACAAGCCATCCAAGCAATACCATATGCTTTAATATTAATCACGTGAGAAAAACTAACCATACTTAAAAAATTGCAATCGTTTTGACTCAACATTTTTAATGGTATGTACATTGTGAAAAAACATGTTATATAATCTGTGAAAACTACTTCCTATTCAATGAGCCACCATATGTTTAGACAATGATTTTGAAATTGTGAAGATAAGATACCAAAGCTGTGCATTGTCTGGATACAGGGAATTTACTACACCACTATGATACCTGGAGCTTGGAAAACAATTCCCTAGCAGAATATACCTGAAACTAACAACTCAAGTACACAACCATCTGATACTCACATACCCAAGACTGTACAGTTTATGGGCAAACACATATTAAACCCATGAAAAGGATTTTGTAAGGGGGCAAGCCCCCTGAACCCCATCCCTTACTTTATTATTTTTGCCCCAAAGTTGCTGCAGCTCTTTGAAAGAATGATTCATAATATACATGAAAACATTGCTTTATTTTTCTTTCTTTGGAATGGTGTGATACAACACACAATACATCTCAAGCAACACCACTGATCCTGTTTTAAGCAGCTACTTGTTCAATTAGTAACATTCATGCAACTGCCATACAAGCAGTCTCATATCAATTAGCTGCAAATATTGGCTCCCTATTGAAATGTTAGCACTCGAAATGCCAAGTGCTGACAAGCTGACAAAAAAGACCTAAAACACAGGACAAGAGCAAATATCAACAAACTTCTTTTTGCAGGGGGCAAGCCCTACCTCCTAAACTTATATATACCAACTCCAAGATTGCCATACCTCAAAGAAAAGGGAATATTCTGAGAAATGGCATCTCAGGCTTAGTATATGTAAGTCGGTTCTTTCAACTATCCAGTCTCTGTATTTCTGGACCCACTATCACAACATTTCAAATGGTTACCCAAATATCCCAAAGATGAAGATATTCTAAAGACAAATACACTTTCGAAAACTATCTGGTGGGTCAGAGTGTTATTTTTGATTGAGGAATGTTTGCTTAAATCCATATTGTGCTGGAAAACTTTCACATGAATGGCAAGAGACTGTCAGAGCTCAAAACATCAGATCCCATGATAAAAACTGATATATGCTATTATAGCAATAACCCATGCCTGGGTGTGGGTAATTTTGGATTTACCCACGGTTGGTGTGGTTTGGTCATGAGGGCGAAGCCCGAGTGGCCAAACAAAGACAACCGTGGGTAAATCCAGCATTACCCACACCCAGAAGTGGGTTATTGCTATTATACAATGACATTATTTAAGAAAAAATTACTTTTCTTAAATAATGGCATTGTATAATGCCTCCTTGCTGCCCTTCCACAGCTGTCTGGTATTCTGCGGCAGTTCTGATGTACTGCACATGCGTATGCTTACGCAGTACATCAGAGCTGTGGGCAAAAGCAACGGAGAAAGCAAGATCTCCGTTGCTTTTTACAAACTGTCTCGCTATGTTAAAGGAGTTTAACATAGCGAGACAGCTTTAAAAAAAAGCAACGGAGAATCTCCGTTGCTTTTTTTAAAGCTGTCTCGCTATGTTAAACCCATTTAACATAACGAGACAGTTTTGAAAAAAGCAACGGAGGAAGCAAGATCTCCATTGCTTTTTACAAAGTGTCTCGCTATGTTAAAGGAGTTTAACATAGCGAGACAGCTTTAAAAAAAGCAACGGAGATAGGAAGATCTCCGTTACTTTTTTAAAGCTGTCATGCTATGTTAAACTCGTTTAACATTGAGAGACAGTGTGAAAAAAGCAACAGAGATCTTGCGTTCTCCGTTGCTTAAAAAAAAGTTATACTAATGGAAAAAGTCCGGGCGACCGGACCTTTTTCCATTAGTATAACTCTGATTTACAACGTGCACGCTGACCAATCAGCATGCACATTTTAGAATATTAATGGGGGGTCATTGTATAATGCAAATTATTCAATAAAAGCTGTGCCACAAACCAGAGAGCAATGTTCAGAGTCAATTACCGAATAGCTGAATCACAGAAATAAAGTTCAACAGATAGACTGTGTTTTGCTAAAGGGAGAAAAATCTAATTCTTTACATTAAGAAATGTTTTAGTGTAGCCACATTGGCGCTTGTGCTCAAGAATGTGCAACAAAACAGCAACAGAAGTTTTGTTTTGATCAGGCATACATAAACAAAATGAAGTAATGTTTGGCATATATTCAAAAATGATTTTGAATTTTCTTCTATATAGGCCTGATTAATTTACATTAATTAATTATGATTGCCTTAGTACTGTTGACTACAACAGCAGATTTTCTGAGTTTGAAAAACTTAAATCCTGCTACTTCTCTATTTTGAAAATTAAAGCTATGGTTGTTAAATTGTGTATTCCAGACAAAATCATAGCTCCAGACTAGTTAAAGTGTATGACCCATTGGAACTTGTGCTTGTGCAACTCACCATAAACAGGATTTTGTACCATATTCTTGCAACTTATAGCCCCCCCACCCAATGTCCCAGGAAATACATACAACCTATCTCAATGTGCTAGAGTCCCTCACCGTTCAACCCAATATGATGTTCATGGGGGAACTCTATTACCCCTCTATACACTGGGAATCCTACACTACATGGACTGCATAAGTGATTCCTAAACTTCATTAATGCCAACATCCTGAAGCAGTTGTTACATTTTCCTACCAGGGGTACAAGCATCTTTAACCTTGTACTCACAAACATGGGAGAGCGATGTTTCTCATCCAATGTAATGTCCTCACTTGTCAGATCTGACCACAAGGCAGTATTACCTGAATTAAAAATTAAATCCAGGGACCCAGCAAAACCAAAAACCTTTCGGATCTATTCTAATGTTAACCTCTCTCTATTAAGAGACACCTTGGCTAAATTCCAAGCACCCCCAAACATAGTAAACACCATAGCATATGCTGAGCTATTTACAAAATCTCTGTGCAGCCATACTGATAGCTGTACAGAGCAAGCTGTGTCCAGTCTTATTAAGAATAAGACAAACTAAGAAGACAAGCCACCCTGGTGGAATCACAATATCAATCAGTTATACAACAAAAGAAAAAAAATATTGGCCAAGTGTAGGAGGAACAAAGCCATACATACTAAAAAAACCGTGACCAATCTAAAGAGGCAGCTGAAAGGGTAAATTAATACTAAAGGGTAAATTTGAAGAAAAAATAGCTTCTTAGGCAAAGGACAGCCAAAAATATGCAACAATGCGCAGAAGTCATTGTAAATAGTATCGTCCACACTGAACCAGGGGCCATTGCCAACCTTTTGTTGATAGATGCAGCTCAAATTTCTCCCCCCCCACTCACTCTCTGATAGTCCAGACTATTCATAAACATGGTAGGCAGTGCCACTAAAACCATTTTGAGTACTTGTATTTGCATTCAGTCCAGACATTATCATAAGTCATAGACTAGCATCACCTAGCACTGAATCACAAACTAACAGCCGTCCTCCACAATTACCAATGTCGAGGACATTGGATAGAGCATCCTCTACGCCTCTCTGTATACTGACAGCCATCATTAACAAAGCAAATGTTAAAAGATACCTTTACTAATAACTAAAGCAAGTCACAAAAAGATTTTTAAAAAGACCAAATCATACTTGCTTCAAACTAGCACAACTTCAGTATGAATCTCAATGAAACAGTGTACCCAATCTAACAAAAAGTCATTCATATATAACATACCCTCAAACTAATGCTTAAAGTTACCCATGGAGCCAAGTATTTGGTGAAGTGCAGAACTGCTGGAATTTTTAAATATCGCAGCATACAAGATTACAATTGTTACCAATTATTGTATTACCAAAGAGGCTGTCCATCTATGGCTCTGTAAGAAAATTATATTGCTGGACATTGTTCTACCATCAGATTGCAAACTTATCCATGCAAGGCCCTGCAAGGAACTCAGTGTTACTAAAAGAAAGTGAAACTGAAGCTGATGTTAGCTGACATGGTCAAATGAAGCAACAGAAATATGTTACAGAGCAAAAGCTGCTCTTGAATGCAACACATAATTGCTGGGATTCAGAAAACATTTCCTGTTGTAGTGTGAGGTGCTGAGGCGTTTTTACAAACACAGGAAACTCAGTTTAGTGACATAATTAGTTATAATGAGGAAAGACATCATTATCAGCTAATTTGCATGTCCGGATCTAATGGGGTTACCTTTAACACTAATCCGCACTTTGCTGTAGCAATCATCGCTGGTGGTCCGTGGATTTCATTAGCACAGGTACCCCCTCATTCACTGTTCCATGCACATGCACACATTCAAACATACACATACACCAAATCTACCTGTTACCTAACTAACCCCCTACTGTAACATTCCAACACTCTCATATACACTCACACACACACACACACACACACACACACACACACACACACACGCGCACACAACTGCAATGGAATAAATGCATTTTAGGAAGAGTTATGTTGCTAGGTTTGCTCAGTTTTTTTATTTATTTATTTATTTTTTCTGCAGTAAAACTTTGCAGTAGTCAGTTCTAGTTGCCCTGTGATTCATGCTGCCTTATACTAACACCTCATTACCCTACTGACCTTGTTGTCCAAAAAGGCAGTACTGGTATTTCACTAAAAACACAGGTGATGCAAATATGCTCGGCCTAGTCAATTTGATATATATTATTGGGGGGATTAATTAGAAGAAAAGCATGCAATATACTAGCTTAAAAAAGCAGAGGGACCTTGCTGTGACCTCTTATTACTCCTTCCTGCCTTGATATTGAGAAAGTATTTGACAGACTCATCAGGGATCCCACAGTTCTGTCAAAGAAAAACTTGGCTTTCCAGATGATTTTTTTTAAAATTGACTTCCTTTAGTTAAGCTATGCTGGAACACCTTTGTTTCTTTAATTTCAGCCACATACTGATGTTCAGGAAAATTGTCTGCTTTTCATTTTCACTTGAATTTATGTTTGGAACATTTTACGTGCAAACAAAATCCCTGTGTATAAATACCTGACATTCATGCTGGAGCTCTGTTCTCCAAACTGTTACTACATGCTGAGATGCTGAACACATTTACTTATTTCCTATCCTTTTAAAGCTTTACTGGCAGATTAAAATGTTTTCAGTATGTTGAAGAAAAAAGCAGTTAATTGAGAACTGGCACCAATGGCAAATACGATGAAAATAGAAAGAAAAACTTCTATGAGTCTATTCAGAAATCCAAACTAATTGCCACCAACATTTTGCAGTGAAATCCAACAATTTTTTTCAAAGTTTGGGATAAGAAACAATCTAGAACTTTCTAAAACATGCAAATGAAGATATCCACTAGAAGAAGTCATTGTGCCATCATGCTGAAAGCTAATGGGGTTTAGGTGTGCTACAACTGTTTTCAGTTTTATTTGTTAACCAAGTAAGCCCACTGAATAGGTTCATAGGTTCATAGGTAGGTACTCGGCTATCTGCCCGAAGGCATTTATAAGCTTAGCCAGAATGTGTTGGCTTTCACCGCCCTCTTAGATTAGTTCCCTGTACCTCTGTCCAGCAGAACCACTGAAGTGATCCCCACGGTAAACTTTCTGTTTCGCAATCCTCTGAAATCTGGAAATTACAAACACTGAGAAAGATTTAATCAAATCAGCATTTTAATATACCATTATATAAATGTGTTAGTTTTTTTTTTTTTTTTTTACCAGCAAATTCCACTAGGTATAATGTATTTTCAGAGAAGACTCCAGGTGTCATTCTTTATAATTAGGGAAAATTTAGCCAGGACATCAGACAAATCCCCTTAGGTTTTTTGATAAGTACAGTGGGACCATTTTCTATTCATATGAATTACCATCAGCTCAGACAGATGGGATGGTAGCTGAATGTCTGATCCAAAGGACTGAACCTCGGGAGTGAAGCAGTCGCTTTATGTTGCAGTACAGTGTCAGTACTGAAAAATGAAACCAAGCTCCTTGTTTGGCTGATTAAGCTTAAGGCCTTCGGTCATTAGTTAGAAATTGTCCATTTATATTAACTAATTTGACTGTGATTCTCAGTGTCAATATCTCTGAAGAAAGCAATACTTTTAGGAACTTAAAAAAATAAGTAGTCTATGTCAATCTACTTCTCAATTTACATCATTTAAAATGTTTGAATATAATAAAACTTTTCAAGCTATCTAGGTATCTAGACTGTTTCAAAGTAAATACCATAAATGTAATTATTTAAGCTGTTTATAACAAATGTCTTCAATCCTGAACTGCTTATTTTCATTACATGGACTACATTACCCATTGAATAATTAAGTTTTCAGCTGGCAAAAAATGCAAAAAGTGCAGATATTCGAAGCTTCAGTGGTCTCTTGTTACAGATTTGTCCACACATAAATAAATAAAGTTTGTCTTCTCTCTTTGGATAATTGCTCTGCACAAAATAAAATATATTCCTGGAGTTTTCGACCTTCTCTTTATATGGTCAGTGAATATGCTTCTCTACTTTAGTGAAGCATCCTGATTAGAATTTGTTTGTTCGGTTAAACAGCTAGGCAGCTGAGTACCATAATTATTAATTGGAATGCAGCCTCACCAGTGCTTCTGTCTACTCATAGTAGAAGCAACCAAAACTCCAGCAATGTGTTGGCATTCATTGCTATAGATACAACAACTTTATGGGACTGCTGTCTGTGTTCTCAGTTCCCAGTAAAGGATCAGCACACAAAGGTGCTTCTTTGGCAAAGCAAGGGTATACATGAAATCTCTTCTGAGCATTGAAAACATAATTAAATAAGTGATGCAAAATAAGAATGAATGAATAAATGCTTTATTATAAGAGTCATCAATCCGTGGTAAAATGACATGAACGCGTATGTTATCAGGTCATGCAGTGAATGTCATGGCATTTCCCATGTCAATGTACTAAATGAAGGACACTGTTATCAATGTTAGACTTTAGTCTATACATTCAGTCTACAGGTCTACAATAAAAACTCCAGTAGTTATCACCAAGAGTTTGATTTACCTGTCAATATAAGCAATGCTGTACTCCTTGTGATTTAGTTAAAACTAAAAACGAATATATTAATATCATATCCCTCGGGAAGCAGAGCTTCAGAGATTCATCTGAAGTAAGGAGGAAGCGGTCAGCCATTCCCATTTTATTGCTGTATAACAGGATTTGTTCATACATGCATTTTACTTTTATTTTACATTTGTTTACCCAGGTGGTATACTGATTACAACAGATACTGCCCAGGTCTACATAACACATTCTAGTGCAAGCTTTGTACTGCTAGACTAAAAGTCTCATGAAAATATTCCTGGTGGGTTAATTGGTGGATCAGGGTTATTAGCTGCTACTAAGCTTCTGCTTGCAGCCCGGAGTTTGATTCCCTCAGACTTCATTTTCCTAGTTACCAAGTCACTTAACTGGAATGTTTTCTTGGGTTATACCTAAGAATAGACTCCTGTATCTAGTGGATTTGCCTAGTTAACACATCAATTAAAACTTATTTTGCTGTTTTTCCAACCCTCTATTACTTGCCTATCTACTCTTTCTCTAACTGTCACTTAACAGTTAGCAGTCTAGTTCAAACAGCCCATAGCTTGTTAGTAACTGAAACTGCACCTGGCTGTTCATTTTGAGGTATAAGAGATTAACTGGATGGTATGAATACAATGGTTCATAGGTGAAAACCAGGCTAATTGCCTTCAGAGGTCATTTTAAGTCTTGCCAATAACCCAAGGTCATAATTAAACCCTGTACTTTGTGTTTGTGAGGTGAAGATTTTAACCATTATGCTAAACCCATCCCCCTTGGTTTAGTGCAAAGGTGAAGTATGCAGTTTAGTAAAAGTAAGCATATGTGTTCTGCTTATCTGAGGCCAGTCAAGAGAATGAAGCTGAAGTATAAAACATGTTCCTGTTTTGAACAAAGCTTTCCTTACCAGGTATATTGTGGTGCATGTCACAGAGTTAGATGGTAGTGTGGATTTTATCCAATTCAAATGTAAGTCAAAATTAAGGAAAAAAAGGTTTGTTTTAAGCTATGATCACTAGGTGGGAATAATACTATTATATTCTCTGGATAAACATTTGTTGCAAAATATTTACTTTTGTTATATAGAATTATTATTATTTTGTCATGTGGAATTGTGTAAACCTCTCAACAGTTTAATGCCTCTATGGTAGTTGGCGTCATGGAATAAATAGAAAAAGCTTTGGTTGTTACTCAGATGACCCATGACTGGCTAGTGAATTATACACCACAGGCTGAGTGTCCTCATGGGAAAGGCACAGCATTTTTAATGAGTTGGGTGTGCTCATAGGGAAGGTACAGTATCATTAATGAGCTGGCTGTGCTCATGGGGAGGGTACAGCATCTTTAATCAGCTGGCTATCCTTATGGGGAAGGTTACACATACCTCTCAACTGTCCCTGATTTTCAGGGACGTCCCTGATTTTGACTCAGGATTTTAACTCTGTCCCTCTTAATCCCTCCCAAAACTAGTGACTTTTGGAGGAAAGGTGATGAATTACACTTAATGAATAATGACAATAATTAAGAGTTATAAACATCTTTTACTTCAGAAAATGTGAATTAATTCATATGCTCTGATTCTGTCAATGTTTCAAGTTAATAGCATTAATATTTTAAAAGTGTCCCTGATTGTCCCTGATTTTTTCTTGACTTCTTCCTGATTCTGTTGAAATTTGTCCCCAATTGGTTGAGAGGTCTGGGAAGGTACAGCATCTTTAATGAGCTGGGTGTGCTCATGGGGAAGGTACAACATCTTTAATGAACTGGGTGTGCTCATGGGGAATGTACAGTATCTTTAATGAGCTGTGTGCGCTCACAGGGAAGGTACAGAATGTTTAATGAGCTGGCTGTGCTCATGGGGAAGGTACAGAATGTTTAATGGGCTGGCTGTGTTCACGGGGTAGGTAGAGCATTATTAATGAGCTGGCTGTGCTCATGGGGAAGGTACAGAATGTTTAATGGGCTGGCTGTGTTCACGGGGTAGGTAGAGCATTATTAATGAGCTGGCTGTGCTCATGGGGAAGGTACAGAATGTTTAATGAGCTGGCTGTGCTCATGGGGAAGGTACACCATCTTTAATGTGCTCACGGGGAAGGTACAGAATGTTTAATGAGCTGGCTGTGCTCATGGGGTAGGTAGAGCATTGTTAATGAGCTGGCTGTGCTCATGGGGAAGGTACAGAATGTTTAATGAATTGGCTGTGCTCATGGGGACGGTACAGAATGTTTAATGAGCTGGCTGTGCTCATGGGGTAGGTAGAGCATTGTTAATGAGCTGGCTGTGCTCATGGGGAAGGTACAGAATGTTTAATGAGTTGGCTGTGCTCATGGGGACGGTACAGAATGTTTAATGAGCTGGCTGTGCTCATGGGGAAGGTACACCATCTTTAATGTGCTCACAGGGAAGGTACAGAATGTTTAATGAGCTGGCTGTGCTCATGGGGTAGGTAGAGCATTGTTAATGAGCTGGCTGTGCTCATGGGGAAGGTACAGAATGTTTAATGAGTTGGCTGTGCTCATGGGGACGGTACAGAATGTTTAATGAGCTGGCTGTGCTCATGGGATAGGTACAGCATCTTTAATGAGCTGGCTGTGCTCACAGAAGTTACAGCATCCTCTCATCTCTATGTGCAACAGACCTCTCAACTGTCCTTATTTAAGAGGTGCATTCCTATTTTCAGGACTGATTACCCCTGCATAGGATGTCTTTATTTTGAGGTATATTTCTATATTCAAGCTTGATTTACTCCTTCATGCAATTTTCTGAATCCTTCTCATCACATGTGATTTTTGAAGCTGCCAGCTACACAGAAAAACATATTATATCACCAACATACTAGCAGTAGCAATGATTTAAAGAAAGAAGACACATCTTACATCTCCCTTTTTCTGAAGCAAAAGTAAATGACCTTGTCTGGTAGACTTTTGCTATACATTTCAACAAAGTCTATAGATTTTACACTCTCTCTCGGATAGCATGCTTATATTTTCCCCTCGTTTTTGTTACTCTCTGTTTTTTTTAAATGTGTTTCTCAGTAGTATCACACATTCTTCCTGGAAGGAGTAAGAGTTACATGCTATGTGGTGCTCAACTTTTATGCTAATTAGATATCCAGATTTTTACTTTTCAAGGGCCTTTGAACCTATTTTTTAGTGTCTGCAGGTTGAGGGGTTTGATAAACAGGTTTCCCGGGTGGGGTCTAGGGCATGTTACTCATTAAGTAAATTAAGAAAGTTTGAAACAAAGGAGCATAATATGCAGCCATCTTAGCACAGCATACATGACATCTGTCAATGCAATGAAGCAGCATAAAACATTTCTGTTTCCAGCAATGCTTGAGTGTTAGTAGCTGGATGGTACTGCATCCCACACAGCTATGTAACGGTCCTGTTATACACTGATAGTTGTTTAAAGAGTTAATCAGAGAAAGTCTGGATTCAAGACTTTGCAGGTCTAAGCCCATAATGGCATGATGCTCAGTAAAAAATCAAGGCAATACAACATATTGCAAGAAATAATAATTCTACTGATGAAGTGAAAGCTTTTGTCTGCATACAGTGACAGATGAAGAAGATTCCTAAAGCTTCTCATATGTCTGTGCATATCTATGGTACATTCTATGATTTATTTAGTTCTGTATTTTTTTAATCATTTACTAACACTCCACATTTCTCTCTTTAATTGTGTAGAATATATATTTGTGCAACTTTAATCCAGGAATGATATGAAAATCATATTACAGGGTACTGTGAAAACTAGAAGAAGCCCTTACTGGAACATTAAATCATATAATATGTTGGAGCTTTTCTCCCTGGGCCTCTGCTGAAAAAGGGCCCTTCAACTCAGTCGGACAATCCCGGTCAACAAATGTAAAATAAATAAATATCATAATGGTTGAGCTCACTTTCACTGCTTATGCTAGAATATATTCTAAAATACCACTAAATGCCCAAATGGAAGTAGAGGTAGTATTATACAATGAAAGGCCATTGATATTCTAAAATGAGCATGCTGATTGGCCAGCCCAACCAATGTGCCCATTCCAAATCTGAGAATATACCAACAGTAAAAGGTCCAGTCACCCAGACTTTTTTCCCCGTTGGTAATTTCTGTATGTTTTCTTTATTTTTTTTTTTAATAAAAATAAAATCTGTAGTCCAGACACCGGACATACGAGAGAGGCAGCATGGAGAAAATACTAGGGAAATCAGGTATGTTATTTAAAACTAAAGACACGTACCTGATTTCCCTTGTATTTCCTCCATTCTGTGTCTCTCCTACCCTTAAACTGCCCGAGACATTTTTTTTTAATTTAAAAAAAAAAAGAAAACAAAAATGGAGCAACAGAGATCTTATTTTCTCTGTTGCTTACATTTCCGAGCAGTGATGCACTGGTATGCATGGGAATGCAAGTCCGAAACACATGTGCAGTACATCAGATAAGGCAACAAGGAAATGCCCAGCAGTGGAAGGACAGCACAGCGCCGTTATACAAAGACATTATTTAAGAAAAGTAAGGTTTTTTTTCTTAAATAATGTCATTGTATAATAGCAATAACCCACGTCTGAATGTGGGTAATGCTGTCTTTGTTTGGTCACTTGGGCTTCGCCCTCGTGACCAAACCACACCAACCATGGGTAAAGCCAGCATTACTCACACCCAGACGTGGGTTATTGCTTAAATACAGCATAGGAAATAAATATGTCATGAAACACTTTTTCTTCTCAAAAAAGAGGGTGTAGAAAATAACCTTTAAAAAAATCTGCTCATTGTTCTGTGTAGTATAATAACTTTTGCATAACTGCAACAATACCTAACTTCAGAGAAAAAAGAAAAATAATTCTGATCCATGTAATATGTATAATATTTACATTAAATAACTTATAAAAACCCTCACAGTCAGTATTATTTTATTGCTATTCATAGGCAGTTTCTTTGTAATAGTGAAGTCAATACTCTTTCAATTCATGTGCAATATACTGATATTATGGCACTAATTATGTTGACTACTAAATAGCATGCAGTTACTTTTTAATCCTATAAGGCTTATAAATATTCCTTCGTCTTCTTACTCCTGCACAAAAATAGATGTATTTCCTCTCTGCTTTTCACTTTTCTCAGCATTGTGGTTTATCTATCGGCCATTCTTCACCAGTCCGCTTATCTGCAAGGTAACAATTCTGGAGCTTCTCTGCAACTGTTTGTCTGCACTGCCATCTACTGTTACAAACTGAGAACAATATGTGACTTTTTTTCCTCCGTTAATAAAAGCCAGACTCGGACCTTCTTAGTCCAAAAATAGAAGAGTAAGTACAGGCTGACTCATGAGTTTTAAACGCTTCGGAAATTATTCATTAGCAATGGCCCTGACTGCTTAACAAATGTGTTTCTTTTACTGACAATAGATCTGAATAAAAACAAATGGTGCGCATTATACGTGTGTGTATGTGCGTGTGTGTGTGTGTGCGTGTGTGCGTGTGTGCGCGCTCGCGCGTATATATTTTAATAATTCGTATGTGAGTGTTGTTTCTGTACAACTGTTTTTCCCTTTTTTGCTATATATATAAATATGTATGTATATAGTTGGATAAATAGGCATAGTTATAGCTATATTCTATTTAGATATGTATTGAACTTAATTGGTATAATCAGCTGAAAATATCTTTTACTGATTTTTAAGCTCTAATTTTATTCAAATAAATAGCCCCCTGCAAACATGTGCACACATGCTCAAACACACACACAGGCACACAAACTTGAAAAAATAGTTCTTTATACACTTAAAAGAGAACATCAGCATATTCAGATAAACAGTTTAACACTTGATTTAGAAATTTTACTGATTGCGTTATGCATTCCCAAATATTGCCTGGCTACTACTTATTAATCAAAGAATTCCTTTGGCTCCTAACGTTAGAATGTGTGCATTTGTCTGGTAATCACAAGCTATGGCTAAACATGCAAGCTAGACCACAGAGGCAAAATATGCACCTTACATTATTGTTATGCTGGACTCTTCCGGTAATTACATTACGTATTGTAAGTAACATTGAAGAAATGTAATGTAAGATGTCTTTAAATCTGAGTTCTGACTTTATGCATTTTTTTCAGGATAGTATAAGGTGAGCCAAATATTCAACTTTATTGTGACAAAGTTTTTATCACCTACTTGTGTAGGGCAGATAACTGTAGATACAGCATTTCATTTTTGCACAGTTCAGCTTGATAATTGAATTTTTGGGCAGTGTTTACACACACACACACACACACACACACACACACACACACACACACATCTATGGCCACCCCTACACCTCCCTCTCATGCATGTCCATTGGGTGCATGAATAATGCCTCCCCTCACTCATATTCTGTGTGTAAATGCATAACCCCTCCCTTAACACATGTTCTGTGTGTGCATGCATAACCCCTCCCCTCACATGTCCTGTGTGTGCATGCATAACCCCTCCCTTAACAAATGTTCTGCGTGTGCATGTAAAATCCCTTCCCTCACATGCCCTGTGTGTGCATGCATAACCCTTCCCCTCACTCATGTTCTCTAAGTACATGCATAACCCTTCTCCTCACACATGTTCTGTGTGTGCATGCATAACCCCTGCATTCATACATGTTCTGTGTGTACATGCATAACCCCTCCCCTCACTCATGTTCTGTGTGTGCATGCATAACCCCTCATCTCACACATGTTCTGTGTGTGCATGCATAACCCCACCCCTCACCCATGTTTTGCATGTGCATGTATAACCCACCCTTCACACATGTTCTATGGATGCGTCCATAACCCTTCCCCTTACTCATGTTCTGTGTCTGCATACATAACCCCTCCCTTCACACATGTCCTGTACTGTACTTCAACAAAGTATTAGTTTAAGAGTGCGCACACACAACAAAGTATTAGTTTAAGGGTGTGCACACATATTCAACCAGCGCATCGTACGTTTTTTATTTTTTATATTTTTTTCCCCTAACAGATTTGTTTTTCAATTGAATTGTACAGGTTATAGGTCACATTAAAGGTGGAAAAAGTTTTGAAATTATTTATTGTGGTCTCATTTTTTTATAGAACAAAAACCTGGCACTTTAACAGGGGTGTGTAAACGTTTTATATCCACCATATGTCAGAGACTGTCACTTCTCTGGAACAGACTTCCTATTCACTTAAAACAGCGCTCCTCACTGACCCTATTTAAACACAGCCTAGATAATTAGATGGGAGACTGCAAATTTTCCACTGGGATGGCACCCATGTCCCTCATGGACAGGGGTAGCCGACCTTTTCATAAATTCATTCTGTAAACTACCCAAAATGAATAAATGGGGATACTTGGGATTAACATGGCTAGGCTTATAAAGGCTCTAGGGCCACTAGCCTAGTAAATTCCTATGAATCTACTTTTTAATTTGACCTTGACTGTAGACATTTTATTATGCTTCCTAAATGAATGAAGCCAAAATATAAATGCATTTTCAATGCTTATAATATTTCCTTTCCTTAGGCAAGTGCAACATATGGTGCAATTCATTATATGAACTAATGTATTGGGCTCTTTCTCTGTGCAGCTTTAATGCCCTTTCATCCCAACCGGTACAAAGGTTATGGAACATTTATTCTGTATGATATCTTTCTTGCATCTATTGTGTTAAACTATGAATAGTTTTTATCTTCTACTTGTCTTATCATTGCACGGTATACGTTGTATCTGAAAATAACCATGTATGATTATAGCACTAGCTATCAGAAGAAAACAAAATAAATTTACTTTGATTTGGCATCCACTGGGCAAAGATCCAGGATATATGAAGAACAGGAAGTAGGATAGCTGTTTTACTGAACTGACATGGCCATCACTGCACTGCTACCAAAGGAACTGGTTACAGAATGATTTGAAAAAAACAGGCAATAATTTTGTTTAGAGGTATATGTCACAGAGCTTTATCTGTAACACTTCTTGTATTATATGCAAATCACTTCTTCGTCTTCCATCTACACCAGCCATATATCTGAGGCTGGGGGTATCTGCTGTGAGTGGAAAATAGTAGGTACTTCTAGACTTCCAAATTAAAAGACAATTAATGAGAGAATGAAGCAAACATAATAATAATGATAATATGGAGGTAGTTATATAAGGAAGTGATAGAATAATGATGGAATATTTTTGAGAAAGAAATAACAGTGAAATATTAAGATACATTGTCTACCATAAGATTTGTGAAGTTT
The DNA here is from genome assembly GCF_019279795.1 of Protopterus annectens. Classification (NCBI taxonomy): domain Eukaryota; kingdom Metazoa; phylum Chordata; order Ceratodontiformes; family Protopteridae; genus Protopterus; species Protopterus annectens. The sequence continues at coordinate 1,819,640,480 of NC_056731.1, read as the reverse complement.
AAAGCTGAATGGTTGAAAGGTTACTTCTGTTTGGTAACTGCATTGGAGATGGCAGGGCATTTGGTAGCGGGGTTTCAGTCAGGTAATGGAACTGAGAAGAGATGGTGAATTTGATATGGTGGTTCTTGGTATGGATAAGGGATAGAGGGAAGACCTGGGAAATTGTAGACTGATTTTGCTCTGCAACATGGATTTTAAATGTTTTGCAAAGGTGCTAACAGCAGGTTTGAAACAGGAATTGATAATGTTTGTAGGGCTGGACCTGACAGAGCTTGTTAGGCATACTGATACCATTGATCACTAGCATATGTTGAACTCTGTGGAATGAGCTGACAAAATGCATAAAGGGAACAGAGGTGACACTTCTGATGGATATACAAAAAGCATTTATATAGTCAACTGAAAGTTTATGTTTCATACTGTTGAGCACATAGTGGAGTGACATATTTTTTAAAGACAATAGTGGCTTTGTATGGCAAATCAGTGACAAGGATAGTTGTAAATGGAGAGCATTGTTCTGCTGAGGGATAACAGTCAAGGATGCCCTCTTTCCCTGGAATGGTTTCTGTGTGTCATTACAACTCATGGGTTCATAGGTAAATACTAGGTTAGCTGCATTTGTGGGATGTTGTAAGCCTAGTCAGTGTCCTTTGGCAAGAAACAAACCCTGTGCCTTTTGCTTGTGAGGTAAGCACCTCACCCATTATGCCATCCCCCAACCTCCACTCAACTGATGCAAAAAATAAGAAGGTTCTTTGAGATTATAGGCAAGGTGACAGAAAACAGTCACATAAACTATAGGAAGATTTATCTTAAATAAATAATTGCTGCCAAAATTGTGGACTGAAGCTAAATCCAAAAAATGTATTATTGCATCTTTCGGGAAATCATCTTCCCCAGGGAACTACCACACTGACAATACACCCTTAAGAGTTAACCCACTTGTTTGGGATTTTGGAACCTATGTGGACAGTGACCTAACTTTTGACCAATACTGTCTGTTGTTGTTAGGAAGTTCCTATATATTGCACAGATTATAAACAAAGGTATTGTGTCTAGATCTAGGGATATCTTTGTCCCCCTTTACTCAGCCTTCATTAGGCCAATCATTAACTATAATGCCCCTTTAGCATGTATCTGACCAAACACATACAACAACAGAATGCCTACAGAGATACCTTACTAAAAGTATACCTCAACATGGCTAATTCTTTTGACACCATACCACATGCTAACATAATAAAAAAAGCTGAATTAGTTCCAAACTGACTCCTATATAACTAGGTGGATTGCAAAGTGGTGGAGGGATAACACCCACATAGTGAGAGTGGCAAGTGCATCCTCAGTAAACATGAAGATGACCAGTGGTGTTCCCCAGGGCTCCATGCTTGGACTCCTACTAATCAGCATCTACTTCACAGATCTACAAATTACAAATGGGTTATCTGGCTAACCAGGTTTGCTTCAACTTCTCAAGTGCCCCTCTGATATGCAGAGGCTTCAACTGGAAATTATGCACGTCAGCAACTGGTGCTCATAAAATGGGTTAAAACTAAATGTTAATAAGTGCAATATTATTGCATTTGATAAACAATACCTTCATCCAGCATAAAGTATACACAACACCCCACTTGAAAATGAAAGTGAGGTGAGAGACCTTGGAGCATGGGTAGATATTTCCCTTAATTTTGGCCATCACGTCACAACAGTGGTTAGGAAGCCTTTTTACCTGGCACAGTGGATTGCAAAAGATATTTCATCAGAATCTGAGAAAGTTATTATCCCTCTGTATTCCTCATTGATAGGTTCATAGGTTCATAGGTTCATACTAGGCTATCTGCCCGAGGGCATTTGGGGAACTATACCCATTATTTTGCTGTGCCTCTGTTGAGCAGCCCTAATATTAAATGCAACTGAATTTTATGGATGTATCTTTCTAGGCAGATCAAGTAAATGGAAAGACCTCAGACATTCCAACCTTAAAAGATCACAGTCTTAAAGACAAGAGCTACCAGGAGAAGCTAAGCACTGCCCCTTTATTTTAGTGTCCTATAAACTCCTGAAGGATGATCTGTGCCTTGCCTTTCAGGTCATTCTGGATCCAGTAGACCAAGTCCTCTGATATCTCAACAAATTAGTCCCATGGACATTAAAACCAGGGCCCTAAACCTGCTTCAACAAATAAACACAACATGGTGGAGAGACAGGTTTGTCACACTTTGCATACCCTCTTCTCTGGAACAAACTCCAAATTAAGCAATGCAACACAACGCAACACAAACTCCTTGTACCAGTTAGCCGACACCCAAACCATGAATAATAAAATCCTAGACTTAGTCTTTAACAATATGGAGTAGCTTTGCTCTCCACCAGTCGTAACTTCCTCCCTGGTCAAATCAGACCATAAATCTGTCACATTCACCTTAAGACTGAAGTCATCAGCAGCTTCTAATACTTAGCTATTCAGAGATTATTTGAAGGCTAATCTACTAAAAATGAGTAATGACCTGGCCAAATTCAAAAGCCCCTTTCACATTAATGACCCCACTGCTTCTGCAGAATAATTACTGCTAAAGTCTATGCAGTTTTAAATAGCTGCAGAGATGCATCTCTCCCCTCAGAAATAAATGCAATTCCAAATTAAAAAAATATATTCCCTATGGTGGGGAGCCAAATATAAACAGGCTCTATAATAATAGAAAAAAATTGCATACAAATACAAATCTAACTCTCAAGATTCCAGACTCTGATCAAATTAACCAAAGTAAGATATGAGGCAAAAAATAGGCACTCAAATGAAGAATAACTACAAAGCCTTTAATTGTGTTATAGATCTCAGAAACAAAGTCCAGCATAGTGCAGAACTACTATTAAATGATATCAGATAGATGGATCCAGAGTATATAATATCTAGTAGCAGATACATTTAGCTCAAACATCAACCCTTCACCTTTCTCCCTTCCAATATTCACAGATCACATACCCATATCTGCACCCATTCAAATCTCCCAAAAACAAATTCTCAAGGCGACTAGGTAAGGCCAAGAACACATCTATGGGGCAGGATAACATACCAAGCTGCCCAGTAGTCAACCTGAAAATCTACTCCCAAGACAAACTATTCAATATCAGCCTTAAATGAAGCTCTGTGCCAGATGAATGGAGGACAACAGACATTCTTTTGTGCAAAGGTGGGTCTTGAAAAGATCAGGGTAATTACAGACCTATAGGCCCGATCCGTCTCATCTGTATGACTATGTAAAGGATCATTATATAATTAAAACACAAGGATATAAGTTACATGCTCAGTTCAGACTCATCAAGAGTAAGTCCTGCCTACTTAACTTACTCAAGCCTTTAATGCCATTTTTGAGTACTTACAGTTCACATCCACAGCTCCTTATGTCATCCAGGCCTTTTTTGTGTCTGGCTTCCTTAGCTAAGTGACTTATCAGCTAATAATAGGAAGTATTAGAAAGTGCAAAAAGTTAATAACAAAATGACACTAAGATTGTTAATCTATGATGTCCTGTAACCGAGAAATTAATCAATTAATTTGTCACTTATTTATATTTTCACATTTGTATTCATATTTTCATAGATGAGAGCCCTACATGTTATGTAGGGGTTTGGTGTGAAATGCTATGGTGGCAGACTGAAAAATTCATTGTTAATTTCCATTTATATCACATTATACCTGAGATATTGCTAGCTATTTGTTAATAATTATGAAAATAAACAATATTTCCACATGTATTTAATATTTCAATAACCAAGTGACTTAAAAACTTCTGCAATACATCAGGCAATAACCAAGTGACTTATAAACTGTTGCAAGACATCAGGCAGTAACCAAGTGACTTACAAACTGCTGCAAGACATCAGGCAATAACCGAGTGACTTACAAACTGCTGTAAGACATCAGGCAGTAACCAAGTGATTTACAACCTGCAGCAAGACATCAGGCAATAACCAAGTGATTTACAACCTGCGGCAAGACATCAGGCAATAACCAAGTGACTTACAAACTGCTGCAAGACATCAAGCAATAACCAAGTGACTTATAAACTGCTGTAAGACATCAGGCAATAACCAAGTGATTTACAACCTACGGCAAGACATCTGGCAATAACCAAGTGACTTACAAACTGTTACAAGACATCAGGCAATAACCAAGTGACTTACAAACTGTTGCAAGACATCAGGCAATAACCAAGTGACTTACAAACTGTTGCAAGACATCAGGCAATAACCAAGTGACTTACAAACTGCTGCAAGACATCAGGCAATAACCAAGTGACTTACAAACTGTTGCAAGACATCAGGCAATAACCAAGTGACTTACAAACTGCTGCAAGACATCAAGCAATAACCAAGTGACTTACAAACTGCTGCAAGACATCAGGCAATAACCAAGTGACTTACAAACTGTTGCAAGACATCAGGCAATAACCAAGTGACTTACAAACTGTTGCAAGACATCAGGCAATAACCAAGTGACTTACAAACTGTTGCAATACATCAGGCAATAACCAAGTGACTTACAAACTGTTGCAAGACATCAGGCAATAACCAAGTGACTTACAAACTGTTGCAATACATCAGGCAATAACCAAGTGACTTACAAACTGCTGCAAGACATCAGGCAATAACCAAGTGACTTACAAACTGCTGCAAGACATCAGATGAAACCTTAGATATCCTTGAAGAAAACTGCCTTTGATATTTGCACTGTAAGCTGCACATCTTTAGAGATATTCAGTCTTAATTATATTGCTAATTAAACAATTAAGCATATTTTCATATTTATATAAATATCTCAATAAATGCACTCAGAGGAATTTCTTGTTATGTGAAACATTACATGTTTAACAAAAATGTTCTAATAATATATGTCTAGGTAGTATAGTTTACAAAATATGACAGCTTGTAAAAGTTTAACAAAAATATAACTTGGGGCTTGGGTGCATTATATATTATAGTATTCATGGAAACATTATGAATGCACTAACTATTATCACTGTAAAGAATACTTCTTCATAGGTTCATAGGTTCATATGTGTTTACTAGGCTAATGACCACTAGGGCCTTTTTAAGCTTAGTCATGCATCCCAAATCCCTAACAATTTCTGGTACCCTTGATAGGAGTAAGCAGGGCTTGGGAGATAAAATATTTACAAGCAGGGGCCAAGGAGATGAACCATTTACAGGTGGCCTGTGTCCATTAGGGACATAGGTGCCAAACCAGGGTGAGGAATTTCCTGTTTCCCATTCAGTTGTCCAAGTTACACTTGAATTGTGTTAGGGAGGAACTCTGCTTTACCTGGATGGGGAGCCTGTAGAAGAAAAGAGGTAGTCTCTGGGATACATACATGTGTCTCCAGCAGGTCCTATTTATATCACAGACAAGGTTTAAGTCTTTAGAATGGGTAATTCTTGTACTGCTCTTTTTGTGGATATGCAGGAGGTCCATCAAAGTGGGGTCTGACAATGTCTTTTATGGCAGGCATCTCCACTCAACAGCCTGTAGGAGACAGAATACAGGGATAGGGCCTTAAGGTATTCCCCACAGGACATGTTAGTTACACCCTGCAGTCTTTTAGTGAGGAACCTCTGAGGATGTTCCAGTTGTTGGATTTGTCTGGTTAGGTACATACCAAAGGGAGCATTGTACTCAATGATAGGTCTGATGAATGCAGAATACTGTGGAATAATGACTTCCTTGGACCTAGATGCCATACCTTTGCCTATAAGTTGTACAACATAGAATGATTTCCTCACTACTATAGACACATGCTGATCAAAGGCTAGATTACTATCTATGTGTGTTCCTAAGTCCCTCAACATTGGGTCAACTCTTAGGGTTGTGTTGTCAATATGATAATTACCATGAGTGGATGACTTCTCAAAGGATACTATTATGCATTTCTTGGCATTTAGTTTTAGTCCATGGCTCTGATACCAGTTGTTTATCTCAGTCAGACTTTCCTGGAGAAAAATTGTGTCAGTGGGAGATGCAATGGCAGGTTCTAATTTGCAATCATCTGCTAATTTAGTCAGCCAGAGGCCACTGACTTTGGACCTGACCTCAGAGAAGTAAATGCCAAAAAGGAACAGTCCCAGGACCCATCCCTAAGTGACTCCACTTGTAATTGAACTCTTTATAGAGGTGGACTCTCCAGTTCTAACTTCTTGGGTCTTATCTGTGAGCCAGCTGGCTATCCACTGGGTAACATAAAGGTTTGTGCCTAAGCTCTTCAGTTTGTCAACAATTCCCCTAAGTGTGGTATTGTGTCAAATGCCTTGGCCAGGTCAAGGTAGGCAGTTTGAACCATTTTGCCCTCATCCATTGCTTTGAAGACCTTCTCAAAGAAGTCCACCAGGTTGAGTAGGCATGGCCTGCCTTGATGAAAACAAATTGAGTTGGATCCAGTGTCTGGGGTTCTTATGTCATTACTGATCATATCTTTCATAACTCTTGTCATGGCCTTGCATATGAGACTAGTGAGACTTATGGATCTGTAGTTTCCAGGGTATAGATAGCCCACCTTTGTGCAGAGGAATCACTGTTGCTGTTCTCCATTCATAAGGCATGAAGCCTTTTTGGAGGCTACAGATAAATAGCAATTCCAGAGGCCCTGATCGATCATATTTCATGCTATTTAGAAGGCACCCTGGGGCATTGTCTGGCCCCACTGATGCAGTGTTCTTGGCCTTAGAGAGAGAGCTTTAAGGACCTGTTCCACAGTGATAGCAGGGAGAGTTGCATTTGATGTTATTTTCTAAGGGGATGTTGAGGGGAGAGAGGTGTAAATTTGGAGCTGAATTTGTTGGCCAGTAGGTTTGCTATATCTTCTGGCTTAGCATAGGTGGCTCTGTTAACAATGAGTTCTACACACAATTGTCTATTCCGTTTGAGATTTTGGACGTAGCTAAAGAATGCCTTTTGGTTGTCCTTGGCCCGGGAGGGTGTTATATACCTTAAATCTGGCTTTAATAGACTTTATTTGTTCTCTGAGTTGTTTTAGTTTGATTAGAGTGCTTTTATCCTGCTAGGTGCTGCCCCTCCTAATTTTTGCAATGATTTTCTTCATTCTGTTATACAGCCTAATGATGTTGTGAGTCCACCAAGGTGGCTTGTTTTTTGAGTTAGTTCTGTACTTCTTCTGCTGGTGGGTACAGCTGCCTCTGTGCAGCTATTAACATGCTTGTATAGGATTTCTGTAAACAGTTTCACATAGGCAGCAGTGTTTTCAGGGTTTATGGGGGCTTGAAATTTTGCCAGGTAATCATTTAAATGTAGGAAGTTAGCCTTAGAGTAGTTTCTGAATATTCTAAGGTTATATGGGGTTCTAGGTTTAATTTTTACTTTGAAGGAGACCATTTTGTGGTCTGATCCTAACGGGCAAGACATTACACTAGAGGGTGTGCAGCACTCTCTCATATTATTGAGGACCAGATCTAGTATGGTTGCACCCCTGGTTGCTGTATTGACAATGTAGTCCAGGGATTTTGTGTTTACAAAATCCAGGAATCTCTGTGCCTGTACATTTAGGGTCGTATATGATTCCCAATTAATAGTGGGGCTAATTACAATAGACAGGTGACCGTTTCTAGTTTCTGGTGTCATTCTAAGGGGATCCATTTCCTGTCAGCCTGGGATGATGTGGTGGATAGACCACACTGCTTTGCCAGAGATGGTCTTCACCTGTCACCTCTAGGCTTTCGGTTATTGGGTAAGACACTTTCCTCCCCCATTGTGCCTTTTTAGGCAAGGTCTCAAGAACAAAATATCTGATGTGAAAATATCGCTTACAAATAAATTAAAGGTTATGCTGCTAATTGCTAGGAGTTTAAATCAGAAATTGCACTCTCTGAAAGCACTCCTCTCCCTGGAGGATGTTGACATCTGTGCAGTCCCAGAAACTTGGTTCAGGGCCACAGAGAGTACCCCATCCTTGAAAGGCTACAATGCCTTCCATACTTTCAGACTGCAAAATGAACATGTAAGAATCAAAGGAGGAGGAGTATCTATCTTCGTCAAAGATAAATGCACATCTAGACTGGTTAAACCGGAAAACTCTAATGAGTTACTCCAAGTTCAACTAACTGTGGGTAAGACCCCCCCTTCAAGTTATTGTTAGCTATAGGCTCCTTCAATGAACCAAGATAACCACTCTGCATAAATGGACCTACTTAAATCAATCAAATTACAACCAAACACTCTAGTCATGGGCGATTTTAACTATCCCTCCATTAATTAGGAACCGTATACGAGTACCAACATGCTCGCACAAAGGTTCCTGAACATTGGTAACACTAATGCTCTGGAACAAATAGTATGCAACCCCATAAGGGGCTCATATATTCTCAACCTGGTCCTCACCCACATGGGTGACAGTTGCACCACCAGAAGTACAGGACCCTCACTAGTTAAATCTGATCACAAATCAGTCACATTTGAAGTACCTATTTCACCAAAGCTAATCATACCCTCCTAAGGTATGGCATAAATAATTTCCAAGCTCCTGTTCCCACAGATGGCATTGACAACTATACTAAGGTATACACAAATGCCCTGTACAAACACTTGCACAAATGTATTGACACAGCTGTACCTGATATGATCAAAACAACAGCCTCAAGAAAAAACAAGCCTCCCAGGTGGATATTTAGCATTAATAAGTTATACAACAAGAGGAAGAAGTTGTTGTCTAAAAATAAAAAAGGAGAGGTCCCAGCACTGGAAGAACACCCTCCTCTGCTTCAACAAACAAATACGACAACTTGTAAAATCCTCTAAGGGCAACTTTGAAAAATATGTAGCAACCATAAGGATAACCATAATACATTCTTCAGCTATATCCGTAACCTAAAAGATAGGACCCATATGTGTGCTGAACTAACTGTGGATGGCATCACACACACTGATCCTGTGAAAATAACTAACCTATTAACCAACAGGTTTAGTGAAAGTTTCACCCCCCGTCCCCTCCAAACGTTCCACAAAGCATTCCCTCCGCATCTCTCCCACCTTGTATTCCCCAAAGAGCAAGTCATTAATTCTCTCCCCAAGGCCAAAAACACAGCTTCTATGAGACCAGATGGCATCCCAGGTTGCATTTTAAATGGTCTAAAGCACAAGTTAGCAACTCTACTAGGTACTCTCTTCAACCACAGTCTGAGTATTGGTTTTGCCCTGCTGAATGGAAAGCAGCAACCGTCACCCCCTTCATAAAGGGAGTACAGCAACAGACCGTGGGAACTGCAGAACCATAAGCTTAACCAGCCTTATCCATAAGGCCATGGGACAAATCATCATGGACTTTATAAATAAGGATATAGGTGATCTCCAAACCCTTGATCCGACACAGTTTGGTTTTGTCAAAGGCAGGTCATGCCTGTTAAACCTGGTGGACTTCTTCAAAAACATCACCAGAGCCATAGACAAAGGCAAATCTGTGCATACAGCCTGCCTTGACTTAGCCAAGGCCTTCGACACAATCCCACATTTGGGCATCATTAATAAACTCTCCCAGTTGAATATCAGCCCTTATGTTGTCAGGTGGATTGCTAACTGGCTCACTGATAGATCACACTCAGTCAAAGTTGGGGACTTTACCTCAACCAGCAGACCTGTCACTAGTGGGGTTCCACAGTGGTAAGTGCTGGGCCCCTTCTTCTAGCTTTTCCCAGTTAGGGGTCACCACAGTGGATCACCTGTCCACTCATGACTGGCAGTGAAGTCTTTATGGTGTCAAGTTGCCAGCCTGGCACCCAACCTTCCACAGAAGGCACATGCACACACTCACTCACGCCTAGGGCAAATTTAGAGTGTCCAATCCACCTACAGCATGTCTTTGGGATGTGGAAGGAAACCAGAGCACCCAGAGGAAACCCACGTGACCACAGGGATGACAGGCAAGCTCCACACAGAAGGCACCCCAGCCGAGGAACCAGAGAACCTCTTGCTGTGAGGCAGCAACGCTAACCGCTGCACCACCACAGCCACCCTAGCTGGGCCCCTATTGTTTGGAATATACTTCTCAGAAGTTCAGGCCAAAACAGAAGAGCTATGGCTGAAGTTTGTTGATGACTGCAAACTAGGTGCAATCACTGAATCCCCAAACAATGTCAATATACTTGAAGTGGGACTTACACAAACCAGTGACTGGTGCCAAAGCCATGGACTCAAACTCAATGCTAAAAAATGCATTATCATCACCACCTTTGGTAAAAATGATATCCCTGCAGACTATCATATAAATAACAATACCCTAAGCAACAACTCAGTAGTGATGACTTGGGCACGCAAGCTAACTGTAGCTTAACATTTGACCATCATGTGTCCACTGTGGTAAGGAAGGCATTCTATGTCACACACCTCATTAGCAAAAGAATTGCCTCAAGAGTGAAAGAGGTCATAATGCCCTGTACTCGACCCTTATCAGGCCAGTAATTGAGTACAATGCTCCCTTTGGTATGTACCTTACCAGACACCTGCAGCAACTTGAGAGACTTCAAAGATTTCTAACCAAGAAAATTCAGGGTCTCCAGAACATGTCATACATTGGCAGACTGAAGTCACTGTCACTGTACTCAGTAGCATACAGACTACTTAGAGGAGACTTATGCCTGGCCTAAAGAGCAATCTCAGATCCAAACTTAATGGAAATGCTGCACATCTGCAAGTCAAATGGGACAAGGGTCACCTGCTTCAGGGACCTTAACCTGGCCTGTGACATAAATAGGACCTGCTGGAGAGACAGATATGTCTTTCAGAGGGTGCCACTCCTCTGGAATAGGCTATCAATTCAAATCAAACAGAGGCCCTTTATGACCCTGTTTAAGCATAGCCCAGATGACTGGATAGGAAACTGTAAATTCCTGCCAGCAATTTCATCTATGATTCTCCTAGATGTGGGCAGTCGTTGCTAACTAAGATCTCAAGTTTAGGCAAGCTTCTTTATATTGGGTTTCTCTAGTATTATATTGGGTAACCACAGCTAGGTTTATAAAGACCTTCTGGTCAATAGCCCAGTAAGCACCTATGAACTTATGAGCCTATAAGTCATCCATGAATGTGGTATTGGGTTGGATGGTGAGTGTTCCCAATAAGTTTAAATACATGGTATTGGTTTTATGGTCATAGAGAGGGATGTATAGCTTGCAGTGAAGCGACATTGGATTTTGCATATGGTGATCTGAACATGGAGAAGCTTAAGTTCATTGTCCTGTTTGACCAGCCTTGAGGCATATTTATTTTTGATTTAAACTGAGACACCTCCACCTTTAGTCTATGTCTAGCTATTCTAAATGTGTGGAAGGCATTATAACCTTGCAGTGCTGGTATGGTCTCCACAACATTAAGCCATGTCTCAGTGACTGCACAGACATCTGCATTTTCTAGGATATAGAGAGATTCTAGGGATTTGAGATTTTTGTTTACACTCCTAGCACTGAGCAGTAACATATTTAGATTTTTCTTGGTTTTGATATGCTATGTCGGAAGTACTTCCAGTTTGTCATTGCCTAAAAAAAGGACCTATGGGGGAGGACAATGTTTTAGCGAATATTCTAAAGCCTGGAGGGGAAAGGCACAAACCATCCCTGGCAAAGCAATGTGGTCTGCTGACTATCTCCTTCCATGCAGACAGATATAACATCTCCTTAGAATGACACCAGAAACTAAGCCAATTATTAAAGTAAATCACCTTTTGTTCATTTTGTGACATCATCCTTAGAGAAGGTAATATGCTGCTCAATGCTAGGCTCATACCAGCTTTGGACACATATTCTGAGAGCTTCATGATGTCTTTCTTCATATAGTCTAGGGAGGTATGTCTCAGGTCATGACACCCACATGAGCTATGACTGAAACAAACTGGTAGTTGTGGTCCAATGACTTGACTGCATGTTTAATGTGGTGATCCTGGCCTCTGATAAGCAAATGACCGTGACTTTTTCCTTACTTAGCCTGATGAGAAGGATGTCAATGTGTCTCATAATGGAGTCTCCAATGACCAGAATGTTGGACTGTGTGGTGGCTTGCCTTATGGGCTTAGAAGTAAAGGCTCCATTAGATGTAGCTGTATGCGTTGATGTGGGTGTTGTTTTGAAAGAGTGCATTCGGAGCTGCTGAGGGTATTTGTGATGTGTACTTCATCTAGGAGGTCTTTGGAGTTTCATAAGGTAACATTTAAGTTCCTCAGCATATGTGAGGCACTTGAATTCTTACTGATAACTGTCTGTACAGCTTTTATAGCTTTGCCCCTTCGCAAAATATTAGCATTTGTATGTTTTATACTTTTCAAGTTTATTTTTCAGAAAATACTCTGGAATGTAAGATATGTGTAGGCTGCTAGAAGTATGACATTCCACACTACATAAGTGTTAATGAGTTAACCTAGGTGACTTCTTCAAAAACGTGACTGAACCAATGGATAAGGGCAAAACAGTACACACCACATACCTAGACATTGCAAAGGCATTCAATACCATCCCACTTTCAGGCATCATAGATAAACACAAAACTTATTGTGGTGTGTTATATTCATGTCAAGTGATCCCAATTTCCAGCTTCTGAGGATCTTTAGAGAGGAGGGAATGAGTGTTACTCATAGAACAATGGAACAGTACATCTCTCTGGGAAATGATAAAGTACCTAATTATGTACCTGGATGTAGTGTGAACTTGAAAGAGGACCAGACCCCTGCTTGGAGAAAGTTACTTGAAGAGGGATGGAATCAGAGAGTGTTAAATTATTTTTCTGCAGATGGTCAATGTATGTGTGCTTCCCTGCTGCCAGAAGTGCATGAATCCATGAATAAGTTAGAACGGCTTCTAACCAAAGAAACGTCTCTACAATATAATTTACTAAGACTACAAAGGTATGTAGAACTTGATATTTCTCGAGGGCTTAGGGTTTATAAAAATCCTTCATTGCCATTTAACCCTTTAGACCCTGAGGATAACATTTTTGAGCAAAAGTAGAAAGCGACAGCTCACTGTTGCATAATGCAGTGGGTGAAAATATTAATTGAAAGGGGCATGGTGAAACAGAGATTATTAAGAGAAGAAATTTCATCTTTCTGTTCCTCATTGTCTGTTCAATTTTGCCCCTCCCATTTTGAGCAACTGATAGGAGGGATTAATGAAAAGCTGCAGGATTTTTTGCAAAAATTGATCGAGCAAAAAATGAGGAAAATTAATGGAAACATAAAAGACTACAATAATGGTTCAGCCTTTGGGGTGAGGACCAATAAGAATAAACATCAGAAGGGCAGGCATTAAGTGAGAGAAAAAGACAACATTGAGTTTTGTTCGCTTCTTCTGAATCAAGTGTTACCGAATGTGAAGAGGAGGAAGAAATAGCGTCTCCCCCATTACCAGCTGCTGAACAACCAGGATAGATGTGGAGTACCTTTCAGAGTGGTCAGCAGGAAAGAAACAGTAGTCAGAAGCGAGGCAGTTATGATATGACAAAAGATAGACAACAGTGAAAAAAAAAGAAATGGTATTGACATTAAAACTTTTCTAAATACTGTACAAGAGACATTCTGTGCTGATAAGAATGGCAGTTCAATTTTAAACTTATCTGGATGCATTTTATCTGATATTGAGATGTCTGTTCTGAATTATGGACTCAAATTTGTACCAACATTTTTGCCTAGAATATATGCTTTAAAGGCAGATATGTTTCATTTTACTAGAAAATTGCATTTGATTGACCTCTTTTCTAAACAGCAATGTGATGATTATAGTACGAATGAGGCTTTAGATAGTACGATTGAAAGTGATGATGGTGAAATTTATTTTTCGTGTGATTCTTCCATTCAGGATGATGTTAATGCATATTGTCTATTGGATACATCTTATATTTCTAGTAAAAGTGATTTTGTACCCCCATTTACAAATAAAAGTATAAAGCATTTTTCAGCAATGATTGGTTTTAATTTTGAAAAAAATATGTTTGGATGCTTTAAAGGTTAAGGAAAATCTTGCCTATAACTTAACCAAAATTGAATGGATATCCCTAAAAAATATGAATAGGTGACATGACCCTGTAATTAAGCCAGCTGATAAAGGTCACAAAATTGTTGTTATGCATTACACACAATATAAGAAGATGTGTGAGGAAAATTTAAATGATATTAATGTGTATAACAAGGTGGCAATACTTGAATATGATAGGGCTCTGTTGGAATTTTAGGATTTAATTAAGAAAGGTTATAGACTTGGCTACTTCTCCAATTTTTTTTGAAAGAAAGTTTTCTACTCAAGGATGTACTATGGCTAGACTGTATTGTCTACCAAAGATTTATAAGAGTATCCCCCAGATTCTCAAAAGCTCCCACGGAGTGCAAGATCGGTGCAGGAGCTCAAGCAGGCAATATGTCTGCCGTGCAATCCAGGAACAGCCTGCAGGGGTGTGCACGAGCTCTCCTGCACTAATCTTACACGAACTAAGCCCTGGTATGCAAATCACCTCATTTGCAGGTGAAATCCATGCAAATGAGGTGAATTTGCAATCGAGAAAGCTTGCAACAGTCCGTGCAAGACTAGTGCTCTCTGCAGAAATGTACTCGGTTAGTACATTTCTGCAAAATCCAAAATTGAGCTATGACAGCTCCGAATAAAGGCTGCATATCAAGTAGTAAGCATGCTAATGGCCAGATATAAGGCCACTGGCATTGCAAACAAAACAAAAAAATAAAAAAAACAACTTATATTTTTTTTAGCCGATCGGCTGTTTAAGGGCAGCAGCACTCAAACACGATCGGGGGAAAATAATAAAATAAACCTAAAATAAGCATTCTAACTAAAATCAGTATTCTGCCATGCAAGTCAAAGGCAGGCAGAAGACAACCTGGCCAGTGAGTAGTGGCTGCTAAGGGGGAGGCTCAGTGTGAGACATGTAACTATGCATTAGCAGGCAATCCTATGCAAATGAGGGGAAAGATAGTGAATCCCAGTTTTCTACAGCATGTGAGTCAGGTCCCGAAAGTGTAACAGCAGGAATAGCTTGGTGCAAGCCTAGAAGGTAGGAAACATCATTGGGGGGGGGGGTTGTCAGGCATACTGTAAGTGGATTAGAGCCCTGTGGCTCGGGTTTGCTCCTAGCTTAGCACAGCTAAGCTACAGGGTGTGTCTAAACCTGCCTAGCACTCTTTACAAAGCCTAAGCAGATGTGCATGCCGCTCACAGGGTTTTACAGGAAGAAAAAAGAAGTTAAACCAGGAAATAGCAGCAGTGTGCAGATTTGAGCACTCTGTTTCTGCTGTGCGCACACGGGCTTAAACAGGGAGGCAATGGGAAGGGAAAACAGCAGTAGGAAGGTAATCAAGGAAAACTAGCTTAGCTGGCAAGTGAAATATATCAGAATCAGACAATTACACAGGCAGCAGACCAGCCCAGACCAGAACAGTACTATAAACTAAGCAAACACCTTCCCCTCTGGTTTTTCCCACACTTTACCCCACCAGTATATACAAGCAGGGAATGTTTAACAAACAAACCCACAAAAATGAGAAGGGCTGCAGCAGGCAACATAGAATAACATGTGCAAGAGGCTGAGGGTGGTGAGGATGTGAATGCTGCTGAACACCCCACAGTGAGGAGATGTAGAAGAGTGTACAGACTGAGGGTAACCTACCAGGGGCTACATGAGCTGGAGATAGTGGAGCACTATAGGGTGGACAGAGACCTCCTACAGCAAATTGTTGAGCTGTGCCATCCACACCAAACTGACTGAGGGGAACCCATCCCTGTGGATACAAGGTATGTGTAGGCCTAGGTATACTAGCCACAGGTAACTCCCAAAGTACAACTGGGGATATCATGGGGATCTCACAGGCATCTGCATCCAGAGTATTCCTCCAGTTCCTGGATGCCATGTCAGCACATGCCAGTGAGCATGTATATTTCCTCAACACCCATGAGGTGTTGACCAGCAATATGCATCTTTTCCACCAAATAGCAGAATATCCTGGGGTAGTGGGTGATATAGACTGCACGCACATATGCATCAAAGCACCACCCGGTGAGCAGGATATAGCCTATATCAACCGCAGGGTCATCCCCTCCATCAACTGCCAGGTCATATGTGATGCCCATGTCATTATAATGAATGTGTGAGCTGGCTGCCCTGGAAGCTATGATGATTCTCACATATGGCATCTGACACAGTTGTGCCAGAGATTTGCCAACAGGGAAATCCCCTACGGTCACCTCGTCAGGGATGCTGGGTACACACTGGAGTCGTTGCTGATGACACCTATCAGAAATGCACACACACCTGAACAACAATGCCATAATGAGGCACATGCACAGGCCAGACATATAATAGAGCATGTGTTTGGGATGCTCAGGTCACAGTTCCGGTGTCTGGACACACCCGGTGGAGCGTTGCAGTATTCACCAGCTACATGTACCACAATTTGTTATGGTATGTGCTATGCTACACAATATGATTCTGCAGAAACAGCTGCAGTAGGAACAGCATGGGGCAGGGCCACACAGCCACCCACCAATGCCAAGGCCTGCACATGCACAGAGTGACCCAGAGGAGGAACAACCTGATCCTGCCAGAGCAGGCAGAAGGAGGCATGCCCAGTATGCCCAGTATGCCCTGGCCTTGGCAAAGAGGCAATGCATAGCACATGCACTGACACAGTAGGGACCCAGGGAATGACACGTCTGTCTGACTCGCACATACAGTAAAAGGGATACCAAACATGACACTACCTGTGCTCAACCATGTATAGGGAGTGTACTATGTGCATCTGACATAGGCAGCCCTCCAGCACCATCCGCAAGTCTGGCACACCCTCAAGGTAAGTCAATCATCCTGCCAATTGCCAAATGGAGTAGAATGTGTCATTACCTGTAGCTATGGTATGGATGTGAGCATGCAAGGAAATTGGGTGGCTGAATGTTATGGCAGCAGACAGTAGACACCCATAGTGGCACCATGACATCTGTAACACATTCTGGAGTTACCACAGTAGCTAGTACTACACAGGGTGACAAAACCCACTGCAAGAAATGTGCTGAGTGACATGTGTGTCCATATGACCCACAGATGCCAGTCATGATGGTTCACATACCCAACAACAGTCTCAGCCAGCAAGACAGGTGTAGACAAACCCAAACAGAGCCTGTGCCATGGCCCCTGAATGATAGCTATGGTTAACCTCCCCACCAGGTCTACACAGACAGACCACAGCAAGGCAGGCAGTGAGATGTTAGTTCTCAAGGGTAGGAAGTCAGACAATAATATGTAGGGCAACCAAAGCCACGATCTGTAGTACACTGGTATGCCTCTAGTCAGTATGATAGTTAGCAATACAGAATGAAATGGAGTACCTGACATACCAGTACAGTCATAGCAAATGGGTACAAGTGTCACATGTGCCCCCCACATCCTACATAGTAATCTGATAACAGTCAGATGTGCCCGCCCAAACCCTGTGTAGAAACATAGAAATAGACAGGTGTGCCCCCCACCCTACGTAGTAATGTAATAACAGTCAGGTGTGCCCCCGCTATCATGTGTAGAAATGTAGAAATAGTCATGTGTGCCCCCCCATCCTACATAGTAATGTAATAACAGTCAGGTGTGCCCCCCCCAATCCTGTATAGAAATGTAGTAATAGTCAGGTGTGCCCCCCCATCCTACATAGTAATGTAATAACAGTCAAGTGTGCCCCCCCACTCCTGTGTAGAAATGTAGAAACAGTCAGGTGTGCCCCACCTGCTGTGCAGAAATGTAGTAACAGTCAAAGCCAAATGAACGATGGATACCCTGCAGAGACAGCATGCTACCTGTCAGTGTACAACACAAAGGTCAGCACTGCAGCACAAACTACCTGGACACGATCCACACATTCAGTACAGATGCCCATACTGGGCATGCTCACACACTTAGAAAAATGAAGGCAATGTCAGTCAACAGCATACTGAAAGGTCATACTGGGCATGCTCACACACGTAAAACACATGAAGGCCATGTCTGCAAACATTAGTGGACCAGACATATCTGGCAGTAGCAGTTGTTAGTGCAGACACTCATCAGTATGCACTACTCATGCCTTGCACGCACAGTGGATAGGAATACAGACATATATGTCAAGACAACACACTATAATAAACCAAAGGTAGACATACATAGATGTGTGTAAGAGGGTGACTGTGACAAGGAGCCATCCAGGCCTGTCCCACCCCGCACACAGCCAAAGGACCCCAAACACATAAGGTGCAGATGTCACTCACTGCAGATACTAGCTACCAGTATCTGTCAGCATTACAGACTATGTGGTGCACGTGCCAGCTGTGCAACATGACTCTACAAGGAACTAGTCATCTAGCAGCTGTATACATGTTCCTATGAAATATGACCCCATGTGTGCCCGCATGTGGCATGTCAACCCCTAGATGAATGGGTTATGGCCCATGCACACACACTGCCTTCCCCATAGCCCTACTATGACAAGTCTGCTGAGGTCATCCAATGTGAAATATACCTTTGGAAGAATTGTAGCCCAGTAGTCTCTGTGGTGTGTCCCATATCTGCATACTGCTGTGGTGTGATAAATTAGTTAGATAGGAGTTCGAATCCCATACTTGGCAACTGTGTGTGTGTGTTTGTATGTGTGTGTCTGTCTGTCTCTGACTGTGTAGAGAGCAATGCCTTTTAGGGTACTCACACTCCCTACAATTCATATACTTAACTTTGGCAAGGCTGCTGATGTCACCCACATAGAAATACACCTCTGGGAAATCTGTAGCGTGTCCTGTAACTGTGTACTGCTGTAGTGTGATGAAGGAGTGTTAAATAAAAATAAACGATTACAACACAGGAGGCTCAGATGCAAAAACTTTACTAGTGTACACCAGGAGGCAAAATACCATACAATACAAGTATTGAGTTTTGTTTGACATGATACAGGAAATGTACTATGTTATATGGTCATACATTCAAGCTGTGCCCACTTCACTGACGTGGTCAGTCACAGGGCACCTACATCACTATGGTCTACAATATTCTATTCATAAGAAAAAGCCAATGTTATACTTTTTAAAAGTTTTCCCATGAGAATAATACAGCCTTGCAAAGCACCTGGTCAATTATAATGTCTTTCTGTAAATGTTATTCTTTCAAGGTTTCAGTCCTGCTCGAATACAATAGTCAGTTCAGTCTTGTAATACACTTCTTTGTTCTCCTCGCAACATTACTTTAGCAGCTGTGCTTTATCTCTGATAATATTCGCAAGGCCAACCATCTCAGAGGAAGGAAGAAAGATTTCAATGCTTTATACATTCATTTTCCTGACCCAGCAGATAATCATTAGTGAGAAACATAAGCTTGCTGAGCTGGCTACTGCCAGGGTCAGAGTTCAAATACACTGCAGCTCCAAAGCTTCAAGCAATTACATGTAAAATCATTCTTACTGCCATATTGTAAAATAGAATAAAATGCATTACATACTATTTGCTTTTAAACTAGCACGTTATATATGTTCAAATACATATTTTTCTAACATTTTCCTCCCTTTTAATACTTTTTATTCTATTCAGAAACATAAACAATATCATATCGTTCCCTAGCCTTCTCCTTTAAGGACTTTCAACTAGACAAGTCACTTGGTTTATATTTCGGAAAGAGTTTCATCTGGAACCAATAGCTCCAGTTCAATGTCTTGGTACAAAGTCTCAGTTACAGATATATCAACAAATTCTTTGACTAATTTTTTCATACAGGGAATCCCACAACAGACACATGCTCCTAATAGGAGCAGACCAACACAAATAGCAATCAAAATATTCATTAGGATTGAACCCCACCCTCCAAATAGACTCTGGAAAAAGTTCGTCAGTGAGTTTGGGCCTGGTTCAGTCATGGCCGATACCTGCTGTATTACCTCTAGGTGATCATTGATCTCATGTCAATTGTCTGGTATGAATGCACAGCATTCTTCTTTGATAAGCGCACCACCTCCCGCTAGGGTGAAGTCAAGAGCCATTCGATTTTGTAGCACAACAGTTCTCATTGCATTCAGTTCATCAGTCACAAGTTCGAGAGTGGAAAAAGTTGCATTACTCATTACTTCGAGAAGCTTTGACAATTTTCTCAGCTCCCAGATTAATTTGACTGCTCCATAGGCTGGAAATATTCCAGCCCAGGATATAACACTGTCACTCAAGTCCATATGAGTCAATTTTTCTTTATCTTTCACAGAATGATGATCCTTCCAACCAGCTTCGATTTTTCCCACTGGATTTACAGGTTTTCCGATTGGATTCTCAGGTTTTCGGGCTACATCTCTTACATTTCGTATCTTACCTAGAGGTAATTCTGCAGTATGCCTTATAGCTGGAACCAGATAACCCAAAAAACAACTGCTGGACCAATTCTCAGGTAGCCATTTGTATGCTTTTTTCCCACAAACAAAATAACAGTTTTCTACTTTAGTACTGATGCGGGTTAACTCTGAATGAAACATTTTCTTGTCTATAACAGATAATTGTTTATGCAACTCAGGATTTCTCTGCACATCTCTTATTGTTGTTTTCATTAAGCTCAAATATGAATCATAATTTGTGCTACAACTAGTAGTTTTATCTTTAGTCTTAATATGGCATTTATAAGATACAGTTATGTTACAGTTACTCCAACCCACTTGGAGTGTATCATTTTTATAGAAACAAACAATTCCTCTCTGTGTAATAGGCAAATACAATGCAATCTTGTCCTGTGATCTCACAGAACCTGTATTAAAAAGTAAATTTTCCCAAGTCTCATTTATCCCCAAGGGGACAGCGGACATCAACAGTCCTCCATATGCTGTTGGTATAGCAGTACAAACCCAGCAGTTTGAAATGTTCATAGTCTCTACATATACACGCTTCATAGCTAGGTATGTGTTAAAGTTTGGATGCCAGTCTATGAACAGTTCATCACGTTTCTCCACTTTCATTTGTACGGTTATATGCAGGAAGAACCACAACAAAAGGAAAGTCACCACAATCATAGTCAATAAATGTATAGTTAGCAAGATGGTTAAACAATATCTTCGGGGTTGATTTGTATTTTTACTCATTTTGCTCTTGGCCATCCTGCCTTTGTTGTGTATCAGTCACAAAATGTTTATCAAGCTGAAAATTCTTTACCGGTTTACAGTGCGTCAGGTGGACCCAGGACGACCTCTCAGCAACTTTGACTGCAGTAGGCGTCGCCAACAGTACCTGGTACGGACCTTCCCACTTCGGACTTGTCCAGTTCTTCTTCTTTATGACCTTCAGCCACACCCAGGACCCAGGGGTCAGCACCGCTTCTAATGGTCTGGTCTGTTCTTTATCTGAAAAAGAGTTCAACTGCAAAACAGTTTTATTTGTTAACAGTTTCCTCATGTAACTAGCTAATGAGCTGTCAGCCTCTAGCTCTGCAGGCATGAGAGCTTTCCACTGTGGCACATAATATGCCCTTCCAAATATCACTTCAAAGGGAGTCAAACCCTTTACATTTGGAACCGTTCTCATGCTCAGCAGTGCCAAAGGCAAACAGCAAATCCAATTCTTCTGTGTTTCATTTATTAACTTTCTCAACTTGCTTTTTAAAATTTCATTGTACCTTTCCACCAGTCCTGCAGACTGTGGGTGGTAAGCACAATGATTCTTCAAGGAGATCCCAAAGAATCTCCTAAGTTGCTGAATTGTCTGATTAACAAAGTGTGTCCCATTGTCACTATAGATTCTTTCTGGTATGCCAAATCTAGGAATTATTTCTTTTATTAGAGCTTTTGCTACTGTTGCTGCATCCGGATTTTTAGTAGGAAAAGCTTCTGCCCATTTGGAAAACATGTCTATAATCACTAAACAGTATTTTTTCCCTTCACATTTGCTCAGTTCTATGAAGTCCATACAGATAGTATGGTACGGGTATGGTGGTGTAGGAAAACTACCTTGCTTGGGTTTGAATGCTCCTTGTGCATGATGTTTGTTACAAATATGATATGCTGCACAAAATTTTTGTGTAAAGTTCGTGAATCCATATGTTTGGAATATTCGATTTACTAACTGTACCATCCCCCCTGTTGAGACATGGCTCTGCCCATGGCTCAACAAAGCTGCATATCTAAATAAATTAGACGGCAATATTGGCTTTTTCTCCTTGGAGATGTACAGTCCATTTTCGAGGATTGCACCTCGTCTCTCCCATTTCTGTTTTTCAGCTTTTGTAGTTAATGTCTGCATTGTTTTCAACATTTCTAAATCTAGAATCTCAGAGGGTTGTAATTCCTCATTCAAAAGTAAAGTTTCTGAGTCTGAGGCTGCTTGCTTTGCAGCTGCATCAGCTTGTGCATTACCTTTTGAAATCTTATCCTGTTGTTTTGTATGAGCTACACATTTACAAATAGCTACTTTGGTAGGTAACTGAATAGAATCTAATAAGTTCAAAATAAGTTGCGCATGATTAATCGGTTTACCAGTAGATGTTATCATTCCCCTATTTTTCCATTGCTGCAAAAACATGCACTGTAGAGAAAGCATACTGACTGTCAGTATATATGTTCACACATTTGTCTTTTGCTAGAGTGCAAGCCCGTGTTAAGGCTATCAATTCTGCTGCTTGAGCAGACAGGTTATGCTGTAAGGGTTGGGCTTCTAAAATCTCTGTATCTGTGACTACTGCATATCCTACTAGATTTTTCCCTGTAGGACCCTTTCTGCATGAACCGTCCACATAAAATGTCACCTCGGCATCATCCAAGGGCATATCAGTGAGGTCTTGTCTGGGCAAAGTTATTTGCTCAATTTCCTGCAGGCAACTGTGTGGTGTGCCATCCACAGGAGTTGGAAGTAACGTTGATGGATTTAATGTTGTACAACGTTCAATTACCATATGAGGTTGGCTCAGCAGTATGGTCATACAAGAAAGATGTCTAGCAGGAGATAGATATGCTATTTTTTCTTGCAGTAAAATTATCACGACTGCATGAGGCACTCTCAATGTGAGAGGGTGGAATAACACCACTGAGGCCGAAGCCTGTACTGCCATTGCAGCTGCGACTACTGCTTGCACACAGTGAGGCAATGATCATGCCACTGGATCTAACTGTGATGAATAGTAAGCTATGGGGCGTTGCTTACTCCCATGCTGTTGCGTCAGAACCGACGTCATGTATCCCTGTTTACAATCTACGGTTTGAAAAAATCTTTTGTGGTAATTTGGAAGTCCTAAAACATGAAGCTATCAATTGTTTTATTCTGCAGAAAGCTGTTTCTGCTTCAAGTGTCCATTGTAATACATCTTGTGCTGCCATTGGTGTTTTATATAACAAATCAGCCAATGGAGCAGATTCTAAAGCATAGTTTGATATCCAGCTTCGACAAAAATTAGTCGTTCCCAAGAAGAACATCATTTCCTTCTTGGTTGCTGGTTTGGGTGCCTGTAAAATCACTGTTTTTCTGTCTTCGTCTAGTATTCTACCTTCATTGGATATTACATATCCTAGGTATCTGACCTGTTTTCTCCAAAGTTGTAACTTACTTTTGTTTACTTTGTGTCCTTGTGCTGCTAAAAATTTTAATAATGCTATTGTATCTTCCCTGCATTGCTACTGGGTAGGGGCTGCTAGCAAGATGTCATCTACATAAAGTAGAATCTGACTACCTCCTGGTGGAGTAAATCCTGCCAGGTTGCTTGCCATTTCTTGTGCAAATATCGTTGGACTTTCACAATATCCCTGTGGTAGCCGAGTATAGGTATATCTTTTACCTTGAAATGTAAATGCAAACCAATACTGGCTATCAGGATGTATATGTATTGAAAAGAAAGCATTGCTTATATATACCACAGTAAAATATTTTTGTTGTGGCTTCAAATCGTTCAACAAAGTGTGTGGGTCTGGCACCGTAGGTGCTCTGGGTATTATTGCATTGTTTACAGCTTGTAAATCCTGTACCATCCGCCATTCCCCGTTTGATTTTTTAACAGGAAATAGAGGGGTATTACATGGTGAATCTAAAGATTCTACCAGTACTCCTTTCTTGAGTAATGCTGCTATTATAGGCTTGATTCCCTGCTCTGCATCTTTCCTCAAGGGGTATTGTCTTTTTTGTGGTCTAAATGCTGATTTTGGTGTAATGGTTACTGGTCCTGCTGTTCGAATAAGTCCTACATCTGATTTACCTGTTGACCAAAGAATGTTTGGTATATTGCACAGGGCTTTTTCTTCTTCTTCTAACAAGAATGCTAATCAGCTGTCTTCACTAGTTTGTAAGTGTACAGCTGGTCGTGTCTGTGTTAGCCAATTCAACTTCTGTTTTTGTACTCCCTGTTCTGATAATTCCAAATCAGTTTGTTTTTCCCATTTTGTTACTTTTTCTCCTAAATCTGCCCATCTCACACTTTTGCTCTTTGTCAAGCTGACATGTGGCAGTCTATTCGATTTGGACAGTTTCATGAATTCCTGAGGTAGTGAACAGCTTACCACACTGTTTCCCTCAGTATCCCAGTATAAGGTTCGTAACACTAATCTGTTAGCAGGATTTTTGAACAATTCTTGCTCATATTCTTTATCCGGTCCTGGCATACTACAGTAGTATAGAGTATAATGTAACAAATGCTGTTGGTCAGTGTCAAGGGAGGGGACCTTACTGATGGCTACATTCATCAGTTCCTCGGTTACTGCCCCTGGACCAGTCATAACTAGATCCTGGCTGTACCAGTAAAAAGTTTCACCCTCCGATCGCACCACAAAAGTATCTATTTGTCTTTGTGCTTCCATACCCTGCATAGTAGGAACTACCGCTATGCCAAATATCTGCATAAGATCTCTTCCCAGTAAGTTTACTGGACATTTTGCAGAAACTACAATTTTACTTTTCTGAGTCATACCTGAAACAGGGTCAGTTATTGCTGTATCATGGGAGAGTGGCTCCCTATATAGCTGCCCATTTGCTGCTTTCACTAATATATAGTCAGGTGATTCAGAGTGTTCTGGTAACTTTGAAGGGTGTATCAAAGTTTGTGACGCTCCTGAGTCACACAAGAATTTCACTTCCCTTCCTTCCACCAGAAGTGTAACTTCCAGTTTTGTATCTGCCAAATAGAGCTCCAAGCTCAGTAATGCTAAATCTAGAATTTCACTTTCTTCATCCTCTACATCTGTTTGCACTTCCTCTGTTCCTTCTACTACATTTACATTTATCCTTTGTTTGTTAGTCTTTCCTGATGATTTTTGATTGTCATCACTATCATATAGTCAGTCCTCATCACCTTTATCTTCTGTAGTCGCCTTTTTATTTAGCCTGCAATCCCTTGCTAAATGTCCTTTCTTACCGCACTTAAAGCACTCACCTTTCTTTTTTCTCTCTTCAAAATCCTCTGACCTTTTGTCAGATTGTTTATTACCCTGGGCATTTTTCTTGCCCTTTTTACTTGACTGTACTACAAAGACCTCTGCTCCGTCTTCAGCTGTGAAGACCTGTGTCTTCTTTTTCTTTTTACTATTAAAGTGTCTTTCAGCATGCCTAGCATATTCAAGTAAGGCTTGTAGCCTGCTTGTTCGGTGATCTATCATGTGCTTTGTAATAAAGCTACTGATAGGTGCAATGCAACCTTTCAAAAATGCATTTTTCAGTTGCTGTTCATATGAGCTATCATTCGTCTGACTTTCAGGAATAGTCATACCACTATGGTTATTGAAACATTCCAATAATCTACCATAGTACCCATCTACAGTTTCATTATCTTGTTGTATGCATTGGTTAATGCAAGTCCAATCTGCTCTAGGTTTCCATTTTTCAGAGATTCGGTCTGTAAGACCTTTCACTCTGGTGTCTAATTCTGCGTCACTATGTGGGAGTGGTTTAAGCTCATGCTACGAGAGTTCCAGGTGCCACAAATCATGTGCCAGTCTGGACCCACAATCTGTCTAACTACCCTTTCTACTTCTTCCCCATTCAAGTGGTAACTTAGTCTCATACCTTGTAAATCTTGTATAAACTTTTTGTAATTAACTTTCGATGAGGGATTCCTCTGTAGCTTTCCGAATGTCTTCCGGTGTCCATGGTCTATATACTAGGAGAGTTGGGTCCTGCCCTTCCTGCCCTGCCTGAGGATTCGGTACCTCGATCAGTGGACAGATTTCTTCTTCACTCTCTTCTAGTGTGTCTCTCCCTATTTGATATAAATCTGTGTCCCTAAGTATTTTGCGTGTCCGGGACCTAGTTTCAATAGGTTCTCTAACAAATGGTTTTAGTGCTCCTGCAACTTCAGGATAACATGGAGGTGGACTAGCCTGTCCTCCTGCTTCATATCCTGAAAAGGGTATTGGAAGGTGGAGGGGAGGCCGCCGCTATTACTGTATTATTATCCTCTTTGTCTAAAAATAATGTTTTCACATTTTTAATTTTCTGTTCCCTTCGGTTCACTTCCTCAATCCACCTATGTGCCTGAGGAATGCCTAATCGCCGTTGTTTTTTTGCCTGACCTTCTGCGTCAGATTTAAGCTGTTTTAAAAGTTTAACTAATGAAATCTTATTTAATTTACCATCAAATCCGTATTTATTAACCCATTTTGTATAATACCTTACATTATCTGCTCGTTGTAATTGCATATATTTTGCGTCATCAGTTAGGGGCGGATCTCACGATTTTTTAGTGCACTGATTTCCCCTTTCAAAAGAAAAATGTTACGTAACCCTTTTTACCATGTGGTATCTTAGTTCCTTACACAGTTTATCTAGAATAACTGCCTACCTTATTCTGTTTCCCTGATCTCTGACAAAATATACAGTAATTTCCTTTTGTCCCTGATCTGAATAACAAATCTATGACAATAACATTTACTGTAACCTAGTCCCTGATCTAAAACAGAAAAAAGGCAAATATCTTCCTACCTGAGCCTCCTGGGTCAACCAGTTCGAGACCGCTCTTCGGCCGCAGATCAGAAAAGTGGCCAGCCTCTCAAAACGACAATTCAGTCGAAGGTCTTTGTGTTTCAAGAAGAACCGTTTCGGTAGCTTCTCCTGTGCAGTATTCGACCACCGGTACACTCTGATCTGTAGCTGTCGAGGGCTTCCGGTCAAAGGAGGACCAAACTGTTAAATAAAAATAAACGATTACAACACAGGAGGCTCAGATGCAAAAACTTTACTAGTGTACACCAGGAGGCAAAATACCATACAATACAAGTATAGAGTTTTGTCTGACATGATACAGGAAATGTACTATGTTATATAGTCATAAATTCAAGCTGTGCCCACTTCACTGACGTGGTCAGTCACAGGGCACCTACATCACTATGGTCTACAATATTCTATTCATAAGAAAAAGCTGACGTTATACTTTTTAAAAGTTTTCCCATGAGAATAATACAGCCTTGCAAAGCACCTGGTCAGTTATAATGTCTTTCTGTAAATGTTATTCTTTCAAGGTTTCAGTCCTGCTCGAATACAATAGTCAGTTCAGTCTTGTAATACACTTCTTTGTTCTCCTCGCAACATTACTTTAGCAGCTGTGCTTTATCTCTGATAATATTCGCAAGGCCAACCATCTCAGAGGAAGGAAGAAAGATTTCAATGCTTTATACATTCATTTTCCTGACCCAGCAGATAATCATTAGTGAGAAACATAAGCTTGCTGAGCTGGCTACTGCCAGGGTCAGAGTTCAAATACACTGCAGCTCCAAAGCTTCAAGCAATTACATGTAAAATCATTCTTACTGCCATATTGTAAAATAGAATAAAATGCATTACATACTATTTGCTTTTAAACTAGCACTTTATATATGTTCAAATACATATTTTTCTAACAAGGAGTTAGGTAGGTGTGCAAATCCCAGACATGGCAAGTGTGTGTATGTCTGCCTGACTCTGTCTGTATAAAGAGCAATGCTTTTTAGGGTACTCACACTTCTGACAATTCATATACTCAACTTTGGCAAGGCTGCTGATGTCACCCACCTAGAAATACACCTCTGGGAAAGTTGTAGCCCAATAATCTCCATAGCGCGTCCTATAACTGCGTACTGCTGTAGTGTGATAATGTAGGTAGATGTTCTAATCCCAGAGATGGCAAGTGTGTGTCTGTCAGACCCTGTTTGTGTAGAGAGAAATTCTTTTTCAGGTACTCACACTCCTTACAATCCGTATACTCAACTTTGGCAAGGCCGCTGATGTCACCCACCTAGAAATACACCTCTGGGAAAACTGCAGCCCAGTAATCTCTGTAGCGCGTCCTGTGACTGTGTACTGCTGTAGTGTGACAAAGTCATTAGATAGGTGTTCTAATCCCAGACATGGCTAGTGTGTGTCTGTCTGTCCCTGTCTGTGTAGAGCGCAATGCTTTTTAGGGTACTCACACTCCTTACAATTCATACACTCAACTTTGGCAAGGCTGCTGATGTCACCCACCTTGAAATACACCTCTGGGAAGGTTGCAGCCCAATAATCTCCATAGTGCATGCCATACCTGTGTACTGCTGTAGTGTAATTTAGAACTGTGGTAGGGTTCCATCTCCACCCATTGCAGTTCTGGATGTTTTGTGTGTGTTTCAATGTCTGTGTATGGAGCAATGCTTTATAGGCTAATCACACTCAGTGCATTTCAAATGGCCTACTTTGGCAATCCTGCTGATGTCATTCATTGTGAAATACACCTTTGGGGAGGGAGTTTGCCAGCAATCCCTGTGGTTTGTACTGTAACAGCTCTATGCTGTAGTGTGATATAGATCTCTGTTAGGGGTTCTATACCCACCCGTGGATGTTTTGTGTGTGTGTCACTGTCTGTGAGCAATGCATTTTAGGCTAGTCACACACAGTACATTTCAAATGGCCTACTTTGGCACTCCTGCTGATGTCATTCATTCTATATACACCTTTGGGGAAGGAGTTCTCCAGTAATATCCATGGTGCATCCTATAACAGCTCCATGCTGTAGTGTGATATAGACCTCTGTTAGGGATTCTATATTCACCCATGTTGGTTGTGGATGTTTTGTGTGTGTTTCATTATCTGTGTAGGGAGCAATGCATTTTAAGCTAGTCACACACACACTATGTTTCAAATGGCATACTTTGGCAATCCTGCTGATATCATTCAGTGTGAAATACACCTTTGGGGAAGGAGTACTCCAGTAATCTCCATGGCATGTACTATAACTGCATAGTGCTGTAGTGTAATAAACTAATTAGGTGAGGGTTCTACTCCAAGACATGACAGGTGTGTGTGTGTGTGTGTGTGTGTGTGTGTGTGTGTGTGTGTGTGTGTGTGTGTGTGTGTGTGTATGTGTGTGGGTATCTGTGTTAGTACCTCCTATCCCGTGTGGATGTGGTTGCGAGTGTGTGACATCTGTGGCCAATGTGTAACGGGTTTTGCATATTTCTTATATGGTGGCCCTACTATATATCACAATGTCCACCATACAGGGATAACAGATGTGAAATAGCTGAGAGGCTGGGGTGCAAAGCCATACCCATACATGTGACATCAAGGCCAGGCAATCACAGTTAGTAACCCCAGTATTACCCAGACACACTCTCAACCCATGTCTCATACTCACACACATCCCTAGGCAACAGCCAATATGTGGGTAGTACACTGCATATTGGCCACTGATAGTAACTATGGGATGATAGCTGTGGGCTACAGAGGGCATGGCACCCTGCCCATCTGTCCAATATGCATGTACATGCAGACAGTGCACCTTCCCCATGTTTCCCAATGGACACCTGCAACACCTGTGGTGCCATCACATGTGACTCACAAAGGACATACCATGCCTGACAACATGCCCTGTATTGACAAATGCCACTGACACCAGGGAATGCCATTAGAATGCTATCAATGTAGGTGCAGGGTAAACCTGCTGCCCATTACCAGTTCCCACCACAGGTGGGCAAGACTGGCACATCTGATGACAATCTGTGTTCACAACATGGGCCAGACACCCCAGGTACAGTTCCACATGTCACTGTACATGCATGTGGGAAGTGTGCACATCCCAGACACAATCTATATCATGGACTAAGGAACACATACATGGCAAGCGATGCACAGCATTGGCCACACACAATAGTCACCCAGGTGACTGGATGGGGGATACAGTACCTACCTGTGTGGGCAAATGCAGACACTACAGCCCTAAGCCACAATGCAGACCATTGTCATTTGGCCTGATGCCAAGGTATACCCATCACCTAGCCTTGTACAGCCATCTGGCACAGTCGACCACCACACACCCATGCAGACATGCACCCATGCATGTCAGTACTGGCACCCTCTGCATTTGTGTGTGTGTTGTATGGTGCATATGTTCACATCCACACTCTCTACAACCCCCATGGGCATACTGAAGCATGCTGGCTGATGTCAGACACCTCCCCATACCCTTTGCCCATACAACCCCCATATGACCCATGTGGTGCATGTGATACCTGCACAGTGATGTGTTGTGGCAATCCCACTACTGATGAGTTGAAATCCTGACCCTGCTAAGTGTGTCAATGTGTGTGCGTCCCTGTGAGAGTGTGGCTGTGTTGATGCTGGCACCTGTTCACGTGGACAGACACGTGTACGTCACCTACCATATAGCTATCATATCCCTGTTGCAGATGTCAGTCACCATCACATATATGTTCTGAGGGCTGCACAACAGGTAACTCATGTGGCGCATCCAGTAAATGCATAGAATTGTGTTAGCACTACATAGTTGTCAGGGTTTGATACCCTGTCCTGGTAGGCATGTGACACAAACATGCTTAGGTTTTACTCTTCCACCCCTCCCTGACTTGTCTTTGCCTTTGTCTGATTCTACCACTCCCTCTCTTGTGGATGTGTAGACCTACATCTGCTTTGCTTGGCAGCAGCATGTGTATTTTAAGTGATGCTCATGATCAGCTGATGGCCTCAGCATGAATTGCAGCCCACCCTAGCTGATTGCATGTGGAACAGCTGTGATAACATTTCCATAGCCAATTGCATGGAAGCACACTCCAGTATCTAGAAACATCGTGTTGGTGTTGGGCCTTTCATTCACTGTGAGCAGGAACTAGATCTGTTGTTTGGCACACAGCATCTCAGATGGATTGGGGATTTACCTCTAACAACATACACTGTGGAAACAGGGCAACACACAGGAGTGGGATGTGCCTGACCTGACTACAGACTATAAGTGCTGCTATACTGCATTTGGAGTACTATTGGTTTAACAGTTTGTGTGTGTGAATATGACTGTCCTACATGTCTCAATACCTGCCATGTCAGTTCCATGTTTATGAGGAATCCCCATCTGCAGGGTCATCTGCAGACAGGGTAGTGTGTTGTGCCTTTGGTTTCATGTGTTGCCCATGGAGCATCTATCTGTGAACTGCAGAAGGTAGTGCGAGGATTGCAGTCTGTAGATGGTGAAAGCTGTAACAGTTACTGGCTTCCTATCCCTCATAGGACATATGTTGCAACAAACCCTGTTGCAACAGTAAATGTATGAGGTTATCACAGCAACATGTCATTACTGGCCCTGTGTATGTGCTTCCAGCCACAATTCTGTCAACCTGTGTACATATGTCATGTATGAAGTGGTGCATATGTGCTGTACACAATAATTAGTGTCATCATATCTGATAACAAGCCAGTGAGATATCAGACTGCTACACGTTATGTACAGTAGGGGTTATATTTCATGACATAACCTGGACATTCTGTGGATGTTTGTACAGTACTAAAGTCTGTGTACTTATGGTGAATGTCGACAATGTGTGTATTGTCAATATGTACTTTAGCCTGTGTACAGACTGTGGTAGATGTCATTGTTCTAGGTCCCATCCTATCTGATGTTACATGCTGCTCCACTGTATGGTACCGTATTGGTGTACATGTTTGTAGGGCCATACACACACATGCCCCATACCACAGACAGCCATCAGACCAAACAGTGTAGCAGCCCAGTATATGTAGGGTCAGTCTGTGAGTGGCACATATGAGGATGGTGTCGAACAGATAGTCCATATACAGTAATATTATGCTAGCTTAACATATGTGGCTGTGCTTACATTGGTTGTGGTTATGCACTTTCACACAGGTGTATCTTACCCTGTGCTGTGACATGCCTGTAAAGCCTGCTATATATGCAGGTATATGTGCATTCCCCCATAGGAGATGTAGGCCAGTGTTGAACCAGTCTGCCTGTCATCTTCACAGTGCATTGTTACATGCCTATCATCTTAGTGTACTTACCCAGTGAGATGTCATGTGCAGATACTTGCCAGATGTACTGCTGCCGGGCCTCACTTAACAGTCATGTATGTCAGACAGAGCAGTGGTATGCTGTACAGATGTATGTCAATATCTAGTGGTTAGTATGTGGCCATGGCATCCCTGTACCAGCAGTTATTATGTGTCAGGCCAGAAAGGGGTGTGTGAATGCATAACCTATGGTGGCAAATGTATTCCAGTCATTAGGTGTTATACCCATCTACATGGCTGTCTACGTCCATATTGTCAGGCATGGTACACATGTTTAGCACTAAGGGGTTATGTGTATACCTCTGGACTGTGCAGAGTGTGTCCGAATGTCCACATATATTGGCCAATATCTCTGCTGCAGTCCACAGGGGCATTACGTGCTAGGAGCGGTACTTTACTATGATGTCCTTAGGATGTTGGGAGGGTGGCCTAATGGTTAAGGTGTTTGCCTTACAAACACAAGGTGCAGGGTTCAAGTGTCACAAGGGATAACTAGCTAGGCTTAAAATGGCTCGCAAGGGTAGTTAGCCTAGTATGAATCTATGAACCTATCTATGAACCTATATCTGTCAGTAGCCAATGGCACACATGTTATAAGCAGATGTGACCTCCAACACACACCATGCCTGTGAAGACAATCCCAATGACAGTAGCAATAGTCTACTAATATACCTGCTATACATACATGACATCCCCTTGCACTATGACTGTGGGACTGCAGAGGCTGGGGTAGGGCTACACTCCATGTCCAAGACATATGGTATATATATATATATATATATATATATATATATATATATATATATATATATATATATACACACACATATGATTACACATGTGTAGTACTTCCAATTACCACTGTCATGGCAACCACCTACTCTAAACCCCTACATCATGTGGGCCTGGTCCCTTTACATTTCCTGTGTGACAAATGGACATCCTTCCTGTGTGTGGGCATCAGTGTTACAGACAGCAGGTTGCAATACCTCTTACAGGAGAACCAGCACACTCAGGGCAGCTACATATTTGTAGGAGGTTCAGGAGGTACAGACAGAGTGTGAGTAGAGTTGTGTTATGCTTTGTATAGTACTGGTGTTACAGGGTGTGTGTGTACATACTAGTTTACCTTGGAATGCAGTCTATCTGTATATCTCTCAACTGTGGGCCTATCCTCTTAGTGGCCAGAGGTGTGCCTATCATGTGTTGTCTGTCCATCGCACAGGTCCTGTGCCAGATATTTCATTGGCAGTGTGTGTGTTGAGTGCTATCAGTACATGGCTACATCCATTTCTGTTTCTAACCTCAATTCCCTGACTAAGGGTATGCTGCAGACAATCCTGTAACACCAGCAACTTGCTCAGTGTATGGCAACAGTTTTCAACATTTGTGCCTGTGTTTCAGCCTCTGTCCTTCACCTACATACCAAGCTTTGCACATATGACATGCTGTTGGGGGTTGCTCTGTAGTGGGCTGTGAGTATATCACACTGCCATTGCTGCCATCAGTCCACTGCTGTTGTATCCCCCACATATACTGTGTGGCTGGGGCCATATATGTGTGGGCGTCACCTACACAATACATGTGTGCTCTTATGAACTCCAGAGCCCAGTGTATGTAACAGTGGTATATGACCATGTATTATTGAGTCTGGGGGGGGGGGTACCATAAATGACCTAGGCTGTTACAAAATGTGGGGGTATCAGTGGTGAGCTGCCTTAAGGTATCTGGATGTACAGTACCGTATACTTCACCTATATTTACATTACTTACATACATTGGGTTAATGCAAGCCTACTGTCTCCTGCCATGCAGACTGTTCTATTTGTGCCATACAGACTGTTCTATTTGTCAGTGTGCATGTGATGGTGTCAGTTATGCCTTGTTATGTAATAGTTACAACCCATTTGGTCACATGATGTCTTTACCACCTAGTGATTTTGTACAAAGTGTAGACAGAGGCTGATGAACTATACACTTGCATTACATACTGTTGATTGTTTGGTATCCTGTGGCCCAGTCTGTTTTCACTCTTGTACAATTTGAAGGGCTTGGTCTGGACAGCAACAGTTGTGAACTTTTCCAGACTACTGTATTAGTATAACTGTCTCACAGTTGCATTACTCTGTTTATATGGATGTCAGTGTCTGAACAGTTATATGACATGGTGTATAGAACTGTAATAGTACACAATTAAAGGTTTTCCATTTCTGCAAACCTGTGTGTGGTATTTTTTCCTATGACCTCTCTGTGGGTATATGTTACAGGCAGCGATTGTCACATGCATGGGTGGCCCATACAGTGTTCAGTTGTTCAGGTGTTAACTGTAGGCATAGTGGCTGTTCCATATTGTGTGCACCTTCTACATATGTATCTTACCGTACATATATCTGTGTGTATATGTAGTCACATGTATATATATATATATATATATATATATATATATATATATATATATATATATATGTAGATCTACTATATTTGGTGGAATTTCATTTGGTCGAAAATTATTTCAGCCAGCCCACTTCACTGAAACCTCATTTGACTGAAAGCACATTTGGTCAAATTACATTTGGTCAAAAATGGTATTTAGCTCCTGCCCCACTGCAGTGCGACCCTGGAGTGAGAATCTAAAGTTAGAGGGTGGGGGGCACAGCCCCACATATTGGCTGGTATGGAGGACATAGCCCCCCACATAATTGCAGTTTATGCACTATTATATACGTGTATCCCTTAAAAATACATTAAAACATATAACATCAGTAAAAACTGGTTGCAAAATGTGGAGGGCTACGCCCCCCACAGCCCCCTTAGCCTTATATTCTCACTCCAAGGTCGCACTGCAATGGGGCAGGGGCTAAATACCATTTATGATCAAATGTAATTCGACTAAATGTGCTTTCAGTCAAATGAGGTTTCATTGAGGTGGGCTGCCTGAAATCATTTTCGACTAAAAGCAGTAGACCCATATATATATATATATATATATATATATATATATATATATATATATATATATATATATATATATATATATATATATATATACACATATAAATGTATATCTGTATCTGCATATCTGTGTCTGTGTATCTGTATCCTGGGGATGTTGATGGCTTCCACATTTTACAATTCCTATGGGAGGCAGACTGTACTGCATGATATGTTACCAATACCAGCCTGACATCATACAGGTGGGATGTAGTACTGTTAACATCTTGTGCCCATGTCATGTCAGGTCCTGGTTATGGGATCTGCAACACTTGGTAGTGTATTGCAGGGTGGACATGTTTGGATGTGGGGGTGGGATGCCTGTTCATACAAGACGTATAGTGTGTGTGGCCTCTCATCCCCATTAACAGTGCATGTGGACATATGTGTTTTTGTTAATCTGCCATTGCTATATACAGATGTATGGCCATATATACCTATATAGGTATATATATATATATATATATATATATATATATATATATATATATATATATATATATCTGCTTTCATATATATAACTATGTCCGTATATACCTACATAGGTTCATAGGTTCATACTAGGCTATCTGCCCTAGGGCATTTATAAGCCTAGCCAGAGTGTGTTTGGCTTTCGCCACCCATTTTAAATTAATTTTGCTATGCCCTTTTTCGAGGTTAGTATACTGCGCCTCTGTCTAACAGTGACACAGAAGTGATACCCAGGGTAAACCTACGATCTCCCATCCACATCAAGATTCCTCTTGAAGATAGTCAATGAAGGACTCTGCCTAACCTGGACTGGGATTTTATTCCAGAGTGAAGAGAGCCTCTGGGTTATGAATCTGTCCCTCCAGCATGTCCTATTTATTTCAGTGCTGACGTTCAAGTCTCTCGAGCGGGTAGGGATTTTCTGAGGTGCAGCATGTCCATTAATTCCGGGTTGGACATGGCTTTATACGTCAGGCACAGATCGCCTCTGAGCAGGCGGTATGCCACTGAGTAGAGCTGGAGTTTCTTTAACCGGGCAGCATATGGCATCTGTTTGAGACCTTTGATCCTCTTGGTGAGGTAGGGGTCTTTCCAGTTGCTGCAGGTGTCTGGTAAGGTACATCCCAAAAGGGGCATTGTACTCAATTATGGGCCTGATGAGGGATGAGTAAAGAGGCACGATGACCTCCCCTGATCTAGATGTGAATCCCTTCATGATTAGGTGGGCTATATAAAATGTTTTTCTAACCACTTTGGCCACGTGGTTGTCAAATGAGAGATTGCTATCAACTTTGGGTCCCCAGGTCCCTAATTACATCTTCTGTACTTAATAGATTACCACCTATGTGATACCACTTTTGTTTTGACTATACACTTTTTGGCGTTTAGCTTGAGGCCATGGCTCTGGCACCAGTTGTCTGTTTCTATGAGGCCCTTTTGGAGGATGCTTGTGTTGGCTGGAGAGTGGATTATGGTGCCCAGTTTGCAGACATCTGCGAACTTGGTCAGCCACAGTCCTTCCGTGTTGGCCTGTACCTCCGAGAAATATATACCGAACAAGAGAGGTCCCAGGACTGAGCCTTGTGAGACGTCACTTGTAACTGGTTTGGAGTCTGACATGGGTCCAGCAATTCTAACCATGTGGGTTCTGTCCTTGAGCCAGTTTGCAACCCATCTAGTAACATAGGGGTTTATATTTAAGCTGGTGAATTTATCTATAATGCCCGAGTGGGGTATTGTATCGAAGGCTTTTGTGAGGTCCAGGTAGGCTGCGTGGACCACCTTCCCCTTGTCAATGGCCTTGGTGACTGTTTCAAAGAAATCAACCAGGTTTAAGAGGCAGGATCTGCCCTTAACAAAGCCGAACTGGGTGGGATCCAGTGTCTGTAGGTCCCCAATATCTTTATTTATGAGGTCCATGATGATCCTTTCCATAGCTTTGCATACCAAGCTCGTCAGGCTTATGGGGCGACAGTTTCCAGGATCCGTTGAGGCACCACCTTTGTAGAGAGGGACCACTGTTGCTGTATGCCATACATATCCTGTAGTAAGGCTGAGATTGAACAGTAGTTTTATGTTTGGGTTTAGCTCTTCTTGGAGTTCATATAGGACACAGCCCGGGACACCATCTGGTCCCATTGATGCTGTGTTTTTTGCTTTGGAGAGGGCGGCTCTTATGTGTGCATCTGAGATGTCAGGGTGGCAGCACTCTGCTGGGATAGATATTTGCCCTTTGGTGGGGCGGGAAGTTTGCACTGAACCTGTCAGCTAGGATGTTGGCAATGTCTGTGGGTTTGGTGTATTTTTTTGTCATTTTGGACTAATTCTGAGCATATTTGGGAATTCCCATCAGGTTCCTAACATAACTAAAGAAAGCCTTGTCATTATCCTTAGTGTCCTGTGCAATTTTTCTCGAAGCTGGCCTTAGACATTTTATGAGTGCCCGTAGTTTTTTGCCAATACTGATCAGAGATGCCTTCCCTTTTTGGGATTTTGCTCTATCATGTAGTAGCTTCCTCCTTCTATTGTATAGTTTGTTTATGGCTGGGGTCCACCAGACAGGATGTCTGCCTTTGGAGGATTGGGTCTTGGTTTTATTTGGGATTGCATGATCCATGCATTCCTGAAGGTGTTCATAGAATGCGTTTATAAAGGATTCTGCGGTCTGGGCCATATTTTCCACAGGCCCAGGGGCTTTGAAGGATTCCACCTCAGTTTTGAGGAGTGTGAAATTTGCTTTAGAGAAGTTTTTCACTGTGGTTTTCTGGGCAGGGGGTGGGGTCGGGATGCGAATATCCATTGAGATTAGTTTATGGTCTGATCTTACCAGTGAGGGATACACTTCTGGTCTGGAGCATAGAGTCCCCACATTGGTGATGATCAGGTCCAGTATGTTTTCCCCTCTTGTGGGAATTGTAGCAAGTTTTTCCATAGCATCTGAGTTTATAAATTCTAGGAACCTTTGGGTTAGGGTGCTGGAGCTAGAGTAATGCTCCCAGTCTATGTTTGGGTAGTTGAAGTCACCCAATATAATGGTGTTTGGAGAGGCCTTCATATTTTCCAGTGTTCTCAGGAAGGCCAAGTGGGGTTCCTGGGTTTGGGAGGGTGGTCTGTAGCAGACTATAAACTGGAAGGCAGTTTTACCCACTGTTAGTTGCACATGGATAGTCTCTGATGCTTCGTGCTGTGCCACCAACCTGGAGGTGTGGGTATCTTTGATGAATATTGATACTCCCCCTCCTTTTCTGGTTTGGTCCAAGTTTTGCAGCCGAAAAGCATGGTATGAGGTATAACCTGGTAGTGCTGGGGTACTCTCAGGAGCCTTGAACCAAGTTTCTGTTACTGCACAGATATCGATGTTCTCCATGCTAAGGAAAGTTTCAAGTGTGTGCATCTTGAGGTTTAGACTTCTGGCGTTGAGTAGCATTACTCTGTTTCTTATCCCTTGTGATACCTATGGAGGTGGGTTTGTCTTTTGAGCCTTGTCTAAAAAAGGCACTATGGGGGTAGCAAGTGCCTTTGCCAATATCCGAAAGCCCAGGGATGACAGGTGCAAGCCGTCCCTAGCGAAGCATCATGGCTTGTCGAGCATGTCATCCCAGGCTGATAGGCGTTGGATCCCCTTTGAATGACACCAATACTTAAGCCAGTTGTTGAAATTGATCATCTTGTCTTCATATTGTGGCATCATTCTTGGTGAGGGTGAGATGCTACTCAAGGTCAGGGTCATACCAGCCTGGGCTATATGCTCAGAGAGCTCATCTATGTCTCTTTTCATGTAGTCCAGGGAGGTACGTCTCAGATCATTCACACCAGCATGGACAATGACTGAGTCATATTTGTACTTGCCTTGGAGTGACCTGAGTGCTTGTGTTATGTGGTGGATCCTAGCACCCGACAGGCAGCTCACCGTGGCCTTCTCCTTGTTCAGCCTGGTGAGCAGGACGTCAGTGTGCCTGACGATAGAGTCACCTATTACAAGTGTATCAGGTATGTTGTTTAGCCTTAAGGGCTGTGACTGTTTGGCACACTGGCTTTGTGAGCTATGTGTTCCACGTGTATTGTTTTGGGGTAGCGGTTGCTTGGGTGGCTGCTTTGGAGGTCTCTGCTGCTTAGGCAGATTTTTATTTAGAGCCTCTGAGTATGTTTTTGTGTGTTTATGTGTTTGGTTTGCTGTCGTGGTAGGTCTATGTGAGACTGGAATTGTAGTGAGTGTGGTTTCCTTCTCCTCCTGACTGGTTACGCCAGTACTGAGTTGAGAGAGCTTAGCCTCCAGTTTGGCTATATGGTTGCATCTCTAACATGTGTTGCAATTTGTTGGGAGGAGGAGAGGGTTGTCTGTGAACATGAGGCAGTTGTAACATTGCCTCAAGATTCCCAGATTCACCAGCTGGACCAGAGAGGAGATTGACAACTGACCTTTGGACATGCTAGTATAGTATTGGGAATTCCTTTATAATTGAAAAAAGGGCCAATGGGGAGCAAAGTACTCAAGGGGAGTTTGTGAGGGTGTAGTGCTTTTAATTTTTTAGTGCAGACTTATATAATTGCTTTAGTGAGCAAGTGCCAGGTAACTTAAATGCAATGTGTTATAGGTAGTTTAAATGCAAAACGACAAACAGTAACTTTCTTTCAAGTGAAACAAGGAAATAAGTACAGTAAGCAATGCAGATATCACCAGGGATCCACAGAAGCACTGAAAAGCCACATTTTAGGTGGAATTAGCGTTTCAGGGAAATAACAAGCAAACAAACAACAAGCATACAAACAAAGCTAGATTCATCAGGGCTGGATCTAGTCTATGCTACAGCAATCAAGGTGTACCAATTTCAGTAAGAAACAGTTCAAATATGCAGGCACTATAAGCCTTTAACCAGAAATTCCCAGCTCAGAAGGGCAGAGTCCAGCCTCTCCTCCCACAAGAGTGCAGACCACGAACCTTCTTAATGTAAAATAACTGGCCTGAAGCCCAAGTGCTTAAACCAGAACTAATACACTTTTAGAATAACAGACACTGAGCCCTCAATCAGCAGTTCCCAACTTAAAAAGATGTAAGCTACCTGTCCTGCCACCACAGTGCAGGCCACAAACCTTCCTAATGTAAAACAACTGGTCTGAAGCCCAAGTGCTTAATCCAAAAGACTTAGAATGATAGCTACACTTTAATCAAGTTACTACCAAGCAGTAATAAATACAATTGAATACTTTAAAGAATGCCTGGATTAGTGCTCAAGTTATACAAACAAAGCTAGATTCAGCAGGCCTGGATCTAGTCTATGCTACAGCAAACAAGGTGTACCAATTTCAGTAAGAAGCAGTTCAAATATGCAGACACTATAAGCCTTTAACCAGAAATTCCCAGCTCAGAAGGGCAGAGTCCAGCCTCTCCTCCCACAAGAGTGCAGACCACGAACCATCTTAATGTAAAATAACTGGCCTGAAGCCCAAGTGCTTAAACCAGAATTAATACACTTTTAGAATAACAGACACTGAGCCCTCAATCAGCAGTTCCCAACTTAGAAGGATGTAAGCTACCTGTTCTGCCACTACAGTGCAGACCACAAACCTTCTTAATGTAAAACAACTGGTCTGAAGCCCACGTGCTTAAACTAAAAGGCTTAAAATGAGTCACATCAAGCAGTAATAAATACAATTGAGTACTTTTAAGATGACGCAAAAGCAAAATAAAGTAGGAAGAAACACAAATACAGTAAAAGCAGATACAATTTTTTTTTGAGTGAGCAAATGAGATGGGCCCAGGAGTTACAGGACAGAAACAAGTGCAAATGCAGGCCTTCAAATCAGAAAGTTGACAGAGATGGAAGACCACCCAAATGGCCAATAACTACAAATTCTGGGCCAGAACCACTCCTTATGTGGTAGACAGGTTACCTAATGCTTACCACTCCCACTGATAAGCTAGAAGGCTTCCTCCAACACAGAAAGGCTTGGGGGGTTCAGAAGCTTACAAACCGTCCTGGATACAGCAAATCTGTATCTGGAACACTAATTACAGGAAAGGTAGGAAACAGGCTTACAATTTTTTTTTTTCAAAAATGTAGCAAAAACAGTAGTAAAAACAATTCACATGCAGTGCAAGCTGGCACACTTGAGTATGTAGCAATATTAGTCCACACACAGTTTGAAAAAATGTAATTAAAAGAAAAAGGACTAAAAGCAAGTGCAGAAAGGGTTTATTAGGTAGAATGCGGTAAAGAGATGGGACTGGGGGAGTGTC
Organism: Protopterus annectens; assembly: GCF_019279795.1. Classification (NCBI taxonomy): domain Eukaryota; kingdom Metazoa; phylum Chordata; order Ceratodontiformes; family Protopteridae; genus Protopterus; species Protopterus annectens. The sequence goes on along the minus strand of NC_056731.1, from coordinate 1,819,599,031 downwards.
CTAGATCAAATCTACAGTGGGGCGGGCACTGCAAAAGCCACCAAATTTAAACTACAACCAAGAACAGGGGGGGGGGACAGTTTCAACAGATATATATATCTGCATAGACGTATGTAACTTGCTGGGTATATGTAGACATATAGGTGTAGACACATATATGTGTCAGTGTAGACATTTGCATGTATATATGTTCATATATATTAATATATATGTATATATTTTTTATATATATATATATATATATATATATATATATATATATATATATATACATACATATATAGATATGTTGTATCTGTTTAGGTATTAATATATTTCTACACACATACATCTAGATGTTGGTATACATTCTCTGTACTGTTGCATGCCTGGACTGGATGATATGTTTCTGTAAACATTGCATGTATTTATATCTGTCATGGTTTAGTGGTAAATCACTTTGTCTATGGTGTGTATGGTTCTGGGTTTGAGCCTTGCAGAGGCTGTTTATTTTGTTGCTGGGCAGAACACTAACCAATGGATACAGATTGATTAAGGCACTTTGAAACAGTTGTAAGCGGGTTTGCATGGAGGTAAGCACTGCTAACTTCCGGTTACAGCTTCTTACACTCAGCTTCTACATTGCTTAACCAGGATAGGTATTGCTTACCGCAGTGCAAACAGGCTTAAACCCACTTATTGCTGCTTAAAAGTGCTTACTCCCGCCTACCCCCATGCTAATTTCTTTAAAAGAAAAGAAAAAGGGGTTGATAGGAAAGTGGTGAAAAAAGGGGCACAAAGAGGGAAATACAGTAGGGAAAATAGCCAGGGATGTGCAGGAAGGCTGTAGGGAAGGTCCATAGCTGCCCATTTCTTCTACAGCAACAGCTGTGCATATACACTGAATTCTGGGGTAGATTTGGACACTCAAACCCCTGGGTGGTAGTGAGGACAGCAATAATAAGTTGTGATGCAAATTAGACCAGATTCCATGTGTCCAGTGGACAGATGTGTGAAATGGACAGCTGTGTATGGGGCGAGATTTTTTTGTGGGAACAGATTTCCCTTTTTTTTCTTTTTCAGGTGAGAGTGGGATGGTGGGGAGGGGCAGTAGGTATATTTGGGGAGGTAGGTTGGGTAGGTTAATAGACAAGATAAACAAGACGCATACAGGGGCAGTATATGACACATGTGGGGGGTAAACACCTTGGACGGGAGGGATGTTTGGAAGTCACAAGCCCATGAGCCCCCAAATGGAAACAGTGGGACTGAGGTCCCCACCCATGGGCAGTCATCACTGCACCTTTATGGCCCCAAAGGTGGCTGTGCTGGGGGCTGGGTAGGAGGGGCAGGCTCACCCTCTAATTGTGTCATGTGGCCCTCAAGCTGGTGTAGCTGGTCTTGAATCTCCTTGTTGAGCTCCCTATGCACCACAGCCAGGACCTGATGGCGGGTGACAGGTACCTCTCTGCCCCTGCTCCCAGGTAGGGGCCAAGCCCCATCCCCTGTGGCGGTTCCACCCGAAGGTGGTACAGGGCCAGTGAAGGAGAAGATCCCAGGCTAGGCCCCAGAAGTGCTGGTGCCCGGTACCATGGCCAGCTGAGGTGGGACAGGTGTGTCTGCTGGGACTGGCCTTCACATATGAGCTATGGTGTTGCAGTTTTAAGAAAGATATCAGTTAGTCATAGTCAACAGCATCCAGGATTAGTTATAACATCATGCGTAGGTATTCCCATTAACCCAAGACACCAATTTACAACAGTTGCAGATCAAGCAGAGCAAATGCATATATGGGACAACCATGGCCATTACAACAGCATGCAGGTTTCATTGATGGCAACAGGCCACCAATATGGGAGTATTTTAACATGGCACATGCATAGAACCAAATGTGAATATTTATAAACCAATAGGACATATGTCCCAACTATAGTTTTGAGTGTACACGTACCCATTGAGGTGTGTAATAAGGTTATTGTTGCACATATGGAGGGGGTGAGAGAGAGAGAGGTCAATTAACAACTAATATATCCCTGAAGTTTTTACAACTTTCTTAATCACTGCAGTGATCTGCCCCTTACGTGTATCATTACACTACCCAATGTACTTACTTTGTACAATGGTATGTTTGTAGATTAGTATATGCATGGTCTGTGTCTTACGTATAGTCTACACCTCTTACCTGTTATACCTGTTGAGAAAATCATTAACACTACCTGACAATTTCTACACATACTCCCAGATTCCATGGTTGTAGACAAGTATATACGTGACTTGTGTTGTACCTGCAGTCTATACCTCTTACCTGTTATAGCTGTGGAGAAAATCTTTGTTAACACTACCTGACAAACACTACACATACTCCAAGATTCCATGTTGATGTTATACACATACCTAACAATCCATTATTGCACACACTCTGGTCAAGGCTTGACAGGATGCAGGTGTTAATGTGACATATTTTGGAACAGCAGTCATACACTTTGGGTGAGATGCTACAATGAAAGGTTTGTTTCTATATACATTCTCTTTTTATGTTCAGGTCTGACTATCCATTATATGTCAGTATAAGCTGCCTACATTTCTTGGATCAGTACAATGATTTGTCAGGGGAACAGATTACCGGGCAGCAGATTTGGGCCATTTACCTGGACATACTGGACATATCAGAACAGTTAAGGGGTATGACTATGCATACAGCTTATTACCTGAACATTCTGCCACAGTCTGTACAGTTGATGGTTATGCTTACATCGTACTCTCTGAACATTCTAGCAAAGTCTGTACAGTTGTCGGGTCTAATTATACATACAGCTTTCTATCTGAACATTCTCACAAAATCTGTACAGTTGTGGGATATGATTATGCATACAACTTACTACCACTCCCGGGATTCGAACCCCTGCTGTGTGTAGTAAATATATTACATTTGATATCACAGTACACTGTGCTATCAGGAAAATGGTGTAAAGCATTCCAATGGTTTCTGTCTAAGTCTCCCTCAGTTGTTCTATATGACTGACCTCTTGGGAGTTCCAACATTGCTATACTGAAATTTCTACACATTTTAACTGCATTCAACAGTGTGGGAACACTGCTTAATACAACAGTACTATTTATAGAATGCAACACTACAACATATGAAAGCAGGATGTACACAAGCACTCAAGGGGTTATACTTTTATCCACAAGATATTACACCTTTATTTCCATGCAACCTATATGACAGTCTTCCTGCCATATTGCCTGGTTTATTCAGTGCATCCCATACACAATACACTTCTTTACTGGTACAACACTTTCCAGAAATGTTATATTTATTTGTTATGACAGTACATGCAGGAATATTACTAACCTGCCTTGCGATGCAGCCTTTGCAGCCTAGCAGCAAAGGCTTGCTGGTTCAAAGCCCACTCATCTGCAGCTGTCAGAGAAGTACAGTGATATTTAGCCATTACCTATCCATAGTATACACAAGCTAGGCAATTATTATCTATGTAGTAGAATGGGTACTTAGTGCTGGGATATCAGCCATCTGCCTTGCTTCTTGGATCCACTGGTCCAAGAAATCACCCCTCCACCACTTCAAGTCAGTATAGTGATGCCTGACCTTGTCACCGATCCAGGGGATACCAGTGGCACTAGTGAGGTCACGGCTGGGACTGTCTCAGGCCTCCACTTTATACTGAGAGCCCTGGTACTGGCCCTGCAGTAGTGTCTCCTCATGGTGTTTTACCAGGAGTCATAACATGAATCTGGATTCCTGGGTGCCCCGGTGCTGTGCTCTAAATCGAGTGCCTTCCCCAATGCCAGCCATTCTGCCTACAGTAGGGAGCTGCAACCAGTTATGGGAATTATTGGCGGCTGTGGGGTTTAAATACCCCAATTTCCTGCACTTTCCTGTGATTGGATGGTTTTAAAAAGGCTAAGCTATGGGCACACCTGCTTACCTAACGTTGGCATTGCTTAAAAGGGCATACCACTGGGCAGATTGAGTTAGCAGGCCTACATATTGCTTACCCCAACTAAGCTGAGCTGTGCAATGCTTAACATTGCTTAATATTTAATTTGCATTATATTTTCCTTTTGGAATTGATTTATTATTTGTTACATGTTATATATGTGTCTGGTATCCGTGATTCATGTGTACATACACTGTATGGGGTCATGGGGACTTCAACACTTTATTACAATAACACCTCACATCTGTCCTTACTGCAGTACTCCAGTTCACATATTTATGTTATGTAGCAGGTTATACATCACACTGTGCATAGATTCCTTTCACATGTTCAGTTTGATTTTCTATGGTGAGGATTTGTTTGTTGAAACCTCAATCTTATGTGCTGCTATGATGGCTTAGTGGTTATCTACTGTGACTGTAGGGTCTTGGGTTCAAGACTTGCAGAGGCTGTTTATTTTGTTTCTGGGCAGAACATGGGCCATTGGATACAGAGTGGTTAAGACACTTTAAAACAGTTGTAAGTGGATTTGCGTGGAGCTAAGCAGTACTTACTTCCGGTTAAAGTTTCTTACACTCAGTTAGCTTCTACTTTGCTTATTCTGTGTAGGCAATGCTTACCCCCACACAAATGCACTTAAACATGCTTACTAGTGCTCACATATGCATACTACTGTTTATGTGTGATTAAACCTGCTTACTAGTGGCTTATTCATTATGACAGTGACACTTCACATGTGCATTTCCTGCAGTACTCCAGTTCATAAATATATGTTTTTTTGTGGGTTTTGCAACATAAATATTGGTTATAATGTGCTTTGCCATGTAAAATAGACCATGCTGCAGTGGGGCTCAAATCGGGAATGCCTGCTCCGTAGGTGAATGCTCTGCCCACTACACTATTGCTGTGCTGCTTTATTTGCATATATCGTCCTTGTTATCCTCTTCAGCCTTTTAAGCTGCTATAACTGTAGCTAAGCAATGGGCACACCTGCGCACCTACAGTTAGCTGTACTCAGATTAAAAAAAAATAAATAAAAGGGTTTCTTCTTTTAATTTATATGTACTGTTGCTGTTGTACACATGGGGGACTGTTGGTGGGGATATGCGGACACCTATGAGTGATCTCACTCATTTCTTAACACCTTCTGCTGTTCTACATTGCAGGAGCGTGTTTATTCTGAGAGCTCTGCTCTCAAACATGCCCCCTGCACTCGTATATGCTCCATGTAAGCCTAGGAGCTCGGGCAGTGTGCCTTGTTAATATGCATGGCACGCTGCCATCCTACTCCTAAACGGGCACTTCTGTGCAGGACTAAGCTAGTCCTTCATGGAAGATTAGTGAATGCGGGGGTATATCTACCCCATCTGGTTGACCAATAGTTTCAACCACTATTTATTTTTTGCACAATATAGGAATACTGTTACATAAATATTTATTACAACCAGTTGAAAAGCTAAAATCATATATTTGTGATTCTTTTGTTTTTTTTAGAAAGAATACAGTTTATTAAATGGAAGGCTGAAAATTATTGGTTGACTATAGATGTTAAAAGCGTATATACAAATATAAGTCATCATTTAGATATAGAAGCTGTGAAGTATTTTTTAGGGGATAATCCCTTTGTGAATTATGTAATTGAATTACTTTATTTTAGCTTAACACATAATTATTTTGAATTTAATGGAGAGAAATTTCATCAAATAAAAAGGACAGCCATGATGGCATCGTTTGCCCCCATATATACCAATTTATTTGTGTTTTGTTTTGGTATTATTATTTTTTTTTTTAATTAAGCATTTGTATCATTTGGAGTTTTACAATAAATATGTAGTAAAATATTTTAGGTTTATTGATGACCTTATTTTTATGTGAAGGAGAAGTTTTAGTAAATGAGTTTATTAATACTTTGCAATGTAACGAGTTTGATATTAAATCTGATGATGTACAAACTAGGAAGAAAGTGCTTTTTTGGATGTAGAATTAGAAAGTAAGGTGGGGGAAGATATACTGACTAGAGTTCATAGAACATTCCTCAAAACCAATCATTTTTTGGATGGCAGGAGTTGCCACCCATCTCATTTAATACATTCATTACCTTATAGTGAATGTTTACAGGTGTCAAGACTTTGCAATAGAAATGATATTCTAATGTAGGAATTGGGGAAGGCTTGTGGCTATTTTTTACAAAAAGGTTATGATTTTTGTATAATTGAAAAAGCTTTAGGTAGAGTATTTGGTAGCAACTGGAATGAGAATAACAATAAAAGTAGAAACAATAATATTTTGCCCACAAAGTAGTGGATGTAAATAATACTGAGCAAATTGTAGCTAAAAAGGTGCATTTTGTCACACACAACATAATAGCAGAAGAAAAGTTTGATGTTATAAAATATTATTGGGGCTATCTGTTAAAGGACAAGAATCTAAAAAAGTGTATTACCAAATAAGCCCCTTCTTTCTTTGAGAAGGGGTCGTAGTATAATGGACATGGTTGTCCATAGTGCCTTTGAGGTTCCAATGGCTGAATTATGGGAAGAACCTAGATTTGTAGGAACATTCCCATGTGGGAAATGCTCCATTTGCCAGTATATAGTTCCTTTTTTTGATAAAATTAATTGTGCACTTTATACCCCCAGACAGTGTGGAAACTGTAACACTGCAGGTGTTGTTTATGCACTGAGATGCTCCTGTAATGTTTTTTATATTGGTGAAACAAAAAAGTCTTTTAAGGTTAGGATGCAGGAGCATCTCAGGGATATTAAAAATAAAAATCTGAGAGTCCTGTAGCCCTTCATTATATGTTGCCATGGTGGGGGTAGAATATTTGTTTAAGGGGTGCTATTTTAGAATGTGTTAAAGGTTGGAATGATTTTGAGGTAAAGAAAAAATTACTTTATAAAGTGACAGTATGTATTTTGAAATTTGGGACTTTAACGCCTTATGGTCTAAACGATGAATATAATTGGAAAGTATTTTTGTGATTGTTTAATTTTTTTCCATTGGTGTTTTATTTAATGATTTAATCGAAGTGTTAATTGATGCTTTTATCTAATATGGTTTGCATATAAAGTATTTTATCTCTTGAAGGCTTTTGAGCCGAGGTACTAATGCAGCATTAAAGTTTTGGACAGTTTTCCTCCTCTCTTGTTTTGTGGTATGTTTTATTATTTTACTTATTGTGGTGTGTCATAATCATAGATAAACTTTCCCATCTAAATGTCAGTCTATTTGTATCTCATTGGATTGCAAATTAGCTCACAAATAAACCCCAGGAAATTAGGGTGGGAGGCTCTACCTCCTCTAAATGACCTGTCACTAAATATGTACCCCAGGGTTCAGTCCCCGGGCCACTCCTTTTTGGCATTTACTTCTTAGAGGTCAAAGTTAATGTTAAGGGTTTATTGCTGACCAAGTCTGCAGATGACTGCAAACATGGCAGTCAAAAACTCCCCAAAGGACACCAGAAGACACCAAGAGGGCTAGCCCTTAGCAAATAGCTAGTGTCAAAACCATGGACTAAACCTGAATGTCAAAAAGTATATAATTGTATCCTTTGGTAAGCATGACTCCCTTTGTAAATATTACATTGACAGCACTCCAATGAAAATTGATCCCATAGTTAGGAATCTGAGAACATATGTTGATAATGAACTGTTCTTTTATCACCACATATACACTCTTGTAAGCAAGCATATAAAGGTATTGTGTCCAGGTCCAGGGATGTAATCATTCCTTTGTACCCAGCACTCATTAGGTAATCACTGAGTATAATGCCCCTTTCAGTATGCACCTGCCCAAACTCCTGTCACTTCTGGAATGATCACAATGTTTAATTACTAAAAATAAAAAACAACTGTCTCATATGAAAGTTATTTGGTACCTTAATAGTTAGCCACCATGTTTACTGTAAGTTCCAAACTGCTTGTGTGCTGCCATATTAGAAATTTCCACTGGGCCCAAAAGAGAGACATGTTTTCTGTCAGACATGTTTTTGATATACCAATACACAATTTTAAAATTTCAGTAGAGTCTAAAGTCTCTACAGGTAATCTTTACAAAAACTTTCTTCACTAGTTTTGATTGCATGTGAGCAGGTAAATTGTATGCATCTTGGAAACTGGATGTCTGTATGATCACCCATACTAACAGCTTTAGGTATATTTGTGTGCTGGTGGGGTCTAATAAATATATACGAGGCCAGAGTATCCTTGTCACTAGGACTGAGTTTCCTTGTCAGAAAAACAGAGTGTCCTTCTCAGGAGTGACAGCAGATTCTAATCATATATAAAGAAATGGAAAAGAGAAAGGATTCCTTCATTTTGAATGGGAGTGACCCTAATTATAGTCATACATCTATCCTTTTGATATGAGAGTGCGTTTTTATAACAGGTACTGAAAAATTATATGGCGCTGCTTACTGTGATGGATTTGAAGTCTTCTTAAGATACTCAGGCTTGCTGGCTGGATTCTGCTGAAATCAAAGTCTGGTTATAGTTACAGTCACAGTCTGCTGCATACAGAAACTTGCAGAATATACACTGATGAGAGAATATGCTTTGCAGCATCAACTTAGAGCAGTAACAAATAACTTTTTATAATAAACCACACGGACTAACATTGCAGCTTCAAGTACTGTTCCACTTTACTTCTCATATAGTACAGATGATGTGAGAGATATAACATTTACCTAGGGACAAATGTGTCCCTACCAATACCCCTAACATAACTGGATTAATACAGATCTTTATATACAATTTTAGTCATGCACACACATATACATTTCCTCTTGGTATTCTTTTTTGGAGAATTGCTCATCCTGTAGAAACAATAATGATTGTTGCAGATGCTGACACAAATGCTGACTTAATAATATTATTTTTAAGCTTCCTTGTTTAACAATGTCCTATCACATTTTTGCTGAATTTATAAGAGGCCAGCTTTTCTGACAGTGTGAACATCCTGTTTTTTTTGTCTTTATTATTCTATTTGGATCTTTGTATAAGAACATTTGTTCTTGTGCAAATGCTGATAAATGCAGAAAAGCATGTGTTTTTAAGGAAACACATTGTAACAGTGTCATATGATAGAAACATGCCATGTTGTCCATTCTTTAAAAAATCAGATTTTACATTTTTGCTCTCACTGACAATGAAATGCATACACCCTGTTTTAAAGTCTGTAAGGAAAGATGTCCATTCAGCAGATTTCTTATTTTGCAAGTCACAGTCATTTAGCATGGATGCTAGTCACATATTGCTAAACTCTATCTCTACATTTAAGCAAGCTTTATCTTATACCGTATTTATGTTGCATATTTGTAGCAAAGTTACTTTCAACCTTAGTATATTGTTGAGCACACTCTAACAGGTACTAGTGCAAGTGGTTTTAAGGAGCTGGAGTATGGGACTCCAGGTAGGCATATGTTTAATAAGTATGGTAGAGACACCTGTAATTATTTGGTAAAATGGTCTGAGCTCACTAAAAATGATAGCACCTTGCAGTTTCCAGAAAAAGGTACTTTTGATAAGAAAATTTTAGAAAATCTAAAAAATAAAATGAAACAAAAAGGTTACTGGCCTCATGTTGGTCAGCTTTTAATGACTGGCAAGAGAAATATAAGAATAAGGAAAAGGAGTCTGCAATTAAAAGTTTAAAATACAGCTCAGCTAAGTTAAAGTCACAGCTGCAGGTGGCTAATAGAACAGTAAATACATTACAAAAATGTGCAGTTAAAGAAATTATCAGTAATGCAGCCAGAATCATCTGATGATTACTGGCCAATGTTACCTTCACACCCCCTCCACCCATGCATAGATACATTTAATATCCCCTGGAACCCCTTTAACTTGTTCTAAGAAGCAGTGTATTAGCTGTTTTTGTATTTCTCTTTTTCCCATGTCTCTGTTTTTTGATATATGATTTGAAACACAAGCCTAAAATGTTCACTTTGTTCCATTAATTTATCTGTGATAGTAATTTTAAAATTATCTAATAATTTGGCTGTGAGAGGCTGCCCTTGGGTAAATGCCATTAAAATGGCTGTCATACGTCCTACTTTAGTGTTTAACTGATAATCATCTTGTTTTAATTGAATGAAAGTTTCAAAACATTTGGGAATGAAAATCCAGAAACATCTAAGTAATGCATCTGTCCATATATCAGATTCTGCTGTATATGCCACCCATTCTTCAAATGCAAGCATGTTATAAAATATGCATTTTTTATCATTCCACTGTGGTAAACTCTGTAATAATCTAGACTGTGTATATAAATCTGTATTGGTTCCCTGTCCCTGTTCTATAATTTAGACTGGTTTTGTGTTTTTTAACTCTTCCTTAAGCTGGGATATCAAAATAGTATTTTGGAGGTTAGTCTCTGTTAATTCATCTAATTCTTCTTCCTTTTCCTTCAGACGCTGTTTAAGGTCTGTCATTTCTACCTGTAAGTGTTTAAGGGAGGTATGATACCTATTATTAGATTCCTCTGTTGACTGCAGGGCTCCTATGCACTTTTGACAGAGGTCTTGGATGTCATTTCTGAACTTTTTAAACTCATTTTGTTTTTCTTTTAAAAATGTATTAAATTCTTCTGTCAATGTATCATAAGCTCTGTTTCTGTCCTCATCTGTATGTGTAGCTGTGGCATCATTCCATGCTTGTACATAATTTTTAAAGGGAGTTACAAGATCTACAGGGGACTCTTTCAATAAAAGATTTGATTGCTGCTGTAATTCAGAGATTAATGTACTGACAGGACATAACTACTTTACATCTGGATATAATGAAAACTATTTACCCTTAGTTAATTCTGCATCATGAACAGATCTGTCTTCATAGTTTATTTTTTAGCAATATCATGCAATACTTTTTTATGGCATAATACACAAAATGCAGTTTCTCTTGAATCACACAATAAACATTTATTATGATATACTTCATTTTTTGTTGTAAATACCAATCAAATGTTACAATCCACTTACATAATGCCTGTATGTCAACTTGCCCTAATAAGGATTTACACTTACTAATGTGTTGTGTATACCAACATTGCAATTTAATCCATATCTTATCTAGTTGTTCTGTTACATTAAGATTAAAACTTGACTTACATTTGCTGGAATTCTGTCTGATAGCATCCATACTAAAAATGTGACACAGAAAAAAGTCATATCAGTGAGCATGAAAACAGGTGATCAGGCTGTTGTTGCAGATGTCTGGAAATTTTTCAAAGTCACTCGAGAAGCTGGTGAAGCACAACAGGCAGCGGACTGCTGTACAAAGTAGATATCCACCTTTCCTTGGAGAATGTATGGTACTGCAACTTTCCTGTACTGCAGGCTCAAACTGGATTCAGACGTCCAAAAAAAAATTACTACTGCAAGCTGCATAAACTGGAATACTTCTGTTTAGATATTACACATACGTACAAATGTTAATTACTGCAATTTGACAGAAGTGACCCTCTGCAGGACTTACCACTCCTTCTGTGTTTGAATGCAGGCTAGCTTGCCATCGAAAAATTATATGGTGCTGCTTACTGTGAAGGATTTGAAGTCTTCTTAAGATACTCAGTCTTGCTGGCTGGATTCTGCTGAAATCAAGGTCTGGTTATAGTTACATTCACAGTCTGCTGCATACAGAAACTTGCAGAATATACACTGATGAGAGAATATACTTTGCAGCATCACCTTAGAGCAGTAACAAATAACTTTTTATAATAAACCACATGGACTAACATTGCAGCTTCAAGTACTGTTCCACTTTACTTCTCATATAGTACAGATGATGTGAGAGATATAACATTTACCTCGGGACAAATGTGTCCCTACCAATACTCCTAACATAACTGGATTAATACAGATCTTTATATACAATTTTAGTCATGCACACACATATACATTTCCTCTTGGTATTCTATTTTGGAGAATTGCTTATCCTGTAGAAACAATACTGATTGTTGCAGATGCTAAAACTAATGCTGACTTAATAATATTATTTTTAAGCTTCCTTGTTTAACAATGTCCTGTCACATTTTTGCTGAATTTATAAGAGGCCAGCTTTTCTAACAGTGTGAGCATCCTGTTTTTGTCTTTAGTATTCTATTTAGATCTTTGTATAAGAACATTTGTTCTTGTGCAAATGCTGATAAGTGCAGGAAAGCATGTTTTTTAAGGAAACATTGTAACAGTATCGTATGATTGAAACATGTCATGTTGTCCATTCTTTAAAAAAGCAGATTTTACATTTTTGCTCTCACTGACAATGAAATGTATACATCCTGTTTTTAAGTCTGTAAGGAAAGATGTCCATTCCGTAGATTTCTTATTTTCCAAGTCACAGTCATTTAGTATGGATAATCACATATTGCTAAACTCTATTTCTACATTTAAGCAAGCTTTATCTTATACCTTATTTATGTTGCATATTTGTAGCAAAGTTACTTTCAACCTTAGTATATTGTTGAGCACACTCTAACCAGTACTAGTGCAAGTGGTTTTAAGGAGCTGGAGTATGGGACTCCAGGTAGGCATATGTTTAATAAGTATGGTAGAGATACCTGTAATTATTTGTTAAAATGGTCTGAGCTCACGAGAAGTGATAGCACTTTGCAGTTTCCAGAAAAAGGTACTTTTGATAAGAAAATTTTAGAAAATCTAAAAAATAAAATGAAACAAAAAGGTTACTGGCCTCATGTTGGTCAGCTTTTAATGACTGGCAAGAGAAATATAAGAATAAGGAAAAGGAGTCTGCAATTAAAAGTTTAAAATACAGCTCAGCTAAGTTAAAGTCACAGCTGCAGGTGGCTAATAGAACAGTAAATACATTGCAAAAATGTGCAGTTAAAGAAATTATCAGTAATGCAGCCAGAATCATCTGATGATGACTGGCCAATGTTACCTTACACCCCCTCCACCCATGCTTCAAGAAGCTCATAGATCTCCCTCTCCAAGAGGGCAGGTGGAGCTGTGTTGTACAGAAACAGCTACTCTTCCTGAGATACAGCCCAAGTTACTTCCAGCACATTCAGTCACCACTCTGGTTCAAGTTATAACACGAGACTCCATCAACAACGTCATTCAGTACCCACAGCAATGCCTTCAGACTAAATGCTAATGCGCATAGCTAATAAAGGGAAAGAATTGTATGATAGATATAAATATAGAATAAATGCTCAACATGTGGGAAAATTAAAAATATTTTTAAAATAAAAGTTCTTCAGCAAAAACTACCACTTTGGGTAAAATAAAAGCACATTATTACTCAATGTTTGATTATTATAGATGGGGAGGAATGTCAATGAGCATCCCCTGCAAGCCAGTCTGCAGGAGAAGAGGTAGATATACCCTCCACACAAATGCATCCCTAGAGAGGAGTACAAAACACTGCAGAAGCAGCTAGAAATAGTGAGGATGAACCTACTATAAGAGTAGTATGACAAGGGATGCAGTGGATTTTCAAATCATTGTAGATTTTCCCTTCCCATTCAAACACATTAGGCAAAATATGCAAAAATCTTAGATGAACATGTACAACTGCAAAATCCTAACATCGAAGACCTGAGAGTGAATTAAAAGCCTCCACACCTCCCAATATTTTTAGGAAAATGTGGATAAATCTAAGATAGTTGACAACATGCCAAAACATATGGATTTCTAGCTCCTAGAAATAACCTCTTAAAAGCCATTTCCATAGCATGCCCTCCTGGCCCTGACTGGAGAAGAATAAAAGCTATTGTACAAAGACAGAATGAGTCTTATGATGTGTATTTGCAGTACGTGACAGAAACATTTGAAGTTTTCTCTGGGCATCCAGAGCCTACAGAAGGTACAGCAGCCACCAAGTTGTCAGCGGCTTTTGTAGAATGTTTGTTAGCATTAATACAAGAACAGATTAAAAAGGTTTGTTGAATTGGCCAAGCTTAGGTATCCATGAAACTGTAAATAAGGCACAGTATGTACCAGATAATATACTTATGGGAGAAGAGGAACAAAACAAAAAAGTCAGTAGATACTCAGCTTCAGCAATTTAATACTGACTCCTGAGGGCGTGGAAGGGAAAGACATTGTGATTCATCACCATCACCACAAGGTGCACCATGTTTAAATGCTGGTCTTACTTGTGGTCAAAATGGGCATAGGTGAAATGAATGTCCATTAGCTGGACTGCAAGCAAATTCACCAAATGGTCAAATATCACAGCAACCTGAATTAATCCCTCCTGTATGAAACATTGCTTGGCAGCCACCAGTGTGGCTGCAAACTCATTGGAACAGCCATGAATGGGATCCACAGTTATTCCCCTTGGTACTGATTAATCAAGATGGTCCTTTCATCAGTGTTACAGTGGAAAATACATCTATCCCATTTCTTGTAGATACAGGAGCTACAAGAGCTTCTATAAATGGCAAACTCCTTCCACCTTCTAAATACAAAGTTCAGGGTGTAGGTGTATCCAGAGTTCCTTTAGATTATCCAGAAACTAGACCTGTTCTTATTCAAATGGGTATGCTAAAAGAACAGCATGCATTTATTGCAGGAAATTTGGCTCCTTCAGACCTGTTAGAAACAGATTTACCACATAAACTTAGATGAATTGTTCATTGCGCACATGGTGGTGTATTTTTAGATGTTATTAATGAATCTTTAGAATTATATTCACATACCACCTGTTCAGATGAAGATGCTGCTTTTGTTTTCATAGCAGCTGAGCAGAAAGCAGACAGACAATGCTGGTAAGGATGAATTAAATGTTCTCTCTCTGCAGCTCTGGACTACCCATGAGAATGAGCTAAGGCTCATAAAAGAGGCAGAACCTGTCTATATAACATTAAAACCTTGTGAATACCTGCCTATGGTAGTTCAGCATCCTTTGGCAGTAAGTAGGAGAAAGGAATTAAACCTGTTATTTCTTCTTTGTTGCAACAAGGTATCATTGTCCCAACTTGCAGTCTTTGTAATACACCTATTTTACAAGTTAAGAAACCTGGAAAAGTACATATAGGTTTGTACAAGATTTACATGCAGTGATTGCTGTAGTAGTACCAACATTTTAGTTGTTCCTAACCCTGAAACAGTACCGAGTTCTATCCTTTCACATGCCACCGCCTTCTCAGTGATAGATCATTTGTCTTTATTTCTACCCTTATACATATAGCTAGCCAATGTCTGTTTGCTTTAACTTATAAAGGACAGCAATATACTTCAGGTAGATTACCATAAGAATATGTAGAATCTCACACCTGTTTCTCTAAAGAAATGAAGAAATAATTAAACATGATTAAGTTTCTTTGTGGGTCTACTTTGCTTTAGTATGTAGATGATTTGCTTTTAGCTTCAAGAACTATAAACAACTGCAAACAAGGTACTATTTTTCTTTTGACTCATTTAATAGAATTAGAATTTAATGTTAATAAAAATAAATTGCAGTTATAGAAATTGCATGTTCAATACATGGGACATCTTATTTCAGAGGGTGCTGGACACATTTTGCCTTCACATATTGCTGCAATCCAAAATGCACCACACCCTACCAAATTAAAACAGCTGCAAGCTTTTCTGGGTTTAACAGGTTACTGTCAACACTGGATTTCTAACTATACAGAAGTGGTAAAACCTTTGTTAGAATTATTAAAGAAAGATACCCCTGAACCTTTAACATGGGAGGATTATCTTGAACAAGCTTTTGTACAATTGAAAACACTGCTTTTAAATCCTCCTGCACTTGGACTGCCAGATTATTCTAAACTATTTTTCCTGTTTTGTAGTAAAATAAATAAAGTAGCATTTGGATTGTTAGCCCAACATAGAAATGATGGTTTAAGACCTGTTGCTTACTTCAGTACAAATCTTGATCTGGTAGCTGCAGTCCACCCCTCACTGCCTTAGGGGGTTGGTCATGATGGCTCACATGCTACATATGGCAGCTGTACTGACTCGCTGGCATGAGACGTGGAAGGTCTGCATTCTGTAGAAGCTCTGTTACTGAAGACTAAAACACAATATTTATCTGCAACATGATTGTCTAAATATGAATTGTCTTTACTTAATAATCTTCCTTTACAGACTGTTTGATGCCCATCACTCAGCTCTGCCTTTTTGTTCCCTACAACAGACAAAGGAGGACACCATGATTGATTATGTAGTCATTACTAACAGTGTGCTTCCTCCTAGATTAGATCTGAAACAAGTTCCTTTGCATATTCCAGATCACATGCTTTTCATAAATGGCACCTGTGTTTGAAGAGATGATGGTGAACTTGTAGCAACCTTTTCCATTTGCACACAAGACAGAATTTTATTAACTGGACAAGTAAATGGAAACATGTCTGCTCAAGTCAATGAACTTGTAGCTACAATTATGCCTATGGTGTAGTTCCCAATTTTTGGAACAATTTGGAAAGAGAGGGGTTATTTAACATCAGCAGGGACAGTTATTACAAATATTATTTTTATGCAAATGAATTGTTAGATGCTTTGCTATTACCAAGGGAAAGAACTGTGGTGAAATGTGTCTCACGTAAGTTAGATGAATCTTTTATTACCAAACGTAGCACTTTTGCAGATATGGGGGCAAGACAGGCTGCATTGTCTTATCCTGTTCGTGCTATATTTTTGCAGCAATTAAATAAAAATAATAACTTTTTACAAGAGTTATTGTCTTTTTAAAACCAGACAGAGGACTTTGAGAGAAGGAGCTGGATAAGCAATGGCTGCAGTTGGTCTCCAGACCTTTTGTGGCACCATCCAGACAGTTAATTAGTAGTCCCATATAAATTAATTGGTAAAACCCACTACCTGCCTTTTCATTTAGAAAAAATGTATTAATAAATTTCCACTGATTGGCATGCCTCTCATCTCTCAGAAGTTGCTCAACATTTTGTAAATACTTGTGTAATTTGACTGGAACATGATGTGTTTAAATCAGTAGCTATACCTGTTCAATCACTGAAAGAGCCTTGGGACTCTTTTGTTTCCTTCAGGGGATTTCTTTGAACTTCCACAAGTGCAGAAATATTGCTATGTGTTAGTGACAGTAAACATTGTTTTCTGGATGGGTAGAAGCATATCTGTGTGTTAAGGATGATGCATATGCGGCAACAAAAAAGTTATTGTCTGAACTTATTTCTGGATTTGGTGTCTCCTGTAACATCCAATCCGATCAGGTCTCCCATTTTACTAATCAAGTAATATAGCAGTATATTGAATGTTAAATGACAGTTTTATTGTCCCTATAGACTGCATGCTTCTGTGATAGTGGAGAGAGCTAATCAGATGATTAAGCTTAGATAAGCTGAAGTTTGTGAAGAAACTGGTCTTAAATGGCCAGAAGCATTGTCTTTAGTTTTATTTAGTATTAGAAGTGCAGTTAATGCCCCTAGAAAATTGTTCTGTCATGACAGACCCATGAGAATGCCCAATACACCCTCTCTCAGAATGTAGAATTACAAAATATTGATGACACCATGTTTTTGCACTGTAAATCTCAGTGTATTCTTCTGCAGAAGCACTATAGTTTTGCTCTGCAAGCAGCCCAATAACTAACAGAACAGGATCACCATGACCTGCTTCCTAGTGACTTTGTATACATCGAAGTGCATTCCTGAAGAAAGTCACTTAACCCCAGATCGAAAGGCCCATACTTGGTTTTGCTCACAACTGCTACTGTCATCCATTGTGAGAGCCTCCCCACCTGGATCCATGTGCCGCACATCAAAAAGACACTCCATTTTTTTTTGTTTACTTGAAAATTGCATGCACCAAGGTTCTTTCTCAGTGCATGCATGGTAACATGTCAACATTCAGTTTGTCAACCTTTTGCAGCTGATATTTTTGGAAGACGATGAGCTACTCATCTAAAGTGAGAAGATATATACCTGGACAAGTGGATGGGGCACCTTAAAGTCTTACCAGGGATAGTGCCCACATCCCTCCTGGACATCATCAGTCATCACTAAATGCAGTTCTGGGTATTGACTACTACTTCTACTGTATTACATTGGGTTCAAACAGCTAGGCTTAAAATGACCTCAGGGTCGATAACCTAGTAATCTCCTATGATCCTATGATATATGCACACACACAAATATATATATATATATATATATATATATATATATATATATATATATATATATATATATATAATATTATCCTAATCAGGCCTTCCTGGTAAACAAATATGAAATAAATAAAATAAACAGATAGATCTAAAAAGGTTGGATGTTTTACCTGGGCATATACCTTTAAATGTTAATGAGCTACCTACAGTAAATTAAGTCCTGTGGTACCAAGAAGTTCCAGAGAATTTAGTTTTCTGTATAGACCACACCTCCTACCTATATGTTGTTTCTTAAACATTCTGACGTGGCATGCACAATATATAATAGATAAATGGTGTTTCACCATGAAAACAGATCTGGAATGCATATGTTGTTCCAATCAATGATTATTTAATGATTTTTTTTCTGTGTTTCGTTTTTTCACACTTAGCTGCATCCTGAAAGATTCAACCTGTTAATGTAGAGTAGCAGGTCTAATACCACTCAACCGTCCCTAATTTTCATGGACATGCCTATTTTTGTTCAAATTTTTTGCTCTGTCTCAAAATGTTTGATTCTTGACAAAAAACATGGTATATTACAGGCAACAAATAATGACAATCATTAAAGCTCTAAACATCTTTTATCTCAAAAATGCGTACTAACACAAATTTTCTTGTACTTTCAGCTTTTTATTTTTTTAACTTATTTGCCTGATTTGGAACATTTGAATGTAATTATTTTGGGGTTGCCCCTGATTTTGAGCATAAGTGGTTAACCATGAGTCACAGTTTTTTTACACGTGTTAGATATGGCAGCATTGTTTTCCAAGAGTTTGAATACTTTAACAACTCCCATTTTCTTAATATAGTTTTACTGATTTATTTGCTAATATATTTTATCACTCTGTTCATGTATTGTTTTATTTGAATGTACTTCTTTAGCTGTTTTTTTATAAGAAAAAAAAAACTTGCTTTTCATTTTGTTGCATTTCTGTGATCATTTTGTGAATAGTCATCCATGCGGATTAGGATGCAATTTCACTCATCCTGAGTTACTATGTTATAGAAGAATGTTCAGTTTTTGTTTCTGGTAAGATATTAATGCATGGGACATTTCAGTTGATGATTTCAGAAAATGAAATCTGCTGAGGCTTCTCCCACATGTAGAATACAAAACGCTATACCCTATGATGGGAAAATGAATTAAATGTTGACGTGTACATTTAAATGGTATGGCGATGGTGAATGTTTATTCACTGCTTATCAAGCTAACGTGGTATAATTTAGTAACATATTGCATGTTTAATTATAAATGCCTCAGCTTTTGCAATGATTACCACTCTTCTCTTGTGATGCAGGCTGCATCTCAAGTCATTAAACATTTCAGGCCCATACAGCTACCAACCAATCCCGGCATGCCGATTACCCCAGCACAGAAGGAAAGAGTCTAATTTCAGACTGGAAGGCAAACTTTATTTATTTATTTATAGACTTATGCACATGTCTGCATATGTTTACTTACTATTGTGTTTGTTGATGAGGCACTTAGATCCCTTTTCAGGGGTGACCCAAGTTAATCACACCATAATCACACTTTTAAAATGCCTGGTGAAGGAAGTGAATCAGAACATAGAGTAATTTTGTGTGCTTTTCATTGTGATATGATATTCTTTGTTACATTTGCTCACTAAAACAGAACTGCCAATGGTGCAACAGGTAGCACACTCACTGTTTGTGCTGGAAGAACAGAAAACTGTGGGCTCTATTCCCACTCCAGGTGATTGGAGTGTTGACACTGCAATACAACATTAGGTGGGTACTGCACTTCTGAATGTGTCATCCTTTAAATGAGATGTTAAAATGAGGTCTGTTCTGTATGAATTGGTGTTAGCTCAGGTAAATGTAAAAGATCCTGCAGCACCTATCAAAAACGAGTAGTAGATATGCCTTGGCTATATTTCCTCTACTGGTTGAAATATCTCAGATTTACCCTTAAAAGAGGTCACTAACCTAATTAGCAAAGGATAAATGAAAGGCATGACTGTTTCTTCTACTATCATAAGAAAATAGCCACTATTAAGCACCATATGGCAGATTTCATCAGTTTCTACTCCTGATGGGACAATAACAGGTGACTGCATTACACAGACTTTGAAGAAGTATGACTTAAGAGGAGACCAGAAACTGCTGCAATACAATTTTCATTTTCCTTGCGGCAATAATGAATAACTCTCCTTCAAACACATACCAGTCAGAATGGAATCTTCTGGAGAGAATGATTCCTTCCTAGACCACACTGCTCATATGTAGTAAATCCACTGAAGGGGGTTTACCTCAGCAAATGGCTCAGATAATGTTGTATCATCATTTATAATCAGCTCAGTATGGCTGTATATGGTCCAATGAAATCTTATTTTGATTTACTTTATAATAAAAATATGTTAATTTCTTAATGCTTCATTCCATGAGTTGCTACATAGTTTGTAATATGTTCTGCCAAGCTGGTGACATGTCATTTTGATTGGTATAAGCTTGTACACAGCCCAGTCAGTACCAGTACCAGTGAGTGGCTTGGAGCAATGCGTAGTACCAGTTGCACTGAGTGGCATGAAGAGTACCTGGTACAGGTCTTAGTGAATGGCATGGAGCAGTGTCTGGTGCTGTCTGTCTTATATTTATAGCATTTAGCAGCTAATATGGAATTATCTAGTTTATATGGAATTGCAGAGTAACTCTGCATCATTTGTTAACATTGTACATTACATTTCTGCAGCCAGCTGTACAAAATAACAGCTGAGTTTTTGCTTTTATATAATTTTATTAAGAGAATCACTCTTGCCAAATGGCATGCTTTAGTTGCAAATAAATGTAAACTGCAATACGTTTTATTGTAGTGATCTGCTTTAATGCTTTTAGTTATACTAGCAGTGTAATACAATAATGTGTTATTGAATGCGTATAAAAAGTGATTGTGTCAGATTAAATTAAACACTCTCTGGCATAAGTGTACAATATATCGCCTTGATAGTTACCCGCAGTTAAAGTATCCAGCCATAATATAATAAGACAGCAATGACTTCCAGCTGTTTTTTAATCTGTGAAATATTGCCCAAAAATACATTTGATGTTCGCATTGTTGACAGCATAAATTGATATCAAATGGAAAACACACTGATTATAAGTGTTACAGACAAAAAGGAAATGAATATGGTAAGAAGACTGAAAATTAATAACACTTGTAAAGTGGCTTCTCAACTCATGCCACTGGGTTTGTATTTATTTTATTTTTTTTTCAAAATGACTTCATTTTATATAATTTGAAGTCTGAAGTATAACATCCCACTAACCTACCTGACTTTTTTAACAATGATCACCTAAGAAATGAACTACTGCAAAACTGTCTTCATCATCAAGCAGCAAACACAGCTACTCACTCTTTGATTTATAGAAAACTAAGAAGTATTTATTTTACACTAAATTTAAGATACTTTGGCTTTAAAATATGAAATAACGACTAAATCATATTACGACTATTTCATTGCCACTGGTTTCTTAAAGCAAATTTAAACCATATGCTTATGTAATAAATCATGTATGACAGCTGAAAAACTGAAGGCAGATTTGTTTAATTTGCTTATCAAATTTATACCAAGCCCATTTCACTGTCTGCTAATAAAGAAAATCACCTTGAGATTTAGAAACATTCTCTGTATTATGGTAGGCAATTGAAGACAATGAATGGCCACATGCGGGTGTGTGCAATATAGAGACACGTTGAGCGAGAACAGTAAAACCCAAGCAACCTAGCAGCTCCCATTGTATGCTGTTGGCTATATAATGACATGTTAATGAGCAACATTATTCAAACGAGGGAGTCTGTGCAAGGAAAGAAGGGTAAATAATATGGCAGAGAAATTCAGAAACATACATATTCTGCAAATGCATAAGCTAGGTCAAAAGAAATTGAATACTGTAAAATCCTTGAGTTACAGGAGGTGAATCATGAAACAGGGTATGGGACAGCAGCAACAAGTTTGTACATGCAACAGACTGTACTCATCTCCAGTGGTCAAAATATCGTATATCGTTTCCTGTGGATGTACTGTGTCATCCTTTCCCACCTAACAAATCATGCCCTCCATGACACTGAAATTGTGGACCACTATAGTGTAGATAGAGTCACCCTGCAGGAACTGTTTGGGACGTGTCACCCTCATTTGCTGAACCACTGGACTCATGGAGTACCTTTCCATGTGGATATCAAGGTATGTGTAGCTTTCAGAATAGTAGCTACAGAGACATTCCAGTAAGAGAGGTATCTCTGGCATCTGCTTCAAGGATACATTCACCATTTCCTCAATGCCAAACTACATATGTGGTGTCTTCATACCAGAAAGAGAAGAGAGACAACATCATGCAGGAATTTTATGATGATGTTCACTTTCCTGAGGTACTGGAGATCACAAACTGCACCCATATTGAAATAAAAACCCCACCTGGTGAGCTGGGAGGAAGGTATGCTAACCATAACGGTTACCACTCCATCACCTGTAAGGAGGTCTGTAATGCACAGGATATTATACAGAATCTGTCTGCAAGCCACCCAGTCAGTCCCACATGTCACATATTTGATCTATATTAGTGGAATATGAATGGTGAATTCCCAAAGGTGTATCCTAGTTGTGGTGATGATGCATATCCTCTGAAGCCATGGGTAATGACACCAATCAAACATCTACAGACTGTGGTAGCAGATGGTCATAACTATGTCCTATTGCAAACTCAGGTCATTGCTGAAAATGTGCTTAGGTTGCTAGAATCACTCTTTCACTGTCTGGATGTATTTGATGGTGTCTTGCATTATGACCATGGCACATATACTAAGATATTTTCTGAATGTGCTATATTACATAACATAATGTTGCAAAAGGTGTATGCATGCAGACGGAACAAATTCTATTACAGCAGGTAGGAGACAAAAAGCACAATGAGGGGGCAAAGGAGTTGGCAACAGTAGGGCAGGGCTATGTCAGATGAAAACAGGTGCAGTAAGCCGTGGCACTTGTGAAAAAGCAGTGGCTGACATAAATATGGGCCAGACTAAAGGATATACAGAACATTAAAAGTGGTGCTTGCAACCCTACAACCATGCTGTGTTCATCCATGCACAGACTGGCCATACAGTGCATCACACATAAGTGTCTCAAGGCTCAAGTAATATAGAGGGCAGAGCATAGCTGTCATCACTTGCATAGGTGGGGTAAGGAATAGTGTCCAATGTCATCTACAGGAAAAATTGTGTGTGATATGACAGGTATCAACTTTGTTTTATATATGTTAGATATGGGTGGAAATTTTGGATAAAGTGAGCTGGGAAAAGCATTGTTACCATGTATGTATGTGCATGAATGTGGGCATTGAAGGTGTGTGTGTGTGTGTGTGTGTGTGTGTGTGTGTGTGTGTGTGTGTGTGTGTGTGTGTGTGTGTGTGTGTGTGTGTGTGTGTATGTGTTTCTCTATCTCTCTCTGCTGGGAAATGCCCTCAGCAGATGTTGCAGCACCATGGTGAGCTCATGCAGAGAACTTTAGGTTGCCTACAGGAGATGTGCGTGCTCATCCCATGCACACCCCACACATACAGAAGCACCCTGTCCGGGAAGGTCACAGACACAATGCAGCCCTGGTCCAGAGGAAAGCATATGGCATGAATGAGAGTTGTGGGAGGTTGGTGCAATGGTTAAGGTGCTTACCTTAGAAACACAAGGTGCAAGGTTTGATTCTGATATGGGGTAATTGGCTTGGCTTAAAATGGCCCATAAGGGCAGTTAGCCTAGTAGTAACCTATGAACAGACAGATAAGTCATTTAAGCCCTACAACAGACATTTCTGTAACATGCCTGAGGTCAAAGTAACCACACCTGAGATGTATTATGAGTATCTGTCTAGTATACAGAGTTTTATATATATATATATATATATATATATATATATATATATATAGCTTTACTACATTGTACAATATGGCCTGTAGGCATGTCACTGAATATTATATTTTATTTTACACTTCCAGAGGTCATACAGGAGGATCATCTTATATACTCGGGGAGGATGGAAAGACTTTCTTGGTGTATGGATATGTATTACTTTCTTGTGATAACTGAAATTGTGTTAAGGATGTATATTACTGCATTAGGCATTTAAGAGCAGCATTCCTGTGTGTCAACTTGGATGGGTAAGTGTGGGTATGTTTAGATGTATAGGTATTCATAGTGCAATTTGGATGCTATTTAGAGTATGAACAGTACAGTTTTCTGCCCTGTCTGTGTGTGACATTCGAAGTTTGATGCCCGTGTACCTGTATTTGTTAGACAATAGGATAGATACAGAAAGGCAGACAACCACAAACTCGCTGCATTGTCCAAGTATTTTATAGGTATATTATTAATCTTACCCAAAACTGTTACAGGCACAGCTACATGTCAGAACTGCTACCTGTATCCACCTTGGTCAGATAACATATCATAACAAAGCACCATTTTACATCATGTACTCACGCAATTAGATTGTAACTTTATACAGAAGTACTTATATATTTGTATGATGTCATTTATTATAAGTATTTCATAGATTAATTATATTGATATTATGCATTTTTCCTTTCCCCCTCCCTTCCTTTGTCCATAGGTTCATAGGTGTGTACTAGGCTAATTGCTCTGGAGTCTTTACAAGCCTAGCCCATAGAAGTGCCCTGGCATCGTACCACCCAACATTAGTTCCCAGTGCCTCTAACAAGTAGAGCCACTGGAATGATCCCCGGGTGAACTTTCTATTAACCATCCACTCATCAAGATTTCTATTGAAAAGGGACAGCGAGGTGCTCTGCTTGACATGTATGGGAAGTCTATTCCTGAGCATGGGCAGCCTCTGGGTGATGAACCTGTCCCTCCAGCATGTTCTGTTGATTGTGGTAATGAGGCTGAGGTCTCTGGAGTGTATGGTGTAGAGATATTAGGATTTCTTTAGATGTAGCATTTCTAACAGAGCTGGATCAGACATGGCTTTGTAAGTCAAGCAAAGATCGCCTCTAAGTAGGCCATATGAGACAGAGAATAGCTGGAGTCTTTTGAGTCTGTCCATGTAGGACATGTGTTTAATGCCTAAGATCCTCTTCATGAAGTACTTCTGTGGCCTCTCCAGCTGTTGCAGGTGTCTAGTGAGGTACATGCCAAATGGGGCATTATACTCAATGACTGGTCTAATGAGGAAGAGTAGAGAGAGACAATGACCTCTTTCTTTCTGGATACAAAACCCTTGGTAATGAGATGTGCCATATAGAAGGACTTTCTGACCACAGTGGCAATGTGATAGTCGAAGGAGAGGTTGCTCTCGTCCTGCAGCCCCAGATCTCTTATAACACCTTCAGTGCTCAGTGGGCTCCCATTGATGTGGTAATTAGTGGGAACTGAGTTTTCACCAAAGGGGATAACAACACATTTTTTGGCATTAAGCTTAAGGTCATGGTTTCAATACCAGTCATTGGTCTCAGTGATGCCTTTCTGTAGGATGTCTGCATCACTTGGGGAGTTAATAATGGTTCCCAGCTTGCAGTCATCTGCGAACTTGGTCAGCCAGAGTCCGTTTGTGTTGGTCTGGACTTCTGGGAAGTAGATGCCGTACAGCAGAGGACTCAGGACCGATCCCTGTGGGACTCCACTCATGACTGGTCAGCAGTCTGACTTGGAGTCTACTAATTTCACACTGTGTGTTCTATTTGTGAGCCAGTTTGCAACCCAACTAGTGATATAGGGGTTGATGCCTAGTTTGGTGGGTTTATCAATAATTCCCGAGTGAGGAATGGTATCAAAGGCCTTGGTCAAATTGAGGTAGGCTGTATGCACTGCCTTACCTTCATCCATAGCCCTGATGACTGACTCAAAGAAGTCAACCAGGTTGAGCAGGCATGATCTCTCTTTCACATGCCAAATTGCGTGGGGTCTAGGGTTTGGAGATTTCCTATGTCTTTGTTAATCAGGTCCATGATGATGTGCTCCATAGCTTTACATATCAGACTCGTCAGGCTAATGGAGTGATAATTCCCAGGGTCTGTAGTTGCTCCCCCTTTATGGAGTGGGATAACTGTAGCAGTGTGCCATTCGGTAGGGACAAAGCCTGAGTTGAGGCTGTGACATAACAGGGCATACAGATGTGGTGCCAGTTCACTTTGTAGTTCATGTAGAACACATGCAGGGATATTATCGGGTCGCATGGAAGCTGTATTCTTGGTCTTGGACAATACAGCTTTAACCTGAACTGCAGTAATGCTGGGTGCCTGGCATTCTTCCAGTATTGTGATTGCTCCTTTGGGTGGGGGGGTAAAGCTGGCAATGAATCTGTCGGCTAGTATGTTGGCAATATCTGTTGGCTCAGTAAAGGAGGTACTATTATGCAGTAATTCAGAGAAAATCTGGGTATTGCCGTGGAGGGTCTTGAGACAACTATAGAAGACTTTGTGATTGTTTTTAGTGTCTGCTGCAATTCTGCCTTCATAGCTGGCTTTAGAGGATTTGATGAGAGATATCAACTTTTTGTTGAGGCTAATAGTTTTTTCCTGTCTTGGGATTTCACCTTTTTCTGCAACAGTTTCTTCCTTCAGTTGTAAAGTTTATTAGTGGTAGGGGGCCACCAGATTGGCTTCCTTTTTTGGAGGAGAGCATCTTGGTTCTGTTGGGTATGGCTAGTTCCATGCATTTATGAACATGTTTGTACAGTGCATTGGTGTATGATTCGGCATTCATGCAGCTATTTTCCATTGGCATGGGTGCCGTGAAGTTAGCCACCTCTGTTTTTAGGAGCCTAAAGTCAGCTTTGGAGAAGTTTTTCAAGGTGGTTACCTTTGCGGGGTGTGTGGGTGAGATGTGGATTTCCTTGGTGATTAGTTTATGGTCAGATCTGACCAGGAGGGGATTGACTACTGGTGTAGAGCAATGGTCACCCATGTTAGTAATAACCAGGTCAAGGATGTTGCTTCCTCTAGTGGGGGTCAGAATGAGCTGGTCCATGGCATTGGAATTGATGAATTCCAGTAAGCGTTGGGCCAGTGTATTGGTGCTTGAGTATTTCTCCCAGTTGATGGAGAGGTAGTTGTTGCTATGCTTTCTTTTAAAATTATGTTTGTTATTTTCTTTCTCTATTTATTTTCCAATTTTGTGCAGCATCTGCAATGGTAGTGTCAGTAGCAAGATCAAAGTCTATAGTCTGTCAGCAGGACTATCCATCACCTGCACCTCTCCAACCCATCTCCTGAGCTACCTTCCCCAGTGGCTGCAGTGGAGGATAATACATTGGCCACCTCTCCTGTCCCTGATGGCTCCTCACCTGCTGGGAGCACTACTGCTCCCTCCAGAGACACTGTCAGGGGTCATGATTTTATGACATGCAGGTAGATATTGGAAGTGATGGGGGGATGTTAAATCAATGACTGGATGTATAAGCCACCTGGAAAGACTCATCTTGCAGCTGGTAGAGTTGCATCACTACCTTTCCCTGCAATCAACACCTCAGTGTCCATAGAGAATGGTGGGAAGAGTGTTGTCTGACCTTTGGCTGGATATTGCACAGGCAGTGTGTGATATAGAAGACTATACCTACCTTATCCACTATCTCAGTGTTCTATTCCCTTGTGTCAATGTCATCCCTGTTGGTTGTTCAGTCCTTTCCATCAACAGTGTCCACCTCTTGATTGTATATCTCTGAATCCATTGTCCTCTCCCGTTGTCTTTGAGTCAGCATCTCCCCCATTAGTCTTTTTCTGTGTTATATGTCTGTGCATTTGCCCTGCAACTGACCTTCATATTCTTACCATGCCATCACCTTTCTTTACATCCTTCCCTAGCTTCCTTTCAAAAAAAAGAAAATGATCTACAGTTCCAAAAAACTTTGTACCCTTCCTCCATTTATCCACACCCATCCTTACCTTCTGTTTCCCTTGTGTATTTTCTTCTGCTTGCTGCCCCTTTTTTCATAATATTGTATACTCCCATTCCCACTCCTTTTTGTAATAAAAAAGTGATTTAATCATTGCAGCAGCCCCTTTAAAGTAGCATGCTGTTTTTCATGTCTTCGCACATCTTAGTGCTGTCCAGGCACCTCAGTATGTCCCTCCTATATACTCAGCAGTTTTTCTAATTTCAAGCCTAGCTGTAACTTCAGATTTTCCTCTTTTCCCACAGATCTTGCTCCTAGCATGCTCAGGTTTACTAATTAGCTGCAGCTAAAGCTGCAATTTTTCAAATTCCTAAGAGGTAATAAGATTTGAGCTGTACCACGTTGCTAGATGTATCAGTGGAATGTAATCTGAATGTAATCTGTGGTCATGCTGCCATGCTTCTGAATCCCAGGGTTGATGCAAGCATAAACAGAAGAAAAAAAAAACACTTTGGAAATAATACCCATTTCTGAATAAGTCGCATTGCATATATAATAGGCTGAGAATGAAATTCATCATTGAGATCAGTGCTCTTCCCAGGTAAACAAATTCAAATAAATAAAAAAATAAATAAATATGTGACATATTATTAGTTAGACCAGGTTGCTAGTCTTCCCTGCTTGTAGCAAAATCTTCAGGTTTTACCAATTCTTTCTGCTTTACCTTCTCGTTCCTTTTTCTAATGCTACTTACATACTTTTGAACTCACCACTCAGCTTCTCTCAGCATATCATCTCATCTATGAAGCTACTTTGTGTATGCACAGTTCTTTTTTCCGGAAGTAGTTTCCTTATTTCTACTAACCCCCTGACAACAATATCAGGTTATCATGTGCATAGTGCATACTTATCCATCCACCTTTTTAATGGTGTTACAAGGTTTCTATAATAGCTTGGTTTTGTAGTTCCTGTTTTCCTCATTTTATCAAGTATGATTTAGTATAACCTCTCCGGTGGTGTACAGGGATACATCTGTGACTATGACCCAGGTGATCCAAGTTTGATTAGTGTCTTGGGCATCTGATAGAGCATCAGGGAGAGAGACACTTGGGAATCTCTTAATGATAATCCCTAGTGGAGGCTAGGGATGTCACCAGAGGAGGTGTAGTCAGTGGGTAGCAGAGGGCCTGTCTGAGCTGCTATGGAGGCAGGGTGATACATCACATACCCACAATGTTTGCTTACCCAAGGACCATATCACAAGGACACAAGGGTGTTCTGGAACAGAGTAGACCAAGTAAGACCCCACCTGGATGGAAGCTCAGACGTGCCAAGCACCATTGCCTTTGGTCCGTGATTGGCCCCAGCAATTACCAGAATAAGTCCAGGGGAGCATAGAGTAGCTGCAGGACTCTGACACAGATGAGGCACAAGGACCAGTAGGAATAATGGAAAGGAGGGAGAAAAGGAAAAAAGATACTGTTTAGGGTAATATTCACAGACATGCTACTCACTGTATATGGCTATGCAGCAAAAACACTGCAAAATGCAACTATACAATGCATGCACAATAGTCTATAAAAATGCTAAATAGATATGTTAATAATAATCAAAAAAGCTGAAGATGTGGAATTCACATGTTCAAGGGAAACATATAATGATTAACAACACATGTACAAGTCAGTGGCAGCACCATTGTATACCAGGGCTGTCTAATGAAACTATACTGCAACACAAGCATCGAGTTCTATTAACTGACTAGAAGCCACTGTATAGCTAATACAATACAGTTTTATGACCCATTAGTACTATAACAAGTGCAGAATATTTACAGACCACTCCAACAACAAACAGGGCCCCTAATTACTTGCATACCTGCACAAAAGTATAACAGCAGGTATTGCTTGTGAGCATATATATGTATGTATGTATATATATATATATATATATATATATATATATATATATATATATATATATATATATATATATATAGAGAGAGAGAGAGAGAGAGAGATCTATCCCCTGGATTCACGAATCCTCCATGTAAGACTAAATAATTCTAACTCAGAGGCTGCAGTTGAACGGTATGACGTCAGCATGCCATGAATATTCATGAGGGCACCCTGACTCTACCCCAAGTCAAACACGGACCATGCAGGAAAGAAGGGGGCGTGGTCTAAAGGTCCATGCCCCTGCAAGTGTCTGAAATGCAAAATGTCAACACACAAGAGCGAGTCCGCTCAAATGTCCATGTACCCAACACCACACTCCCTGACATTGTAAACCCCCAGCACAGTTGTAAAAACTAAAACATTATTTTTTTTTCTAATTCCCGATATAGCTGCCCGTATTTGCGCGTGTGTGCGTGGGTGTGCCCATTGCTTAGCTGCAGTTAGCAATCTCGACATGGAAGAGCATAATAAGGAATGTTTATGCAAATTACGCCAAATAGCAATAGTGTAGTGCTAGAGCGTTCGCTCAAAGAGGAGGCATTCACGGTTCGAGTCCCACCACTCCCCTTCCTATTTTATGTTCAAAATTAGTATATGAAATAATCCCTGACATATATGATTAAACTTTTGCTAAAAAGCATTGAAATGGCCTATGTATCAGTGAACAAAATGTATATTTATAAAGGAACCTGACATATAATTGCACGCAGTTAAGCAACGCTTTACCCAGCACAATATAGTTGCCCGTAGTTAAGCAGCGCTTTACCCAGCACAATATTGTTGCCCGTAGTTAAGCAGCACTTTATCCAGCGCAATGTAGTTGCCCATAGCTAAATAGTGCTTACCCAGCACAATCGGTTTGCGCGGAGGTGCGCACTGCGCCAACCAGCACACCGTCGGGCAACGTGGAGCAACGTAGAGCAAAGTTGCTTAAACACCGCCACACCCCCTAACCTGTCTGGACAGTAGTAAAATAAAAAGCAATAACAAGGTTCGAACCCAGGACACTGTGCACCATAATCAAAGTACTGAACCACTAAGCCACGACAGCTTAGGATAAACCTCCACTGTTAACATATATATATACCTATAAATGATAGATTAACCATTGCTAAGCAGGTCTGCAGTCAGCCGAGAATTTTCAAAAATGGCCAATCACAAAAAAGTGTGTGAAATGCTGCATATTTAAGCTCCATAGGCGGGAATACTCGCCATAACTGATTGTAGCTCACATCTGCAGTTAGAATGTCTGGTGCTGGAGAGGGAAGTCACTTTCGAGCGCAATGTTGGGACATCGAGGAGTCAAAATACATGGTCTGGCTCCTAGTCCATCGTCATGACTCTCGACTCCTGCAGGGCCAGTTCCAGGGAACGGAGTATAAGGCAGAGACATGGAACCGGTTGGCTCATGAACTCACCAGTGCCACAGGCGTTCCTCGGACTGGTGAGCAGGTCCGTCACCACCATGCAGACCTGAAGAGATGGAAGCAGGACCTACTGAACCAATGGATCCAGGAGGCCCGTCATATGCAAGATGCCCCACTACTAAGTAGGTAGCCATGGAATGCAGTATGTAAGACATGGTAATATAGTCTAAATAATGGATAGGTATGTCTCAATATCCCTTCATTTACTTCACAGCTGCAGGTGTCCATGCTGCGAATGAGCAAGCCTATGCAAATAGGCTGCTAAGGCTGCACCACCAGGCAGGTTAGTAATTATTCGGCATGTATTGTTATATAATATATGTGAGAGAGCATGAAAAAAGTGTTGTAGCCCAATAATACAGCTATAAAATGCCCTTAAATTCTCTGAATGTACTGTTATATAACATGTCAGAGAGCCAGTAATAGAGTGTAGTAACCCATTAATAAAGGTAAAATAAGTCTGGAATACTATCTCTTCATGTACTGTCATATAAAATAAGTGAGTGAGCCTGAAAAAGAGTGTTGTAACCTATCAATAAAGGTATAATATGTCCTGAATAGGTCTTCCGTATGCACTGTAATATCAAATAAAGGAGAGAGCCTGTAGAAAAGAGTGTTTAATGTAATTAATAAAGGTATAATACTTGGAGTATGTCTGTGTCACTTACTTTGAAATGTTGTTGTACCCTTGCATTAAATGAATAGTACTGTTGTATTAAGTGCTGTCAACCCACAGTTGTGCAGTCCCATATAAAGTGGATGAAGGAAGTGCAGTAGCTGTGAAGCATATAACAGTCCTCAACAGTTGGTAAATGGCTGTCATGCATAGGTAAATTGGGCACATGAGTAGGTTGTCAAGGTGTTCCCCAGAAATATGAGTGTGCTACATGAAATGTAGGGTTCTGTAGAAAATAAGTGAAAATGTCACGTGAACACATCCAGATATATAGATACATAAATATAAAAATAAAATACAGCTATGTAGCAGTAACATCTGCATCTTGGACAGTTAGTATGTCAGATATAGGTTGGGTATTATAATGAACTAGCCAAACCCATTACACAATCTAATGCATGTTGCCAAGTGTAATAATACATGTAGGGGATATACACCTGCAGTCAACAGGAATGTAGTGTAGAGTAAAAGTACTAATAAGACGTTAATGGAGGTTTCTTTTTACACCCTACTCCATGTGCATAAACAATGCAATTCCACACCTCAATGGGTATGTCTAATCTCAAAACATTTATTGGGACATATGTCCTATTGTTCTATAAAAATCCGCATTTACTTTGATGCATGTGCCCTGTTCAAACACCACAATCTTGGTGGCCTGTTGCTACCAATCATCACTGCATGCTGTTGGAATGTCCACTGTCATTCAGTATATGCATGTGTTATGCTTGCTGTTCAACTGTTGTAACCCTGGTGTGTTGGGTTAATGGGAATATTACTGCATGCTGTTACAACTAATTTGGAATGCTGTTGTGTATGTTGTAATTAAACACACCTAATCACAGAACGTATGGGAAGGCCGGTCCCAGTGGACCCACCTGTCCCTCCTCAGCTGGTGATTGCACCTGGCACCAGCAGGTCTGGTGACCAGCCCGGGCTACCCTCCTCCATTGGTCCTGTGCCACCTTTGGGTTGAAGTGCTGCAGGGTCCAGGTTGTGGTGCATAGGGAGATCCAGCGTTTAGTCACTGATCCCCTATGCCAGCTCGAGGCGGGAGTGGCTTGAATCACGGGTGAGCCTGCCCCTCCTACACAGCCCCCAGCACAGCGGCCCTCAGGTCTGTGAAGGTTCAGTGGTGACTGCCCATGGGTGGGGATCTCAGTCCCACTGTTACCATCTGTGGGCTCATGGACTTGCAATTTCCAAAGATCCGTCCCCATCAATTGTGTTCACCCACCCCATGTGTCATACTCCATCCCTGTATGCGTCTTGTTTGTCTTGTCTGTTTACCTCCCCAACCTATCTCCCCAAATATACCTACTTCATCTACCTCACTTTCCACTCTCACCTGACAAAAAAAAAAGGGCAATCTGTACCCACAAAAAAATTATGCCCCATACACAGCTGCCCATTTTGCACACATGTCCGCTGGACATGTAAACTGATAATTATAATTGGCAGTACAACATACTTTGTTGTCCTCACCCCTCTCCCAGGGGTGGAAGGTTTCAAATTTCACTCTAAATTTATTGCATATGCACAGCTGTTGCTGGTAAAGAAATGGGCAGCTATGGACCTTCCCTACACCCATCCTGCACATCCTGAACTTGTTTTCCTACTGTCTTTCCCTCTTTGTGCCCCCTTTTTCACCACTTTCCTATATCCCCATTTTCTTTTCTTTTCTTTCAAAGAAATTAGTGCGGGGGTTAGCGGGAGTAAGCACTTTTAAGCAGTAGTAAGCAGGTTTAAGCGAGTGTGCGCATGTGTGCGCTTAGCTAAGCATCGCTAAGCGCTGCGCAAACCCGCACAAACACGCTTACAACTGCTTAAAAGTGCCTTAGTCACTCTATGTCAGAGCCCTTGTTCTGCTCAGCAGCAAAATAAAACACCTCTGTCAGTCTCAAACTCCAGACCTTGGACACACTAGACTGCATGAAGTACCACTAAGCCACAGCAGATATACAATAACTTGGTGCTGAAATAAATATATCATGCATTACAATGAGTGAATGTAAAGGAAAAATAGGAAGGCCATAACACAAAGCTTGTTCTGTGGATCTTTACCAGCAATTGTTGTGGAATTGCATTACATGAGTGTGATGTGAGAAGCAGCCATTCAAGCAGCAAATAATGTTACAGAGGCACATTACAACCCCCACACAGTATCATAGCAGGACAAACAGTGGCATATCTGATTAGGGCAGAGGCCATACTTCCTAACAGTGACTACTTTTTGGGGATGTCCCTGACTGTGAAACATATTTTAGCTGTGTCCCTCTGAATCCCTCTGAAAAGTGCTGACGTCAGTCAGAAAGGTGTGGTATTACACAATGAATACTGACAATAATAACAGTAGACACTGCTTGTACTTCATAAAAGGAGTACTAATCCATATGCACTGCTTCACTCAAGTCTACACTTACTGTCCCTATTATGTATAAGGTGTACCTCACTTTTAACTACCTATCCCTGACTCCATACAAAGATGTATCTGAGTGTTTCATAGGCCTGGCAGAGGCACAAACACACAGGCATATAAGCTATTCTGCTGTTACACACTCTGCAAATAGCTTTGGTAGGACCTCCACAAGCATACCCTTATGTAGGAGTACAACACAGAAATACCAAAGGGTGTAGCTATGTACTGGTAGCAACTGACTGTAACAATGCCATTGTACCAGTCCTGAAAACACCTGTGAGTTGAACAGACAAAGAATAACAGTGTAACTTCTGGCTACTATCTGGATAGGTTCACAGTTGGGAACTATGCAGACAGACCACATGCCTTGATAAACTAACAGGTACACACCAATCCTTTAAGTCCAGTAAGATAATATTCACACAGTAATACATAATGCAGTCTGTATGTAAGCATCCCTGCCCACAATTAAAATGTACTTGTGTGTTTAGAGTCTACCAAGGGTGTAGGTAGGCATACTCAGTACTGGAATTGTCCATTTGTCCTGAGAACCCTGTGCTAATGTCAACAATAAAAAACACAAACCCTGCAGAAGTGAGTACATTAATATTCACAGTATAACAGTTTACAAACAGTTCATGTGCCAAAAGAATACTTCTCAATAACTACATTTGTATGGCAGTTAATTATATGAGTAGAAAAGAAACTACATAGTCACATAAATGTTGTGTAAGCATTTGTAGGGGTGAGTTAAACTTTACACTGATAGCTCTGTACTGGAAGTGGCAACAGTCAGGTCTGAGTACAACATGTACATCACTGTCTACACCTCTAGCTTCAGATATAAGAAGTATACCAACCTTCTGACTTAAACAACAGTGTACACAGCAAACAAGCATGGGCCCCACTCCGGAAATCTGAAAGGGCTATGCCTACATACCTTAGCAATTTATAGCATTAGGTTGCTATGACAGTGAGTACTGCAATTACCACACAGCAGGCTGTATGCATTTACCAAATGCTGGCCACCAACTGGTGCAGAGGGCATCGCATGCACATGTGCAGATACCTATAAAAGCAGATTGTACTTGCTATCCCCACATGCAGTCATTACAATGCACGTGTCAGCAACTCTAGAACTCCTGGAGAGTAGTGACAAACTTTAGTACTTAATAAAGAAATATTTAATTAAGTAACAAATATATATACTTAATTATAACCTAAATATATTAATTAAGAAAAAAACTTAATTAATAACCAAAAATAACACTTAAGTAAAAAACTTTACTTAATAAATAAAAAAAAAGAAAAAAGTCAAAGCATACACAGAGAAACCTGAAAGTGGCAAACAGGTATGTAACAGATTTGTAGTTACCGGCAAGTAGTAGATGTTTATGAATAGTACTGTACATACTCTGAAACATGCATATGTGGCAGCAGTAGGTATGTATGCACTGATGCTATGCATAACTACTGCCATGGAGAAATTAGTGTGTAGGTGTGTGCAGTGGGACATAACTGTGACATATGTAGCTCAGCATTATATGTCAAACATCTGAACATGTTATCTATGGTCTGTACAGTACTGCGTATAATGGCAGTTTGGGGGAGTAATGCAAACACCCATATAAACTTGGATGTGACAGAGTAAGACATGCATGATAGTCACATAATGTGTAGCTTAGCATTGGCAACTGCTGTACCAGGCTAGTATAGTAATGTAGCATTTGCAGCTATATATACTCCCTGTACTATTACTGTATGCGCACATGTGACAACTGTCCATGTTGTAGCAAGGCCCAACAGGTCATCCGTGAGGTGTACGGACTTACAACAGTGTGAACCCTGTGTGTGTATGGCACACACATGTGGAGAGATATATATGTGTCTGATATATTAGCATCTGAACATGTGCATAGAGCAAGGGACATACTGCAACTGTTTGTGAAGGGTGGACATTTACATGTTGGTGCAGGTTGTTATGTGCATATTTATATGTAGGTTGTAGTGTGTGGCAAACAAGACAGCATACAGTGCTGGCATATGACATGTGGTGTTTAAACGCCGTGGGTATGATTTGTTAGGCTTTTAGTCTTCCAGATAGGGGGTCCTGCTAAAGATACATGGGCTGAGAATACCTTCCATGCATTCTGCACAAGACTGTGCAATATCATTACATAACTGTATCCCTCTCAACCTTTGCATAATTGATATTCCCACCATGAAAGGTGGACTGTATATGTGCCTATATGTATATCTATATGTACACCAATGGATGTTCATATGTACACTCAAGCTCAATGTTGTACACATATTGCCATCCCTTTTGTTAAAAACCCTGTACCCATGAACTACCACATAGGTGGTAGTCTACTCAACACCAAAAGTGTGATAAGAGACTATGGGACACAGGTGGACAGTAGTGTCCCTTTTGATAATCACAGTGCCACGGTAGTCATGTAAACTGAGTATGATCCACATGTCATCAGAAAAGGTGTGTCATCCATGGAAAAAAAGGTCAGTGTTCCACTCTACTCATCAGTCATAACACCCATCACAGAGTACAATGGCCCTGTTGGTATGTACCTCAGAAGACATCCACAGCAACTGTAGATGCCAGACACATACCTCAAAAAGAGTATTACCAGACTCAAACAGATGCCCTATGCAGACTGTTGTACAAAACCACAGCTACACTGTGTTGCATACCGCCTACCCAGAGGCTACCTCTGCCTGACATACAAAACTATGCCAAACACACAGGTGTTGGACATGCTCCATATAAACAGATGCAACTCCATACAAGCTACACACTGTACTGATCTAAACCTTGTAATGTCAAAAAGCAGAACATGCTGGAGTGGTACATTATCAACTTAGACACATACCATACTCTGAAACTAACTACCTATCAATAGCAAATGAAGGCCCTCATTAGCAGTTGTCATGAATAATCATGATGATTGGATGTGAGATAGGAAACACAACCCGGGAATCACCTCTGTGGCTCTGCATGACAGGGGCACATGAACCTACATTACGTGGGTGTTGAAGGGCAGGGTACCATATGGCTAGGCTTCCATAGGCCCTATGGATGATAGCTTATTAGCTACCTAGGACCCGATACACACACACATGTACTTGTTGCATTACTTGCTATGTGAGGTTGACTGAGTGTGATGGAGAATGTGTAGGTGAATGTGTCAAAGATGTGTATATGTGTGATAGCCTAGTGGGAAACTGTGTATATCATGGTATGTAGTGTTGTAGTTCTAATCCCAGCAAAAGATACGTATGCTATTGCTAGTCAGGAAAAGCAGTATGGCATACGGTGTGACATAGTCCCATGGTGTTGACTGGAGTGTGCCATTGTAAGCTAAAGCAGTACATGTATGCTTATTGATTGTTAACACTAGTGAATACAAATCCTGTATGATCTGTAGTACTACCTGAAGCTGTAGGCCGAAACAGCACAGTATGGTTTATATCCACATTGCTTGGAAACACTGTTTTGTTTGTTACCTGTAGTCCTCACACATTACATACCTCAGGCATGAGGTTTTGTAGGTGCTGACACACAGTACTCTATGGTACACAGGTAAACCTAATCTGGGTTGCCATACCTTTGTGACTTGTAGGTATGTCTGATGTGTGAGTGGGTATGCCTGTAACCTGGCCTCGGTGGTATGTGTGTCACAGGATATAAGTGCATATCTAGCAACATGTATAGTGTAGTACAGCAGTATGCCACCTATAGTGATGGATGTGCACATATGTTACTGAGGGGTTTGCTATCAACAAGTAGCGTGGTGTACTGGTAGTACTGTAACTGTACTTTACATTCATTTCAATGGATGACAAATGTCTGTATGCATTAGCTTCATATACACCTCCTGTGGCTAGGTGGTGCACAGTGTCACATACAGTGTGCCATGTACTGTTGTATAGTCTTACATACTGGTTTCACTTTGTTGCTGTGCAGAATATGGTTTGCTATATAGTATGTGCCAGGCACTGTCAGGCAGTTGTGGGCTGAGCAGTCATATGTGGTATTAAAAGTGTGTATCTACCGACAGCCAATAGGTTGCTATATATGGCATTTCATTGATGTCTGTACTTTAGAATGTTAAGTGTGCCACATGACTTGCTCACAATTACTGTTTTATTGTCTTCCAGGGACATGTCTCACAACAGGAAACCTGCTTATTCCCCTGAGGAGGAGGAAGTCATCGTAGACGCCCTGATACATCATCAAAACCTGCTGTTCTCAAGAAACAGCCAGGACCAGCATGGCCGCACTGCACTGTGGCAGGATGTTGTCCATCGGGTGAATGATGTAGGCATGCATAACCGGACTTATGAGCAGGTACGCCATCACTGCAGTGATTTAATCAGACATGTCCGGCAGCATGCCTCCGATGTCCACAGACAACAGCTTGCCACAGGTGGTGGTGCAGCAACACATCCCCCCTCACCAGAGTGGAAGAGCTGCTCCTCAGTGTGGTGTCTCCTGGCCAACCAGTACGAAAGATCTGTCATCATGGAGGCCCGAGTCACCCAGCACATCGATACAGAGCGTGCAGGTAACATGGCATATCTGTAGACTACTGTTAGCTCAATTGTTAGAACATGCATTTATCAGATGTGTACTGTGTATTCAGAAGATGTGGAGCCTGGTGTCATGCAATACTGATAATTTGGGACATAATCTGTATGCCTGTGACTGTCACCTCTTGTACTACTGTAAAATTGCAAACTAACAGCAGCAATGCCATAGTTGTTGACACTGACAAACTGTCTCTTATCCTTGCAGGTCCCTCTGGTGTGATAGCAAGACAGTAGACCCATGCTGGTGAGTGTTCTACATTTAATATAGCATATAACATGTGCATGTCATAGGAGAGTTGTAGGCCATATGCACATGTTAAACACCTACACATAGTGCATGCTCTGCATGTTCTCTGTGGGACTGTGCACATCCCAGTAACATGAGTAGCTGCCTCAAACACATGCAATACACAGAGCATCCCAACCAATTGTGGTACACTGTAGTGGACATTGTATAGGCAGAGTTAATACACATGCACACAACATACACCACTTTGTCATATGCAGTAAGTGTTAATATGATACACATGGCATATGTAGACACCTGCTGTAAGGTCATACTCCAGTATCCCAAATGTCATCAACACAGCACACATACTATACCTGAGGGGTAGGGGCCTATCATGGGGTGGTGTGACATGCTTCAACACACAACACAGTCATGTTAGGCAATGCTCCCTATTGAACACCTTACATAGCCATGTAACAACTGGCTGTGAAATGGTTAATGTAGCCAAAGTGGTGCAGGTCAGGTACAGCAAGATAGTTGCCAGTGTGACATACATTAGTGGCCTTGAGTAACCACATGATGCTGCCTGATGATGGCTCATGGTACTACACTACATCCAGTTACAGTAACTACAGTACTACACATAGCATTCATTGCTATACACCTGACAGTTGTGTGCATCCGGCCATGGTATGTATACCTATGAGTGATGGTGCACAGGACATTGAAAAGCGTTTCAGACTTGCACTGCAATGCTGTGTCCATGTACACATTGTGTTCCAGGATGAGTCCAATCATTGAACAACACACATGCATCAACG
The DNA here is from genome assembly GCF_019279795.1 of Protopterus annectens. NCBI lineage: Eukaryota > Metazoa > Chordata > Ceratodontiformes > Protopteridae > Protopterus > Protopterus annectens. The sequence continues at coordinate 1,819,558,990 of NC_056731.1, read as the reverse complement.
ACATGTACACTGTTATCAACAAGGACCATCTGCACTCGCACTGCATGCTGTTGAGCAACACACATCCTGCATGCTGACACGTGTGATAGGACTCTTTGGCTTGTGATACTGTACTCCACCATCAACCACTAATGAATATGTTCCATATTGCTGTTGGTGTGTGTGTGTGTGTGTGTGTGTGTGTGTGTGTGTGTGTGTGTGTGTGTGTCAACTTGACTGAGTAGTGTATTTGTGTGCATGTGTGCATGTGTGCATATGTGCATGTGTGCATGTGTGAATGTGTTCATGTGTTCATGTGTGCATGTGTGTATGTGTGCATGTGTGCATGTGTGCTAACATCCTGTACAGATGGTAAAGTGTGTTTCCTGTCTCTCTCTCACAGGTGCTGAGGTATTGCTGGATGAGTGCAGCAGGGAACCTGAAGTCACTGACACAAATAGTGGACATGATGATACATGTGTTGTGGCACAGGCAGGTTTGACAGGGTCTGTCATTGGTCCACCAATCAACAGTACACAGCTTTCCACCCCATCTATGCGCACATACATACTGCCAATACATCCCTCAACACCAATGACCTTAGCTGAGGAACAGCATACAGTAGGCATTGACCAGGATAGTGTGGTATCTATGGCACATTCAAACCCACACAGCAGCCATGCCCAGACACCTGGAATGGTACCACATAGGCACATGTCCAGGGGTTCTCGTGGGAGCACTGCTGGTCATAATGCCCCTGGCAGACATGCCCCCACAGGTCTCACAACCTCAGGTATGTTCCGGGCTGTAATGCAGCACAGGCACATATAGAACGGTACACCAGGCAGGGACTAAGGGTGCAGAGGGCTCATAACACCACTATCAATGACAGTATCCGTGACCATGCCGGTGCCATCCATAACTGCACCGAGGTCATTGATAGACATTGGGGGGAGACACTAGATGTCCACCGCAATGTAATGTTGATGTGCCAAGACAGTGCAGGACGGCTGAGATGTCGACGTGGACATATGCCAGCAACATCATCAGCTGTCAGTCGTTGCAGATGACACACAAGTCCCAGCCGCTCCCGTAGTGGTAGTACCAGCCCCAGCAATGTTGGGGCTGGGCTGTCGATAGACCGTCCTAGACAACCATGTGCACATGGCCCTGGCTAGTCCCAGCAGGGACATTGGTCCAGTTGACATCCCTCTGCCTCTGACGATAGTACCCAGTCTGGCTTAGTACCTGATACTGTCCGTGTCATCCCTGCCAGGCACAGGTACTGTGTCCATGGTCAGAGACAGTGATCTGTACAGCCTGGCAGGTACAGTCTGTGGCTGTCCCACAACCTCCCATATTTGGCAGCCACAAGGAGGAACTGTGTGCATGCAGACACACACACATAAACCAAATACCTAGGGCTAACACATATACACACACATTACATCAACACTGACCCATACTGTACTGCTGTCCCTCACACGCACGCACACACACACACACACACACACACACACACACACACACACACACACACACACGTCGATTGGATGGGTCATTGTCAGGCTCTGGCAAACCAATAACACACCCTCTGCATATGATGAAACTATGCCACCTCCTGTCATCTGTGACATTGATGCAGGAACAGGCTAACATGGTGCTGATGCAGAGGGTGACCTAATAGCAGTGTAGCAATGTTAGCATGTTGTCAACAGGAAAGTGTAATGATATCCTTGTAGGTATATCTGAGCAGGCATGATGCATTAAATCTATGATTATCAATGTAGCATTGTTTACACCAGTGTTAATTCCAAACATGGATTGTCCACCCATGTGTCACTTGGCTGATGTGTGTGGTACTGGCAGCATGTGTTGGTGAGTGGATGGTACGTGTGGGATGTGTGCAGTACAGATTTGCAGGTGTACATTTGGGAACATGGTGGAGGTGCACTGTCTGCATGTACGTGCATGGTGGACACATGGGAAGGGTGACATGCCCTGTATTACACAGTGTTAACATGTCATATTTCCTATTGGTAGCCAGTATGCATTTTACTACACATATGTTACAACTTGGGTACACATGTGTGTGTGACATGGTTTGACACCATACTGAGGGTGATACTGTTAATATCGGTCATTGGTTTGCATTCTGGTAGTGTACATAACCCCAACAGCCTAATTTTAACCAATTGTTAGATGATGTCTTGACAACTGACACACAGCTGTAGGATACACAGTAGCATTTGAATCCTTCCGGTACTATACTAAACCAGTTACCAGTGGTATTGACCACCACACATTCCCATGACCACTCCTGTTTGACTTGTGGCCGTCCTAGGTACAAGCAGACACACTAGGGATATGTCCGTCCACATCTGGTAATACATACAGTGGCCGACAATGCATTCTCCGGATTAGACACTTATCCTCCACAAGGTAACATACAGACAGATACCTGTTGACCAACCCATACTGTGAAGCTATAAGCCAACTATAGCATAGTCATCCACATTTACATAGTATCCTGACAGTACCACATTGGCAGTAGCCCACAACATGTAGCAGGGGTACCGATGTGTACATAGAGCCACATGTGATGTCATCTGTCCTTTGATATTCACATTCCCAAAGGTATGCTGATGTCCCTCAGTGTATCACATAAGCAATAAGGGGTCTGTATGCATATCCACGGAGTTGTTGTACACCTATAATGAATGACCATTATTGACAGACTGTGTTGTGTTTGAATATGTCTGAAATATGCCCCAGGCATGAACCCTCACTCACACTATTCTATAGAAACTGTTATGTGTGTGTATGACACAGATGACCTAGGGCACAGATCACTACAGTGTACAGTGACTGGCCTTGTCACATACATACATATGTGACCTACAGTCTGAGAAGCAGCAGCACAAACTGTCAGTGGTAACAGATGTATTCATTTAGAAAGCAGGCTTCACACCTTTGAAGTGATTGAGGTCACATGTACATATATGTCTTTGCCACACAGTTACCAATTGAGGTCACATGTACATATATGTATTTGCCACACAGATACCTGAAGTGTGCAATGCACATACTGTTGTTTTACTGATATGTCATACAGTAGTAAAAGAAAAACCCACAACACATTGATCAACACTGCCGCACACACTCAGCAATTGCAGGATTCAAACCCTTACCTAATTATGTTATGATACTTGCGAGATACGCATTAACATGATGCACTATATGCTTTACAGGGGAGTTTTCATTTTCACTGCTGTATTTGTGGGATACTGACATCATCAGACTTGCCAAAGAGGAATTTACCTCTTTTAATGTGTTTTCCCAGTCTCCAAAAAGGCCACGCCTCTCAAAGGAAATCACACACACACATACACCCCCCACACACACACTCAGCAATTGTAGGATTTAATCCCCTACCTAACTATGTTATGAAACTAGAGAGATATGCATTAACACAATGCGTTATATGCTTAAATGGGAGTTTTTATTTCCACTGCTGTATTTCTGGGATACTGACATCATCAGACTTGCCAAATAGGAATATACCTCTTTTAATGTGTTTTCCCAGTCTCCAAAAAGGCCACTCTTCTCAAAAGAAATCACATACACACACACAGCAATTGCAGGATTCAAACCCCTACCTAACTATGTTATAATACTAGAAGGATACGCATTAACACGACGCGCTATATGCTTTACTGGGTGGTTTTGATTCTCCTCCTATATTTGTAGGATGCTGACATCATCAGACTGGACATGGTAATGTGTGTGCACTTTGTTTATGCAATCCCAGGAATGAACCATGTGGGTCAGCAGGTGTTAACAGCTTGAACAGGACTCCAAAATTCATAGCTTGTGTGATCTATCTGTGGACAAATTGCCATTCCTTCCCATTCCGTCATACAACAATACATATTTATGCACAGATTGTTGATTTTGTGGATAAGACGTGTCTGGGATGTTGATAAAGGGCTATTCAAAGTCTATGTGGGACGTGTGAAGCTCCTTTCAGTGATGTATGTCCTGGGTGGCTGCCTTGCAAACAGTCTAGCAGGTTTGGGAACCATGATTTGTCCATGAACATACCACAGTTGGTAGTGTTGTGTGTTTGTCAGCTTCCAATAGCTCTGTTTATGACTTCAATCATGATGGACTCCATGGCCTTGCAGTTCAGACTTCATAGGCTTATAGGACTATAGTTCCCATTGTCTGTTGTGCACCAACACTTGTGGGGTGTGCCATATGTTGCTGTAACACATTCAACAGTTTCATATCCTGTAGAGAGGGTGAGGCTCAACAGACTGTTCAGGTGCAAGGTCTGTTTGTTCTGTAGTTCACTTATGACACATATAGGGAAACAATGTAATCCAATTGATGCCATGTTTTCAGCTTTGGGAGGAGCTGTTTACCCATTCTACATGTGATATCTCCTGGTATGATGATAGGGCCTTTTGTCAGTGGGAGGTGGGTATGTATATATGGGCCTGTCTGACAGGATGTCAGCATTCTCAGTCAGGTACAGTTGGCCCTGACTCAGGACATATATGAGTGTACATTGCTATTTATGACATAGCTGAAGGAGGTGTCATGGTTCTGTCTGGACTCCTTCACAGATAATCTTTCCAAAACACCGACAAACATGAGCACTAAACCCCTGTTATACTCTTTTACACACTTAACACTCTACTGATACTTTGTGATCAGTCAACAGGGTATGTCATCATAATATCCTGGCATGTCCAAAGGTCGGTTTCGTGTGTACTCTCCAGTCCAGCTGGTGAATATTGGAATTTTGACGCAATGTTACAACTGCCTTATGTACACAGACAACCCTCTCCTCCTCCCAACAAACTCAGATATATGTGAGAGATGCAACTATATAGACAAACAGGAGGCTGAGCTCTCTTGACCCATGACTGGCACAGTCTATCAGGTGGTGAAGGTAACCACACACACCACAAATCCAGTCTCACATAGACCTATAGCGACAGCAAACAAAATACATTACCACACAAAAACATACTTGGAGGCTCGAAAGAAACTCTGCCTAAGCAGCAGAGACCTCCAAAGCAGACACACAAACAACTGCTACCCCACAACAATACCCACATATCACATAGTTCACAAAGTCAGTGTGCCACACAGTCACTGCCCTTAGGGCTAAACAACACACCTAATACACTTGTAATAGGTGACTCATTGTCAGACACACTGACGTCCCACTCACCAGGCTGAACAAGGAGAAGGTCACTTTGAGCTGTCTGTCGGGTGCCAGAATCCGCCACATAATGCATGCACTCAGGTCACTCCAAAGCAAGTACAAATATTGCTCCATCATTGTCCATGCTGGTGTGAATAACCTCAAACGTTCCTCCCTGGACTGCATGACAAGAGACATAGAGGAGCTCTCTGCTCATGTAGCCCAGGACAGTATGACCCTGACCTTGTGTAGCATCTTACCCTCACCAAGAATGATGTCACAGTATACAGACAAACTGATCACTTTTAACAGTTGGCTAACATATTGGTGTCATTCAAAGGGGATCCAGTGTCGGTCAGCCTGGGATGACATGCTCGACATGCCACGTAGCTTTGCTATGGGGTGGCTTGCACCTGTCACCTCTAGACTTTTGAATACTGGCTAAGGCTCTTGCCACCCCCATAGTGGCTTTTTTAAGCAAGGCTCAAAAGACAAACCCATCTCCATAGACGTTACAAGGTAAAAGAAACTAAGGGTTATGCTGCTCAACACCAGATGTCTAACCCTCAAAATGCACACACTCAGGACTCTCCTCAGTATGGAGAATGTTGATATCTGTGCAGTAACAGACACCTGGTTCAGGCTCATGAAAGCACACCAGTACTACCAGGTTATACTTCATACCATGCTTTTCGGCCACAAGACTCAGACCGGCCAACAAAATAGGGGGAGTATACATATACATCACAGATACACACACCTCCAGGTAAGTAGCACTGCACGAAGCATCGGAGACCATACATGTGCAACTAACAGTGGGCAAAACTGCCTTTCAGTTTGTAGCTTGCTACAGACCACCCTCCCAAACTCAGGAACCCCACTCGGTATCCCTGGGAACACTGGAGAATATGAAGGTCTCTCCAAACACCATTATATTGGGTGACATCAACTACCCAAACATTGACTGGGAATACTACTCAAGCCCCAACACCCTCACCCAACAGTTGCTAGAATAGGGAGTGGGGAGCCTTGAGCAGCCTACCTGTCCTTGGGGGAAGTGACCTCAGCACAAGAAGCTGTAGTAATTGGTTGTTTGGGACCATTTCCAGCTCTTTTGTAGTTCATTGTTTAAAATCCACCTCTGGGCGTTTTTTTCTGGCTATACTGCTCAGACAAGCTCCACGTGGGTTTACAGAGTGGTCCTAGCAGCAGGGAACTCAGAAAAGTGACTACCTTCTGGATTTAAGTATCTTTGCTTTTTTTTCACTTAAAATAGCTTCTGTAGCTTACCTTGAACTAGCCTGAACTGTTTTTTAACTGATTGCTGCATTATTTTAAAATCTGCACTTAAAGTTACATTTAGTCAAATTTGATCGAAAGTTTGCTTGTTTGTTTGTTTAATTTAACTGTGGAGGCTGCCCACTAAAGTGTGCTAGCCTGTGTAACTTATTTATCACTGTTTCTGCATTTTCTGTGTGTTTCTACTAAAAAAAAACAAAAAATAATCCTTGTTTTCCCGCCTTCCTCGACTAGTTTAGACCAGTTTACAGGCATTGCTGTATTCTGGGCTGTGGTGTAGTTCCTGTGTTGTCCATTACCTTACTTGGATAGAAGGAAGTTTCTTTGCTCACCAGTGGGAGTGGGGAGCCTTGAGCAGCCTACCTGTCCTTGGAGGAAGTGACCTCAGCACAAGAAGCTGTAGTAATTGGTTGTTTGGGACCATTTCCAGCTCTTTTGTAGTTCACTGTTTAAAATCCACCTCTGGGCATTTTTTTCTGGCTATACTGCTCAGACAAGCTCCACTTGGGTTTACAGAGTGGTCCTAGCAGCAGGGAACTCAGAAAAGCGACTACCTTCTGGATTTGGGTATCTTTGCTTTTTTTTCACTTAAAATAGCTTCTGTAGCTTACCTTGAACTAGCCTGAACTGTTTTTTAACTGATTGCTGCATTATTTTAAAATCTGCACTTAAAGTTACATTTAGTCGAATTTGATCGGAAGTTTGCTTGTTTGTTTGTTTAATTTAACTGTGGAGGCTGCCCACTAAAGTGTCCTAGCCTGTGTAACTTATTTATTACTGTTTCTGCATTTTCTGTGTGTTTCTACTAAAAAAACAAAAAAACAAAAATAATCCTTGTTTTCCCACCTTCCTCGACTAGTTTAGACCAGTTTACAGGTATTGCTGTATTCTGGGCTGTGGTGTAGTTCCTGTGTTGTCCATTACCTTACTTGGATAGAAGGAAGTTTCTTTGCTCACCAGTGGGAGTGGGGAGCCTTGAGCAGCCTACCTGTCCTTGGGGGAAGTGACCTCAGCACAAGAAGCTGTAGTAATTGGTTGTTTGGGACCATTTCCAGCTCTTTTGTAGTTCACTGTTTAAAATCCACCTCTGGGTGTTTTTTTCTGGCTATACTGCTCAGACAAGCTCCACATGGGTTTACAGAGTGGTCCTAGCAGCAGGGAACTCAGAAAAGCGACTACCTTCTGGATTTAAGTATCTTTGCTTTTTTTTTCACTTAAAATAGCTTCTGTAGCTTACCTTGAACTAGCCTGAACTGTTTTTTAACTGATTGCTGCATTATATAAAAATCTGCACTTAAAGTTACAATTTAGTCGAATTTGATCGAAAGTTTGCTTGTTTGTTTGTTTGTTTAATTTAACTGTGGAGGCTGCCCACTAAAGTGTGTTAGCCTGTGTAACTAATGTATCACTGTTTCTAAATTTTCTGTGTGTTTCTACCAAAAAAACAAAACAAAAAAAAAATCCTTGTTTTCCTGCCTTCCTCGACTAGTTTAGACCAGTTTACAGGCATTGCTGTATTCTGGGCTGTGGTGTAGTTCCTGTGTTGTCCATTACCTTACTTGGATAGAAGGAAGTTTCTTTGCTCACCAGTGGGAGTGGGGAGCCTTGAGCAGCCTATCTGTCCTTGGGGGAAGTGACCTCAGCACAAGAAGCTGTAGTAATTGGTTGTTTGGGACCATTTCCAGCTCTTTTGTAGTTCACTGTTTAAAATCCGTGTTTGCACAGCTTTGCGCGGTCGTACGCATAGCACAGCGCCGGATAAACAAGATTAAACTTTTTCTGGCTCCGGCAAGTCTGTTCTTCAAATTTTCCCTTAAGGAAGCTCTACTCTTAGTAAAACCAGACTGCTTACTGTATTATAAGCCTAGCACTTGTTCTCAATACTTCTCTACTAAGTAAGCACTCTCGTACTAAGTAAAGCACTACATCTACTTACCACCTCTGTGAATACCCACTTCCTTTAAAGGTATACCATTCCCTTATACTGTTCTAGCATGTCGAGTGGTAGATTACTGGCATCGTCTCCAGTTCAGCTGGTCAATCTGAGCATCTTGAGACAATGCTACAATTGTCTCATGTACACAGACAACCCTCTCCTCCTCCCAACAAACACAAATACATGTGAGAGATGCAACTATATAGCCAAACTGGAGGCTGAACTCTCTCAACTCAGGGCTGGCATGACCAGACAGGAGGAGATGGCAACCACACACACAACAATCCCAGACCCACATAGACCCACCACAACTGCAAACCAAACACATAAAAACACAAAGACATACTCGGAGGCTCTAATAAAAAACTTACCAAAACAACAGAGGCTCCCACAGCAGACATCCAAAAATCCACCACCTCAAAACAAAACACATGCAACACATACTTCAATAAATCAGTGTGTCGACCAATCGCAGCCCTTAAGGCCTAACACCTAGCCTGATACACTAGTAATAGGTGACTCCATAGTCAGACACACTGACGTCCCACTGACCAGGCTGAACAAGGAGAAGGTGACTGTGAGCTGTCTGTCAGGAGCTAGGATCCGCCACATAACACACACACTCAGGTCACTCCAAAGCAAGTACAAATATGACTCTGTCATTGTCCATGCTGGTGTGAATGACCTGAGATGTACCTCCCTGGACTACATGAAAAGAGACATAGAGGAGCTCTCCGATTATGTAGCCCAGGCTGGTATGACCCTGACCCTGAGCAGCATCTTGCCCTCACCAAGAATGATACCACAATACAAAGACAAGATGATCAGCTTTAACAATTGGCTCAAGTACTGGTGTCATTCTAAGGGGATCCAATTTCTGTCTGCCTGGGATGATATGTTGGACAAGCCATGCTGCTTCACAAGGGATGGCTTACACCTGTCACCACTGGGCTTCCGGATATTGGCTAAGGCTCTTGCCACCCCCATAGTGCCTTTTTTAGGCAAGGCTCAAAAGACAAACCCACCTCCTTAGAAAACAAAAATGGCAAAAAACTAAGGGTAATGCTGCTCAACGCCAGAAGTCTAAACCTCAAGATGCAGGCACTTGATGCACTCCTCAGCATGGAGAACATCGACGTCTGTGCAGTAATTGAAACCTGGTTCAAGGCTCCTGAGAGCACCCCAGTGCTACCAGGCTATACCTCGTATCATGCTTTTCGCCCCAAAACCAGCCAACCACAAAGCGAGGGGGAGTGTCCATATTCATAAAGGACACCCACACCTCCAAGTTAGTAGCAACACATGAAGCATCAGAGACCATACAGGTGCAACTAACCATAGGCAAAACTGCTATACAACTGGTAGCATGTTACAGACCACCCTCCCAATCTCAAGAACCCCACTCAGCCTTCCTGAAGACATTGGAGGATATGAATGTATCACAAAATACCATCATACTGGGAGACTTCAACTACCCCAAACATAGATTGGGTACATTATACTAGCCCTAATACCCTAGCCCAAAGGTTCCTGGAATTCATAAATTTAAATGCACTGGAACAACTAGTCACCTCTCCCACTAGGGGAGATAATATACTAGACCTGATCATCACAAACATGGGGTCAAAATGCTCCACACCGGAAGTATACCCCTCACTAGTGAGATCTGACCACAAACTAATCACCCTGGATATACATATCCCACCTTTACCCCCAGCACAAAAGACCACAGTGAAAAACTTCTGAAAAGCAGACTTCACTCTTCTTAAGACTGAGATGGTACCCTTTAAGCCCACTGTGCCAGGGGATACCACATCCCACAATGCCGAATCCTTCACAAATGCCTTCTATGGACATCTCCAAGAATGCATGGATCATGCAATCCCAAACAAATCCAAGTCCCTCTCCACCAAAAGCAAGCGTCCTGTCTGGTGGACCTCAGCCATAAACAAATTGTATAACAAAAGAAGGAAGCTACTGCACGTCAGAGTGAAATCCCATGAAGGGAAGACATCTCTGATCATCATTAGCAGAAAACTACGTTCTCTCATAAAAACATCCAAGGCAAACTTTGAGAGAAAAATCACTAAGGACACTAAAGATAACCACAAAGCCTTCTTCAGCTATGTTAGAAACCTGGGCGGAAACCCTCAGATATGCTCAGAGTTGGTTCAAACAACAAAAAATACACTGAACCCACAGATATTGCTAACATTTTGGCTGACAGGTTTAGTGCAAATTTCCCGCCTCTCTCACCCCCTAAAGAAGAAATACTTATCCCAGCTGAATGCAATCTCCCTGTCATCTCAGATGTCCAAGTGAGAGCCACCCTAAACAAAGCAAAAAACACAGCATCAATGGAACCTGACGATATCCCGGGTTGCATGTTACGTGAACTCCAAGAGGAGCTAAACCCACACATAAAAATGCTATTTAACCTTAGCCTTACTTCAGGATATGTCCCTGAACACTGGCGTACAGCAACAGTGGTCCCACTCCACAAAGGGGGTACCCCTACAGACCCTGGTAACTACCGCCCCATAAGCTTGACTAGCCTGGTCTGCAAAGCTATGGAAAGAATCATTATGGAACTCATAAACGGAGACATAGGGAACCTACAGATGCTTGACCCCACCCAGTTCAGCTTTGTAAAAGGCAGATCCTGTCTTTTAAACCTGGTTGACTTTTTTGAAACAGTCACTAGAGCCATTGATGAGGGCAAAGCAGTCCATACAGCATACCTGGACTTGGCTAAGGCCTTCGACACAATACCCCACTCAGGCATCATAGATAAGCTAAACAGCTTAAAAGTAAACCCTTATGTCACTAGATGGGTTGCAAACTGGCTAAAGGACAGAACCCATAAAGTTAAAATCACTGGAGCAATGTCTGACTCAAAGCCAGTCACAAGTGGTGTCCCACAGGGATCTGTCCTGGGACCCCTCTTGTTCGGCATTTATTTCTCAGATGTTAAAGCAAACATGGAAGGGCTGTGGCTGACAAAGTTTGCAGATGACTGCAAACTAGGCGCCATAGTCGATACACCAGCAGATACACGCATCCTACAAAAAGGCCTCACTGAGACGGACAACTGGTGCCGTAGTCACGACCTTAAACTAAATGCCAAAATATGTATAGTCATCCCTTTTGGAAAAAACAAAGTACCCACAAATTATCACATAGACAGCAACCCACTCAGTACGGAAAAAGTAATCAGAGATCTAGGGACCCAAGTAGACAGCGATCTCTCATTTGACACCCACATTGCCAAAGTGGTTAGAAAAACATTCTACCTTGCACACCTCATCATGAAGGGTTTCACATCCAGATCCAAGGATGTCATTGTACCCCTATATTCCTCCCTCATCAGACCCATGATTGAGTACAATGCCCCATTTGGTATGTACCTCACCCGGCACTTACAACAGCTGGAGAGACTACAAAAGTACCTCACCAAAAGGATCAAGGGTCTCCAACATATGTCTTATTCTGCCAGACTAAAGAAACTTCAGCTCTGTTCAGTAGCATACCGCCTGCTCAGAGGTGATCTCTGCCTGACGTACAAGGCCATGTCCAACCAGGATCTGATGGACATGCTCCACCTCAAAAAATCCAAATCCATCAGGACCACGAGAGATAAAGACTTAAACCTCGGCACAATTATGAATAGGACATGCTGGAGGGATAGATTCATAACCCAAAGGCTTCCCATGCTTTGGAACAGGATCCCAGTTCATATTAGGCAGAGCCCCTCACTGACTCTCTTCAAGAGAAATCTTGATGAGTGGATGGGAGATCGTAAGTTTACCCCAGGGGTCACATCTGTGTCACTGCTAGACAGGGGCACAGTAAACTAATTCTATTATATAAGGGACCTTCACTGTGTCACTACTAGACAGAGGCACAGTATTCTTGATTTATTCTGTACATTTTTGTACCATTTCATGGGGTGGCAAAAGCCACATCACTATGGCTAGGCTTACAAATGTCCCAGGGCAGATAGCCTAGTACTATACTATGAAACTATGAAACTATGAAATGCTATGGCACAACTGGTCACCACACCCACAAGAGGGGAAAACATATTGGACCTGATTATCACCAACATGGGGACTCTATGTTCCACACCAGTGGTATACCCCTCATTGGTAAGGTCAGACCATACATTTATCTCACTGGACATCCATATCCCATCCCCACCCCCATCCTAGGTAATCTCGGTGAAGAACTTCTCAAAAGCAAACGTCACACTTCTCCAAACCAAGGTGGTATCCTTCAAAGACCCTGGGACAGTGGTAAATACGGATCAGACCTCTGAATCCTTTACAAATGCATTCTATGGACACCTACTGGGATGCATGGATCGTGCCATCCCAAATAACGACAAGACTCACTCCTCCAAAGGCAGGGGACCTGTCTGGTGGACTCTGGCCATTAATAAGCTAAACAACAAAAGGAGGAGGCTACTACATGATAGAGCACAATCCCAAAAAGGGAAGGCATCTCTGATCAGTACTAGCAAAAAGCTACAATCACTCATGAATTCATGTAAGGCCCACTTCTAACGGAAAATTGCACCAGACACTAAGGACAATCAGAAGGCCTTCTTTAGTTATATCAGGAACCTGGGTGGAAACTCCCAGATATGCTGTGAGTTACTGCATAATGACAAAACATACACTGAACCCACAGACATTGCTAACATCCTGGCAAACAGGTTCAGTGCAAATGTCTTCCCCCCATCCTCCCCTAAAGAGCAAATGTCCATCCCAACAGAGTGTAGCCTCCCTGACATCACAGATGAACAGGTGAGTACTGCCCTCTCCAAAGCAGACACAGCATCAATGGGACCGGACGGTGTCACGGCCTGCATCTTATACGAGCTTCATGTAACCCTCACATTAAGTCACTGTTCAATATCAGAGTCACTACAGGATATGTACCCAAGTAATGGCATACAGCAACAGTGGTCCCGCTCCACAGAGGTGGTGCCACAATGGACCCCAGACAATATCACCCTATAAGCCTAACTAGTCTGGTCTGCAAAGCTATGGAGTGTATCATCATGGAACTCATACACATAGACATTGGGAACCTACAGACACTGGATCCTACACAATTCGGCTTTGTTGTGGGCAGATCTTGCCTCTTGAACCTGTTTGACTTCTTTAAACAGTTACCAGGTCCATAGACATAGAGAAGGTTGTCCACACAGCCTACCTGGACCTCGCAAAACCCTTCAGCACAATACCCCACTTGGGCATTATACATAAGCTCACCAGCTTCGATATCGACACATATGTCACAAGATGGATTGCTAATTGGATCAGGGATAGCACCCACATGGTCGGTATTGCAGGTGCCATGTCTGACTATACACCAATTACATGTGGCATCCCAGAAGGCTCAGTCCTGGGACCTCTCTTGTTCAGTATATATTTCTCTGATGTACAGGCTAACACAGGAGGAATATGGCTGACCATGTTTGCAGATGACTGCAAACTGGGTGCCATAATCAACTCTGCAGCTGGTGCAAGCATCCTCAAAAAGGGTCTCACAGAGATGGATAACTGGTGCCAGAGCCATGGCCTACAGCTAAATGCCATTAGATGCATAGTCATCCCCTTTGGGAATAACAACATGCCCACACATTACCACATAGGTGGTAATCCATTACGTATGGTAGGAGTTTTTAGGGATTTGGGGACACGAGTAGTTAGTACTCTCGCCTTTGACAATCACGTTGCCAAAGTGGTTAGACAGACCTTCTATATAGCCCACCTTATCCCATAAGGTTTCACATCTAGATCAAGTGAGGTCATTGTGCCCCTATACTCATCAGGCCCATGCTTGGATACAATGCCCCATTTGGGATGTACCTTACCCGACACCTGCAGCAACTGTAATGGCCACAAAATTACCTCACCAAGTAGATATAGGGACTCACACAGATGCCCTGCACAGTTCGGCTAAAGTAACTCCAGCTCTACTCAGTTGCTTACCACCTACTCGGATGCAATCTGTGCCTGTTGTTTAAAGCCATGTCCAACCCAGAATTAATGAACATGCTCCACCTCAGGATATCCAAATCCCTTAGAGCTACATGCTCCAGGGACGTAAATCTCAGCACAGATATTAATAGGACATGCTGGAGGGACAGATTCCTATCCCAGAGGCTCCACTCACTCTGGAATGAGATCCCAGTCCTGCATACGCAGAGCCCACCACTGACCACCTATAGGAGACATCTTGACAAGTGGATGGGTGATCGTATGTTTACCCCTGGGATATCTTCTGGGTCCCTGCTAGACAGAGGCACAATAAACTAAATGTAAATGGGCTATTTTGAGTGACCTACTATTCACAGGCACAGTCTACTAATCTAACAGGGTTGCGAAAGCCAAACACACTCTGGCTAGGCTTATACATGCCCTAGGGCAGATAGCCTAGTATCAACCTCTGAACCTATGATAATGTTCGGGATGCACATTGTTTATTGATGATACTGATTGCAGGTTTTGTTTCTTTTTTGCTTTCCCACTTTCTATGAACAACCTAAGTATCTGCAGAACATATTTGATTGTGACAGGGTTCCACTATATTATATACGTGTCTGTTGTCATATGACTGTGTGCACAAGGTGGACTGGTGGAGAGTGTTCCTGGGTTAACACATGCAACTGCCGGATAAGTGTGGCCCACTGCTGTACTCAGACATGGCCTAAGTTTGTGAGCATGCCCAGTTCGGCCTTTCAGTGTTTTGTTGCCTGACATTTGTCTCATTTATTCAAGTGTGTGAGCATGCCCAGTGTGACCTTTCAGTATGTTGCTGTCTGAGGTCCACTACATTTGTTGATGTGTGTGAACATGACCAGTATTAACATTTATACTATATGTGTGTTGAAAATCAGGTTATATTCGTACTGCAGGGCTCACCTTTGTGTCATAACTCGATGGAGATTATGCTATGCCTGCAGGGTTTCCATGAGATACTTTGCATAGACTTATCAACATTTCTTCATACAGGCTGACAACTGAAATACTGTCATGGTTTAATGGCTCAGTACTATGACTATAGTGCACAGTATCCTGGGTTCGAGGCCTGTCACTGCTTTATATTTTCATACTGAGCAGACCAGACTGCTTAAGGGCCAGTAGAGCAAACATGAGCATGTTGGCTTTTGTTCGGCTATGCCCAACTTAGACCAAGCTTGTCCAACATTGCTCAATGTTAACCAACATTGCTGAACGTTGCCCAATATTGCTCAACATTGACCACAGTTGTGCTAGTTAGTGTGTGCAATTTTGTTTACATATACTGAATGGTGGTAAAAGCTGTTTAGCACTGATTTACATTGCTTAACACATGGCAATCATGCCTCAGGTGGTGCTGCAGGGCTGCCTATGTCGGATGCACATACTATACTCCCTATACATGTTTGAAAACAGGTAGTGTCAAGTTAGGCATCCCTTTTACTATATGTGCGTGTCAGAGAGAGGTATCATTTCCAGGGTTCCTACTGTGCCAGTGTATGTGCTATGTGTTGCCTCTTTGCCAAGGCCAAAGCATACTGGGCATGCCTCCTTCTGCCTACTGGGGCAGGCTCAGGTTGTTCCTCCTCCGAGTCACGCTCTGCCTTTGATGGCCTTGGCAATGGTGGGGGGCTGTTTGGCCAGGGCCTATGCTGGTCCTGCTGCAGCTGTTTTCGCAGGATCATATTATGTAGCATAGCACATACCATGATAATTTGGGTACATGTAGTTCGTGAGTACTGCAAGGCTCCAGCAGATGTGTCCAGGCACCGGAACCATGACTTGAGCAGCCCAAACACATGTTCGATTACATTTCATGTTTGTGCGTGTGCCTCATTATGGCGTTCCTGTTCAGGTGTGTGTGCATTTCTGATGGGTGTCATCAGCCACGGCTCCAGTGCATAGCCAGCATCCCCCACTAGGTGACCGTGAGGGATGTCCACATTGGCAAATGTCTGGTACAGCTGTGTCAGATGCCAGATATGGGAATCATGGTAGCTTCCAGGGGCAGCCAGCACACACATTCAGTATTATGCCCTAGGCATCACACACAACCTGGCAGTTGATGGAGGAGAAGCACTTGCAGTTAAAATAGACCCTACCCCACTCACAGGCTGGTGCTTTGATGCGTATGTGCGTGCAGTCTATTGCCCCCACTACCTCAGGGTATTCTGCTATTTGCTGGAAGAGGCGCATATTGCTGGCCAATACCTCACGGGAATTGGGGAAATATACATGATCACCGACATTTGCTGACATGGCATCCAGGAACTGGTGCAGTACCCTGGATGCTGATACCTGTGATATCTCCATCATATCACCAGTTGGTCTCTGGAAGGTACCTGTTGCTAATATTCTTAGGCCAACACATACCTTGGTTTCCACTGGGATGGGTTCCCCTCTGTTGGTTCTGTGTGTGAGATGTGGCCTGCACAGCTCAACAATTTGCTGCATGAGGTCTCTGTCCACTCTATAGTGCTCCACTATCTCCAGCTCATGTAGCCACTGATAGGTTACCCTGGGCCTGTAGACTCTTCTCCGTCTCCTCACTGTGGGTTGTCCAGCAGCATTCACATTGTCACCACCCTCAGCATGTTGCATATGTCATCTTATAACAGCAATGGCAGCCCCTAACATTTCTTTGTCTCAGTAAAGCTTTTTCAGTTTTCACTTCTATTAGGTTACTGCAGTGTTGCAGTGTCTCTGAGAGAAACATAGTGGAATGTTGTTTGCAGAGTTTTAAGTGCTGGGCTGGGCTAGTGTACTGCCTGTGTAATTGCCTGATTCTGATTGTTTTCACCTTCTAGCTCTGTTAGTACTCCCTGGTTAACTTCCTACTATTTGTTGTGCTTCCTTTTCCCTTTCTGTTTCCTCAGGGGGCAGCGCCATGCACACAAGCACAAACATGTGCACACCAGTTCACACGCGCACACACATGCTTACATGGACTAAAACTTGCTTATTCTTGCTAAAACACACGCACACAGGCACAAACACGCTTACACAACTTTAAACAATCTTAGACATGCTTACTCCGGCTTAATCATGCGTACACAGGTGCACATGCACGCACACAGTCTTACTCAGATGTATGGGCGCGCACCTGTGCGCAAATACATTGTAAGCACTTCTACGAGAAACTTTAGTGTTATCCATAGCATACACCTTCAATTTCTTGCCTTTAGCTAGGGTACCTGTTGACACACCTCTTCCAGTGATGAGTAACTTACAGCAAACAACAAACACAATTGGCCAGCAATATTAGCAGTCAAAATGCAGTCCAAAATTGATAGTAAATAAATAAGACTTTATTTACATTTATAAACAGACCGGTTTCAGCAAAATCATGCCTTCTTCAGTGTTAGACAAACGGACATACAGAACATGAATAACTATACATATTTATACATCCTCTTAACCAATGAAAACACTGGTATGCTCCTGTCATTCCTGAATAATACATGAAATGGCAGAACTAAAACATAAAAAAGAGACCAAGGCAACTATTCAGACCCATACCAGGATATCACAAAAATATTTAACATATACTTGACCTACAATAAGAGTAGTATATGTAAAATGATAAATGTATGCATTTATACCAGACACCTAAAAATATTAATAATAAATTAGACCACTATACATACACATATGTAAAGTGTAAATATTTCAACCACATATAATAGATCCCAACTAGTGAAGATCAAAACCCAACTATAGCATGCGTAGTTGGTAACCAAAAGAACTAAAATATATCATTCCTCATAATAAATGTGGTAATTAAAGTATTGGCAGGTATATTTAAATCAGTAATGAAAGTGATAACACCGTTTTGTGTGATATCCTGGTATGGGTCTGAATAGTTGCCTTGGTCTCTTTTTTATGTTTTAGTTCTGCCATTTCATGTATTATTCATGAATGACAAGAGCATACCAGTGTTTTCATTGGTTAGGGGGATGTATAAATATGTATAGTTATTCATGTTCTGTATGTCAGTTTGTCTAACACTGAAGAAGGCATGATTTTGCCGAAACCGGTATGTTTATAAATGCAAATAAAGTCTTATTTATTCACTATCAATTTTGGACTACATTTTGACTGCTAATATTGCTGGCCAATTGTGTTTGTTGAATGGTACTTTCCGGCCGTGCAGTACCCACGTGCACAGCATTTGGTTTTGCTAACTTACAGCAAACACATGCCACTCTGCTCCAATGAGCTTCACTTCTTTCATACATACCCCCCTCGTGATGTCACCTATCGTCTACTCTGATACTCCCCTTATCCTACTCCTACACTCCACTGACTGTGCTCATTTGCTATGTAAACTTGGGATTCACTATCCTTACCCTCATTTGCATAGGATTGCCTACTAATGCTTGGTTACATCTCTTAGACTGAGCTTCCCCCTTTAGCAAGATCTACTCGGTAGCCATGTTGTCTTCGGCCTGCCATTCCCTTGCATTGTAATTTAAGAATTACAATAAAATCCACATTTGTGGATTTTAATTATTGGTTTTCCGGTTTTAGAGCACAGCGCGTTTGCGCGGCGCTGCGCTGCGCTACACTTAAACATCGGCGATCGGGATAAAAAAAGTAATTCTTTTATTTTTATTTTGCATTGGTGAACATTACCAATGGGCATATTTTTGGCAATTGGCATGCTTCCTCAACTGGATGCATCCTCTTTTTGGAGCTGTCACAGCTCCGTTTTGCTATTTGTTGAACCGTACTCAGTTGTCAATGGAGTACATTTCTGCAAATAACACTACTCTTACTTGGACAGGTTCGGGTTTCCTGGATCGCAAATTTACCTCATTTGCATAGCTTTCACCTGCAGTTGAGGTAATTTGCATATGCTAGCCCTGTCCATGTAAGAGTCATTTTAGGATCTCTGTTGCACGCTCCTACCAGCTGTTCCTGGATCACTCGGTGGACATGTTGGCTGTATGGAGTCTTTCTCTACTCTTAGACTCCGTGCAAGCCTTCATGAATCCGGCCCTATATCTATATGCATATGTGTGTGTGTATATGTATACATAAATATATATATATATATATATATATATATATATATATATATATATATATAAAGAGAGAGACATCTGCACATCTGGTACAATATGTGGATGTTTTTGTTTATCTACACTATTGGTAAGTCATCAGCATTCATCTATACTGTTTGAATTTTATCAATATGTTATCTATTACCTTGACCTGCCATTAAAAAATGGACCTAATTCCCCATTTTCTTCAAGGTTATAGTACATAAACTGTAACAATACTAAAAGCACAGGCAAAGCAGTTGTGATTCAAATAAATCACACATAAAACAGCAAAATACAATAAAAATGTAAAACACATGATTTATATATATATATATATATATATATATATATATATATATATATATATATATATATATATATAAATAAATAAAAATGGGACATTTTCTCTATTGAAATTAATAAGAAAAATGAAGCTGTACATGTACAACAGCAATAAAATACAACAAATCCAGTACTAAAAATAATTCTAAACTTCAGTCCAACACAATAATACTAAGTTCAGCAGAAACACAATTAAATACCAACTAAAATATGAAAAAATAATACTTATTGTTTCTACCATGCAAAGCAGGGTTTGATTATTTTTACTTTTTTTTTGAATACCACTTATATATTGTTCCGACTGTATTAATGTTGCAACCAGCTGGTACAGTGATAGTGTTGCGTGTATAAATCACTTGCAATCAAAGAAGGAGGACATTTGCATTTGCACTCCATCCATAGGGTCGGATTCCCTAAAGTTCAAAAAAATCCAGCAGGCTGCATCGAGTTCTGCACATAAATTGTGACTATCCAATTACTAAGCAAATGTGTCTGAGTGTATGGAGAAAAAAAATCAGAGCAAAGCAGACAAAACTAGCAGTATTAGCACAACCTGAAGCAGTCACATCAATGCTGTATACCAAGAAAAGTAGTTTTACATGTACATTACCAATGCACATGTACGGAAATTATGCAAGCTCGATGGAACTTACAGTAACAACTGATAAATACTAACAGAAATGTACATCATTCGGTCTGATGACAGATATCCACAAACAATTACAGATATCATTGTAATTCATAGACAGATGTATGTGAAGACGCTCATCACAATTTGCAGAATCTAAAGTAGTGAAGGGCAATCCCAATCACTTCACCATAGCTAACAGTAGATAACAAGTGTGGGACATGTGGAAATAACGTGATAGAAAAGCAGATATGGCTTGAGGGTGAAGAAGAGGGCCACACAAGAGTTATGATGGAATAGGAATGGCAGAGGGAGACAGATGGGCATGGGCAATTTTTTTGGGGGGGTGGGAATGAGCTACATTTTATTTATTTATTTATTTGTGTATTTATTTATTTATTTATTTTGTAGAATAGAAGGACTGGAAAAGACATGAAAAGAGGAGATGGGCAAAAGAGCAGGTATGAGCATAAAGCAAATATCACCAGACATGACAAAGGTTGGAAATGCCCATAAAGGAGAGGTAAGGTACACAGATAGCACACATACAGACTATACAACACAGGTAAAGGAAATAGAGGAAACACAGAAGGGATGCATACGAGCCATGATGCATTGCAAAAATACATATGTACCAATGCACACATCATTGCTAAGATGTTGCAAACTCTGTGACAGTCTTATCAGAATATGTATGACCGATGGTAGGTGTGTGTTGGAGAACACTAAATGGAGAGTCCAATTATTGCAGAACACCGTGCATATGGAATACAGTCATCCACAAGACTATCAGCAGTGCAAGTGTAAGCCAAGCAATGCAAGGATGAGCAAATGCAGGCAAGGAAATGCAGAAGAAGACAAGCAGAGGACAGATTACAACATCCAACCCTGCATGCAAAAATCAGGCAACCAAGCACAATGCCAAACAGCAGTATTTTAGGAAAGTATGACTGTAGCCGTGTAATACACAAATAAATGTAAGCAACACAAACACAAGTGAAATCTGATCGCTATATCTCTGACATATGCCACTTTAAAGGCAACACAGATGGGTCATCAGTTATACAATGTGTATGTGTGACATGCAATGGAATAACATGATCCAGTCAGAAAGAAGTTTCTTCATACATACACACACCAATGAGGTGGAATATAATATAAATGGTGATACATGTATGAGTAATGACAGTTAAGGAATGCCAGCCTTTACATAGGCTGAAAGCATTCATATCCCTGGGTAATGCTCAACACACAAGTT
This sequence comes from Protopterus annectens, assembly GCF_019279795.1. Lineage (NCBI taxonomy): Eukaryota > Metazoa > Chordata > Ceratodontiformes > Protopteridae > Protopterus > Protopterus annectens. Next base: position 1,819,537,250 of record NC_056731.1, on the reverse strand, counting down.
TAACATGAACAATGATAGAACCAAATCAATTGCCACCACCTTGCATGTATATACCTTGAATGTGTATGATATCCAACATGTATGCACAAGGTAATATTATACCAGTACACCTTCATAACGTCAATGATAATATAGAGGAAGGTAAACATACACATAAAATATGCCATGCATATGTGAAACATGCTGGCCAAAGCTATAAGGGGGAAGGAAGATGGACAACTCAGGCCCACATCAGTGAGGAAATGCCAGCCAAAGAAAGCTGGCACAAAATAAAGCAGGACAACTCTATCTAAGGAGACACAGTGCACACGCAGGTGTCCACAACACAAGATGGACTCCATGTCCTCGCAAGGTACATTAAAGCAAACGACCAAAGTATATCACATGGGCATAGTGGATTGGTGATGGCTATCAACATGATTGTGTACAAATGGAACACACAGTAATGCACAATAGTTAAACAACAAGAGGCATAGGTGCACAACAAAAGTACTTTTGATTTTATCACATATTTTATATATATAAATATATATACAGTAGATATAAAAAGTTTACATACCCCTGTTAAAATGCCAGGTTTTTATGATATAAAAAATGAGACCACAATAAATCATTTCAAAACTTTTTCCACATTTAATGTGACCTATAACCTGTGCAATACAATTGAAAAACAAACAAATCTGTTAGGGGAAAATATAAAAAATAAAAAAACGCACAATACAATGGTTGCATAAGTGTGCACTCTCTTAAACTAATACTTTGTTGTGTGTGCACACCGTTAAAATAATACTTTGTTGAAGCACCTTTTGATTTAATTACAGCATTCAGTCTTCTTGGGTAGGAGTCTATAAGCATGACACATCTTGACTTGGCAATATTTGCCCACTCTTCTTTGCAGAAGTGCTCCATATCTGTCAGATTGCAAGGGTATCTTTTGTGCACAATCCTCTTCAGGTCATCCCACAGATTTTCTATTGGATTTAGGTCTGGGTTCTGGCTGGGCCATTCCAAAACTTTATTTTTCTTCTGGTGAAGCCATTCTTTTGTTGATTTGGATGTATGCTTGGGGTCATTGTCATGTTGAAAGGTGAAATTCCTCTTCATCTTCAGCTTTCTAGCAGATGTCTGAAGGTTTTGGGCCAAAAGTGACTGGTATTTGGAAATGTTCATAATTCCCTCCAACTTGACTAAATCCCCAGTTCCAGCTGAAGAAAAGCAACCCAAAGCATGATACTGCCACCACCATGCTTCACCATGGGGATGGTGTTCTTTTGGGGATGCAAAGTTTTGTTTTTGCACCAAACATACCTTTTGGAGTTGTGGCCAGAAAGTTCAACCTTGGTCTCATCAGACCATAAAAAAGCAACCCCCTGCATGTACAGCAATTGCACAGCTTGAATATCTACTAGAACAACAGCAAAGTAAGCCAGCAAACTGTGACACTGAGCAGATCCAGTATTTATTACGTCAGCAAAAGAAAAAAGAAAAAAACAAACCGGTTTTGGCTAATATAGTTACATAGCCTTCCTCAGTGTTAAAGAATGCAAGAAACAAATTCCCTTTTATGCATGACATCAACCACAGAGAACAAACTGATTGGTCAAATTACAAATGCTCATTAAGACCTGGTGGAAAAAGTACACCCAATTTAATTATCCACTTATTTTCTTTGGCATCAAGAATATTGTACCTTCCTGCTTTATTTAATCTGTTTCCCTCAATTTTATCTATTACCATAAATCTGAAAATGGCTGTAGAATGTACTAAGGAGTGTTTGTATAGTGCACTAGTGGGCTTCCTTATCCTCATGTTACTAATATGTTCAGATACTCTTATTCTCAGTGGTCTAGAAGTCTGACCCACATAGAATTCTGAGTAACTGCATGTAGCCAAATAAATTATCCAATCGCTACTGCAATTAGCAAAGAATGTGACATCAAAAACATTTCCTGAATTCTGACTCGTAAACTGCTTAGACTTTACAATTCTATTGCAATGAATGCAATGACCACAGGGAGAACACCGCATAAGAGTATTCCCCAATAAAGTTGTTTGTACACCAGTATGACCCGAACTTTTGGGTCCTCGTTTGTAGTGACTGAAATGCGAGCCCAGATTTCTGCCTCTGTGAAAAGAAAATCTGCACCTCCCCTGAAGGAATTGAGATAGGTTGTGATCTGCCAACAAGATATTCCAGTGTCTCTGCACACTATTCATAAGTATATCTGTGTTCCTTCCATATGTAGTGACCAACCTGATATCAGAGTTATTAGTTACTTGTTCATCTTTATATTTCAAAAGGTCACCTCTGTTTAATGTGGTAGCCCAATTACTGGCAGTCGGAACATGTCCCATTTTATAGCCCCTTTCACGAAATCTCCTAGCAAGATCTTTCCTGAAGTGTTCGTAAGTGGCTTCCCCTGAGCATATCCGTCTCATTCTTATGAATTGCGACTTCGGGATATGCCTAGCAATATGAGGTTAGTACAGTCTACAGCCATTTTCAGATTTATGGTAATAGATAAAATTGAGGGCAACAGATTAAATAAAGCAGGATGGCACAATATTCTTGATGCCAAAGAAAAGAAATGGATAATTAAATTGGGTGGACTTTTTCCACCAGGTCTTAATGAGCATTTGTAATTTGACCAATCAGTTTGTTCTCTGTGTTTGATGTTATGCATAAAAGGGAATTTGTTTCTTGCATTCTTTAACACTGAGGAAGGCTGAAACCGTCTGTTTTTTCCTTTTTTCTTTTGCTGACGTAATATATACTGGATCTGTTCAGTGTCACAGTTTGCTGGCTTACTTTGCTGTTGTTCATCAGACAATAACACATTTTCCCACATGCTTTTGGGAGACTTGATGTATTGTTTTGCAAATATTAGCTGGGCCTGGATCTTGCAACCCTACCCCATAGTCCAGACATATGGAGAATACGGGAGATTGTTGTCACATGTAGTACACAACCAGTACTTGCCAGAAATTCCTGCAGCTCCTTCAGTGTTGCTGTAGGTCTCTTGGCAGCCTCCCTGACCAGTTTTCATCTTTTCATCAATTTTGGAGGGACATCCAGTTCTTTGCAACGTCACTGCTGTCCCATATTTTCTCCACTTTTTGATGACTGTCTTCACTGTGTTCCATGGTATATCCAATGTTGTGGAAATGTTTTTGTACCCTTCTCCTGACTGATACCTTTCAACAATGAGATCCCTTTGATGCTTTGTAAGCTCTTTGCGAACCGTAGCTTTTGTTGTAGCAGGCAACTGAGTAAATGTCAGGAAAATCCTACTATAAAACCAAACCCCCTCCTATCAGAACCAATCAACTTTATCAATCTCATTATAACTGCCACCCCTTACTACCATTCCCTTTCCTGTCATCCTTATACAAACTGGTGATAAGCCAATTAAGATATATAGTCACTGCACCTGAAAAAGTCACCACCCAAAACAACTTTACTATTTTCATTGCTATCCCTTATGCTTATTCCATATCTCCTCACCTTCTATGAATATCAGTACTACCTAGGATTTCATTACCCAAAATGCCACACCACCACCCCAATATTGTCAGATTTAAAAGACCATCCAATACGTTGCCCAATAACTAACCCCATAACCTGTACAAACTGTCAACCTACCAACGCAAGATACATTAGCTCCAAATCCAAATACTACCAAAAACTAATAAATAAATTCTTAAAGCTTACTTTAAGCTTATACTATAACCTCACAGTGGATGGTGACATACACCCCAACCCTGGCCCTTTCTCTCCTGACAAACCTAGTTCCTGCACTAGTAACCCCACCAAAACGGCATCAATAAATAAGCCCCCCAACTCCCTCCTGGCCTGTCACCTAAACATCAGAAGCTTAAATAACAACGTACATGACCTGCATGCCCTTTTAGCTGTTCACTCCCCTGACATACTGTGTCTAACTGAAACCTGGCTAAAACCATCAACTTCAGACAATGAGGTATCACCACCTGGGTATAACATACTTATGCTAGACCGCACTACCAGAAAGGGAGGCGGAGTAGCTGTACTCTATAAATCTAATCTTAATGTTACTATTGACTCCATCCAACCACCCCAAGTTAATAACACAGAGATTCTTTCTACCAAATTTCAAATTAATAAAAATAAATGTATAAATATTGTCTGTATATATATTCCCCCGGGGAACAATGTAACAACCCTAAAAGGTATCTTCCACTGGTTATTTAGCACCTACCTACAAGAAACCTTAGGACTTGGAGATTGTAACATAGATTGGAACACCTGTTCCTCAGAATCTCCAACCATCCATGTAAACCTATATAAGTTTACACAAATCATATCCACCCCTACCGGGATAGGTAAACCTAATCATAAAGAAAGTATACTAGATTGGATACTTATCAATAGCCCTCCCCAACTGTACATGTCAGGGACCCTCCCGGACAACATAAGTGATCACTTTCTTACCTATATAATTAAGCATAAATCCATTAACCCCCACCAGCACATCCTCAGAACAATAAGAAGCAATAAGAACTTAAATCCTATCAAATAACAAAATGAACTCAAATCATGCATTTGGTCAGTCCGAAAACATTTGCCCCTGGATGAACTTTAATAACAAATTCCTTGCTATCCTAGATTCTCATGCTCCTGCTCACTCTACTAGAGTAAAAACAAAAGTTGCACCGTGGCTCTCTAAAGATACCAAATCAAAAATCTCCCGCATAAACAAAGCATGGGTCCTATGGCATACCACAAAAGACCCCCTTGACCAAATTAGATACAGGCAGATTAAGAATGACACCAAAAAATTGATTTTACTAGATAAAAAAACTAGTACTGCCATCTACAACAGAAAAATCAAAACAACCCTCAAAGGTTCTGGGCAGGTATAAATAAATTAATGTACCCAGGACAAACCACCACTCCCACCCCTGCAGCCACCATTGATAAACCACCTGAGGATGTCGCAAACACCTTCAATCACTTCTTCACTGAGATTATCCAATCCCTAGCTAGACGGCTACCTTCAAGCTGCCCTAGCTCTAGGTCAGCTATACCCAGTACCCAACTCTCCTTTAAATTTCACCCGGTTGCCACATCATTTATTGAAGCCCTATTCAAAAAATTAAACCCTACTACCCTATCAGTTGATCTCCTCCCTGCTGAGTACCTGCAAAAAGCTGCACCTGCCATAGCATACCCCATCTCCATTCTAATCAATCAAACCATAGTAGAAGCCACCATCCCCTCCATCTGGAAAATATCCCACATAATACCACTCCATAAAGGTTGCAGCTGCACTGCACTGTCCAATTTCAGATCCATAGTTATACTGTCGCCACTTGCTAAAATTATGGAAAAATGCATCCATAGACAACTGCTACATCATCTTATCTAGAACAATCTACTGACCAACTCTCAGCATGGTTTCAGGCCTTACCACAGCACTTCCTCAGCCCTCCTTACCTTCTCTAATGCCATAAACAATAATCGTAACAATAACAAATTATCCTCAGCCCTCTTCTTGGATCTCTCCAAAATGGTCGATATGGTTGATCACTAACTACTAATCCATATCCTGAAAACAACCTACCTAGATAATCAAGCTCTCCAATGGTTCCAGTCTTACCTGAGTGGTAGACAACAGGCCATCCTATGGCAGAACAAACTATCCAACCTCCTACCTAACACCCTGGGAGATCCGCATGGTTCAGTACTGGGACCTCTTCTGTTCTCCATTTTGTTAGTGACTTCTACACTGTCATCCCAGATGCAAACTGCATTCAATATGCGGATGACTCCACTCTGGTTTGCTCTGCTACATCTCAGTTAGATCTGTGGACACTATCCCAGAATACTTTTAACACAGTTGAAAATTGGCTCTCTGATCATCATCTGATTTTAAACCCCAGTAAAACAAAGCTGTTGCTTTTCTCCCCCACTAGTCGGTCCATTGCTTTATCCTTCTCCAAAAAATCTAATAATGGCACCACAATCTCCCCAGACTCCAGTACAAAACTCCCTAGGTGTTATAGTTGACAATAACCTTAAATTTGATTTGCATGTCAATCAAACTATTAAAACTATTAATAAAAAGCTTGGCTAACTATACAAGATCAAACCTTTCCTAACCCCACCCGCTAAAACTGCCATTGCAAGCTCTCATTTACTATCGACTCTTCTCTGTGCTTCCCCTTTACTCACCAACCTAAGCAAAACTGAACTTAGTAAACTATCTAGCTGCTATAATCACTTTGCCAGATTTGCCACCAGTATGTCTTACAGGACACACCACTGTAACAACCTAAAATATCTTGGGTGGTTAAAACTGCCTTGCTTAATTCAGTACAACCAGCTAATAATGGCATATAAAGTACTTAACCAACTTGCACTCAAAAGTATTATTTACCCCTATAGCAACCTCAAAACACTTTGATCTTCTTACAGACTTCTACTCCAAACTGTCAAAACCAACAATTTAGCTGGTGCCTCTCTGTTTGCCAACTCTATTGGTAAAATTTGGAACTCACTTCCTGCTGACATTACTCTAGAACCCACCCCCAAGTCATTTCAAGAAAGGGCTAAAACAGTATTTTGCATCACACTGGCTATGTCCCTGTTCCAAACCAGACTAGAACTCTCCATATTACTGTATGCTAATATTTTCATTTGCTAATCAATTGAATTGCAATTTCTAGGTCTTTTCCTTATTATTAAATCTTAATTCATGTGATATTGTATAAATTGCTTATCTAAAAGAGTCTCTAACTGTGTTTAACATGTATTATCCAATGTCTTATCTGTTTGTACCTTGGTACTTTTCTCCCCGGGCCTCCAGTGAAAATGGACATGTATCCAGTCGGACTATCCCAGAATGCAAAATAAAAATAAATAATAAATACTAGGCCAGTTGAACTTTATTTGCAGTTATCAGAGTCTCTTTAATTGATGGCAGGTGCGAATGCTGTAATTAAATCAAAAGGTGCTTCAACAAAGTATTAGTTTAAGGGTGTGCACACACAACAAAGTATTTGTTCAAGGGTGTGCACACTTATGCAATTGGCATAGTGTACATTTTTTATTTTTTTTATTTTTTCCGCTAACAGATTTGGTTGTTTCTCAACTGAATCGTACAGGTTATAGGTCACATTAAAGGTGGTAAAAGTTTTGAAATTATTTATTGTGGTCTCATTTTTTTATATCACAAAAACCTGGCATTTTAACAGGGGTGTGTAAACTTTTTATATCCACTGTGTGTATATATATATATATATATATATATATATATATATGTGAGTGTTTGTGTGTGTATGTGTATATATATATATATATATATATATATATATATATATATATATATATATGGGTCGACTACGGTTGATTGAAAACTCACTTGATTGAAAATGAAATTACTAGGACCACTTCACTGAAAGCTCACTTGACTGAAAACTCACTTGACTGAAACTCATTTCGTTGAAAGTTATAAATGACCTTTTCCTCACTGTAGTGCGACCCTGGAGTTAGTATATAAAGTAAGGGGGGGGGTACAGGGTGGCGAAGCCCCCCACATATCTTGGTTATATATTCTCTTTTGGAAACAGTTATTTATTGCACTTGTAAGTATCACTGTGTATACTTTAAAATGTTTATAATATGTGGGGGGCTGTGCCCCCCACACCCCCCTTACTTTATATACTAACTCCAGGGTCGCACTACAGTGGGGAAAGGGCCATTTATAACTTTCAATGAAATGAATTTCAAATAAATGAGTTTTCAGTGAAGTGAGCTTTCAGTGAAGTGGTCCTAGTAATTTCATTTTCAGTCAAGTGAGTTTTCAATCAACCATAGTAGACCCATATATATATATATATATATATATATATATATATATATATATATATATATATATATATATATATATATATATATATATATATATATATATATATATATATATATATATATATATATATATATATATATATATATATATATATATATATATATATACATATACATATACTCCCATACAAACATAATACAACAGGTACCACAATCACCATTTTTGGTAATAGTAGCACTGTACATGTGTAGCACTGATCAAAGAACAGCTCTGTAAGTAAAAGTACAGCACAGAATATGTAGTTAAGTGCTTATGTAACCAGTCACATTTTACAAGGGCAGTTATTTGTCAATCATAATACTGTCATGCACATGTACATCCATGTAAAGCAGTGTATATGTATTGAAAATGCATACACATGAACTAAATGCAAATCTGTGTATGCATGTCATAATATAACCTATTATCAAAAAGACCAGTGATTGACAAATGCAGGATATGTTCAAACAAGAAAGTCATGAATGATGCTAAAGAAGGCATCACATTTGTATATTCACTAATGAAAAAGTGAATGCCTATGCAGTATATGAAGGTACATGCTCATATATACCAGTCACAGTAATGTCATACAACATGGCATATTTGCCAGTATATGCCATACACAAGGCCTATATGCCAGCGTGACAGCATGACACAAAACTGTTACATAAATTACATAAGCAAGGACCTGTCATTATTGAACAGACATAAGACAACAAAGGCCAATACAGAATTGGGTGCAATGCATACAAATGGATAACGTGCAAATACACACACCGAACCCACCTCACTGTGTTGTGTCAGAACTATAGGAATAATGTAGTATGTGAGTTGATGTCATCTCACCTAAGTATATACGGGGACAACACAAGCAGAACAATTGAGTCTCACTTGCATTGTCCTAATTGCAACAGTCATATCTGTCACATACAGGGCTAAAGCATATTGGACATAGCAATATTATGCTGCACTGCATGCATATGGCTATACACACACACACACACACACACACACACACACACACACACACACACACACATTTAAGGAGTAATTATGGTGGAACCAGGGCAATGCCACAGTACTAACCACGTGTTGTGTGCCCTACCTGTAATCAGCAGATTACATCCAGTGGGGAGAAGCAGGCCCCACTCATCAGATCCACACATGGCTCTTGGGCTTTATTGTCTGTGCTGCAATGTGCACACACATATCTGCTGTTAGTCACTCAGCTGTGAACCTAGCAGTCACATCCAGACTGTCACATCAAAGTCATGCTTTTACCCACACTGTGTCCCAGAATGCTAGTGTCACCACATCTTGATCCCCGGTACAGCACAGTGGGATAAGTGTTTCCAGACATGGCTAGAGCAGCAAGGGCCATGGTGTGAGCCATCAGTGACACTGACAGTTGATGCAGTCTGTGTCCTGTTGTGTCATTCTGACCCTGTGTGCAGTAATGGCTGCTGTGTTAACCACTGACTACATCTATAGCTGGCTTTTCAAATATCTGATGCCCTAGTGTTTTTCTGATCATTTATCTGACCTTGGTGACTACCTTCAAGTTGTGATATGTATTACTTCTTTGTCATTGGCATATGTTAGTGCAGGTATTGATGGCACTAATGCTATATGTGACATAATGCTTCCATATTTGCATCAGTTGTTAGTGGACATATTGCAGATATTTATATGGTTAATAGAATGTCATCTTTGTCATCCAACATCGATTGCTACATCACACATTTCCTTGTTGTCTGCCATTTCCACATGCCTCTGTATGCATACTTGTGGTACTTATGGCATTTTAATATGGTAAATCATATGCCTCGCCCTCAGCACTCACAACATTTCTGTGTACCTGTTTACACTTTCAAACTCCATGCTGACATGTAGTTCCCATGTGTGCCTTCCCATATCTCACTGATTCTACACATGCACACACACACACACACACACACACACACACACACACACACACACACACACACACACACACACATATCTATGTTGCTGTATCCCCAACGTTGATGCATGTTCAGTGTCTGTTGAATAGTCACTGCCATTGATGCTGTGCATGTTTGTACATAGTATTACTTGAAACTGATGCATGTCACTTTGCAGCAATAACCTGTGCATCACAGCATTACCTTCTGTATCCCATTCCATAGCAGGCATGTGATGGGATGCTTGTTTGTGTGTGCATCACAGCATTACCTTCTGTGGCACATTCCATAGCAGGCATGCAATGGGATGCTTGTTTGTGTTTATTTTCTTTTTTGATGGTCCTTGGGATGTTTGTAGTTACTCCTGCTGCTGTAAGAGTTATATTGTGCTGTAACACATCACACAATGCTATCTGTGATGCATCAGTTTTAGTGTACAGACCCTGTTTTTGGGTATGTTTGTGTTGATACATTCCCATACACTTCATGGGCCTAGATTTCTTGTGTTAGTGGCTGTTTTATAGCTAGCATTCCAGGCTATTTATCTGCATGATAGTATCCTACCTGTCTAATGGCACCTTCAGTTGTGCACACCTTCTATGTCCCACAAATTTGCCTGTGTGGTCCTCTTGGGTGATGTACTTTGCAGAGAGACTTCCTGCACTGTTGCCTCTTTTGAGTGTTGTACATATTTTCTTACTGGTATACATTATTCTTCTGTTATGTATGATGTTCAGTGTAGACCCATAATGATTTCTTTCCATTAGTCAAGTTCTGTGGTTTTGTAGTAGCCCAGCACATGAACATCACTATTTAGTCATGTACATTTGTACATGTGGCTTGTCATGACTCAAAGGTGTATGTCAGAAGCTGCCATGTTACCTGAGCTAGGTCATATGGCCACATCCTGTGTCTCCCATGCCTATCACTTCTCAACCCTGTGTCCTCCTGATCATCCTATGACAGCTCTGATATGTCAACATCAGGCATTTGGGGTTCCTAGAGTAAGTCAACGACACCTACGGCTGTCAAGCCATCATGTTTTGCTGTTATCATGTTGTGTAGCATGGTACACATGGTAACCATCTGTGATGTCTTTTCTGATATGTATTGTAATGCACCCCAAATGTGTCTTGCTTTCGGTTCACCAGACACATGCTCCATAGTGTTTCATGTAATAATATGTACTCTGTTGTATGCATCCTTGACAGAGGTTGATGGAGTTCTGTGTGACATCATTAGCTAAGGCTCCCATGGACAACCACAGTCACCTGTTTGTGGGAAGAAAATAACACATATGTTGTCCTCGCACTTAATGTCGGCAGGTCTAGGTTCTGGTTATGTCATAACTGTGTTCTTTTACTTACCAACTAGTAGTTCCTCAGGTATTTCACCATAATGGAAAGCAGCCCTCAGAACACTTTCCCTCCATATTGCTGCACCATATACACTACCAGGTTGTGTTGCCATGATATTGATAATGAGGCATCTGCTGAGTATGCCATCTGACAACTGAACAATGGACTCCCCTTTTTACTGATACACTGTTCATCATCAAGTAGCTGGGTTTTTAATTGGGATGTGAGTGTAGTATACTGCACCAAGGACATGGGGGAAGTTGACTATGGCATAGAACTGTTGCATGGCAGTTCAGCTCTCCATGACTATTGTTGAAATGTGGATGTAATCATCCACATTGCTGCCAGGAAATGCCAGAAGATACAACTGGCAGCTGTCTGGGACACTCCTACAGCATTTCCCATATGCTACTGAAATGTCCCAGAGGCCAGTATACCTAGACTCAGGCACACTTTTGTTTCTATCGGTACTGAGTTACCCCATAGACTGCAAGCATACACGTTGGGTGCATACATCCTGCACACAGCTTGCACCAGCTCTCTATCTAATCTGTATCTATTTAGTATTTCCTTTTCAGAGAGCTGGCTTAATTGTAGCCTGGGTCTGATCCTAGCTGCCTGCCTTCTAGGACGCCTATGCAGATCGTCCTCTATTATGGCTTGCAATACCCCAGCCTGCTGTAGTGCATTAAATTCAAGTTGCATTTTTTTTTTAAATTAGGCTTGCAGAATTCACAGGATTGCCTAGTAATTTGTGGAATATAGTAGCATTAAAATGAAGCACTTTGGCCTCCTGCGAGTGCTTTCTGAAAGTTGTCAGTGAAGTACTTTGTCACATTTAAGTTGTGTTGTGCGTACCCATTGTGTTTTGAAATCCAGTCGGTATGTGCAAAGTCAGTAATTATCCTATTCTGCATAGATAATTACTTAGTCATGTTTTAGCTTACATTATAAAATCACATCTGCTGCTGATGCCCTGTAATCTTCCTGTCAGCAATTTATTTTTGGAATGCAGCCCATGAAATGTCTTCGTCTACACTTATAAAGTATTCACATGTTTTACACTCAATGGTTTGTCCTATAAATAACCCAAATGTATAAGTGCAGTATTTAAAAATATATATATATTAAATAAATAAACAAATGGTTCATGCATATACCGTTTTCACCATAGTAGAATGTTTCTCTTTAATCCTGGAAGTTCAAACATGAAGTTTACAATATTTAAGTAAGGGAGTGTGGTGGTGAAGTTCCCCCATGTGAGAGGTTTGGAGGGCTTGCTGCTTTGTAAAATGTAATGTTTTATGTGTTTTGTTTATAGTTTGGGTGATTTCATTTTTTTAGCCCTTTGGGTGGGTGAGACTGAGACTACACTTCTTTCAGTAGAGCCATATACAAGTTGGTACTCACTCTACTATGTGAACAATTTACTCACGACTGCTTTTTGCATACCTTAATATCATGAAACTCATAGCTAGTCAAGTAGAAACAGTTATATTTCAGAGAAAAGGCCCACAGGATCAGTATATTAACAAAACATAGTGATTTTGTTTTGTGCTGCATCAGATGGCATGTCCTTAGGTACTGTGAGTTCATACTCATGGATGCTAATATTATTATATGATTAGAAATAGTTATAATGTAAATATATGCTAAAAATACTGGGCTGTTTATATGCATGGATTAAACTGCTACATTAAGCATTCATGATTTTTTTCAACATCTTTAAAAGTGACTTAATACTGTATTTTTTCAGGAGTCTCAGTCATCAAGTGCAGAGCAGACTGAGATATACCAGCTGCGTTTCACCCTATTAAGCCAAACAGAAAAGAACAGGCATAGCAATACTAATTAATATTACAGCTCCTAATTTTCAGATAATGGCTTTGACAGACATGTAGCTGTTGTGCCATGTCACCGGGAAGACTTAAACCAACACTTTGTGTGGTCTATTTGTTCCCAGGACAGCACCCTGTATACGTTTGAAATTTCAATTTTGTGGATAAAAAACTAGTAATAAATGAGGATTTCAAATGTATTATGCAGTTGCAAGATATGCTTCCTCCTTTCACTGTAGGATTATCCTTAAAAAGCTTCTTAGTACATTCACTGGAGATCATGATTACTAGAAGACATGGCGGAGGTCAGGCTAGACTATTCAAGCGCAGAAAGTTAAGGTTATGATCTGACAAAAAATATATGTCATATGCGTTTAGGGCAGATTTTTCTGATATGGATAAAGAATGGACCCCATTCAGTTTTGACATTAAACGTTACTGAAATGTGTGAATGTTCTGGAAACTCTCTTCCTTCTATATTGAATCATCTGATTTCTCCTCCTGGATTAAAAACAGTTGCAGTTGTCTTGTATGTTCATCTTTGCCTTAGAGTTACACAATCAGATGGTCCAGAGTATTGTGTCTTTGTTTTCGCAGACACTTTTTATGTTAGCCTTGGGGGGGAGGGGTATAGGTTCATACGTAAATGCAAGACAATCGGTCTGGGGACTATTATATGCTTAGCCAATACTAGACAGTGACTAAAGGTGAAAATCAAACCCTGTACTTTGTGTTTGTGAGCCACCCCCCCCCCCCCCACACACACACACACACACACTCCCTATAAATAGTTTTAGGCAGTCTTGTCAGCTTGTGAGTCAACAGAAACTTAGCTACAAGACAGCAACATGATTTGGTCTCTTTACATATGCTTTTTATGCTCCTCCCCAGGGACTGAAATAAACTTAAAACTGTAGCCCAACATATAACCTCTGTCATCTGTCCTAATATGAGGTTCAGATATTTTAAAACCTTTTGTGGGTAATTTTAGAAGAATCCTGCACCTAGGAAAAATAATACTGACAAAGAAGTTGGCATACATATATGAGCTTTCAACCTGTCTCCTCTGCAGCCTTCCTTCCTTAATACTCTCAGACTAAACACTAATCAAAAAAATAGGAAAAGCAGGAAACGTATATGCAGTACTTGCTTTCCTTTCATGGCAGAATGACTCCTACATGCCTCTAGTTTTACTTGAGGTCAGTTTAGAAAAGGAATTTGATATGTTAAACCGGACATAAAGCTTTTTCAAGTTCATTCATCAAGGCCTTGCAAAAATTAAAGTATGGCTCATGAACATGTTTAAAACTGGGACCTTTCATTTTTTAGACTTATCCAAATGGATTTGATATAAGGCAAGGGCATTCTCCCCTCCTTTAATTTGTTCTTGCAATGGACTGATTGACATCTATGATAAGGGTATTAAGCTAAAACTAGACAATTTAAATAAATCATCATCATCAACATCCATGTTCCCATTTTCTACATGGAGTTGGGGATTTGCGTCAACTGTTGTCACCTCTCTCAATTCACTGGCACTTTCTTACCTTCTTCAACAGTTATGCCTGACTATCTCATGTCTTCCCTCACACAATCCATCTCTCTTTGCTGGATGCTTTCATTTTCTCTTGGCTTTCTCTTGTCTCTCCCAAATTTTCTTCACCAAATTATCACCTGCTTTCCTGCACGTGTTCCTGAATCTGCATAAACTGTTCTCTTTGACCTTTGCAATTGGAGTTACTTTAGCTTCTGCTCTGATGTCATCATCCCTTCTTCTGTTCCACAGTGTGTATCCTATACCCATCCTAGGCACTTCATCTCCACCACCTTTAGCCTTCTCTGCTGATGTGCTTTCATTGCACAGATTGCTGTACAACACAGAAGTAATGGTTGCACCACAGTTTTGCACATTACTTTTCAGCTTATTTGGCCTTTTTCTGTCATACACTACATCTGACACCTTGCCAGTTGGTTGCAGCCTTCTGGTTATAACTTTGACCTCCTCATTCAGACTTCATTTATCCTCACCCCCCATATACTTGAATCTGTTAACTTCTTCCACTATTTTCCTTCTGTCTCAGATTTCAGCTTCCACTGATTTCTCCCATTTGCTGCCATGACAACTGTTTTGTCTTGTCTGTACTCAGATTCACCCTATATGCTTTTAGCTTGACATGCTATTCATTTATCATTTGTTGAAGTTCCTGTTTAGTATCTGCTTTGAATGCCACTATGATCTGCATATAATCCAAAAATATAAAACAAGAGAGTAATACCATGGCAGGAACTTTAATAAACTAAAACAGATACTAAAACCCTTTATCAGATTTGATAAAGGGTTGTTTAGTACCCGAAAGCAGGTCTATATTATAAGAGTGAGGATTTCAATATTCAAACACCATATGGCCAACACTAAATGGTCGAATATTGAAAACCTCAGAAGTGTAAATGGAGATCGCCATAGGGAATTCTTCCCTTTACTTCAGAGTTGGTATATTTAAGTAGCGGGGGGTGTGGGGGTTGCAGTGGGGCTTGTCCCCCTGCTCAGAGCGATCAGGTAGGTTTTTGTTTAATTTTTACATTTTTCATTTTTGTTTAAAAGTTTCACATCTTCGCTCATATGGTGTCGCCCATATGGTGTTTGAAGTTGTGAAACTTCGTTCTTACAATATAGACCCCCCCGAAAGCGCTTATCTCTTAATATTTGTATTTTAAAGTTTTTAGTTTATTAAAGCTCCTGCCGTGGTATTACTCATTTTTATATTTTTGCATTACATGTTGTTCTTGAGAGGAATTCTACTGGTCTGATTTGTGTTTTTTGGTACTACATGATCTGCATATAACTAGCTTTGTTGATCTCTCCTCTCCAGATTGTTAACTAAACAAACTCCAAACAAAGTTTATTCTCTATTAATTAACTCAAATAGTTAAGAGGGAGAAAAGGACATGTACCGATTGGCTAGACAGAGGCACCGAGCTAAGAAAGATGTGCAGCAGGTAAAGGTGATAAAGGATAATGAGGGAAACATACTCACAAGCGAGGAGAGTGTGTTGAGGAGATGGAAAGAGTACTTTGAGGGGTTGATGAATGAAGAGAATGAGAGGGAGAGAAGGTTGGATGATGTGTGGATAGTGAATCATGAAGTACAATGTATTAGCAAGGAGGAAGTAAGGATAGCTATGAAGAGGATGAAGAATGGAAAGGCTGTTGGTCCAGATGACATACCTGTGGAAGCATGGAGGTGTTTAGGTTTAGGTCATTATTATTGAGAGTAACAAGGCCTCCTGACCTTCTGTAGTACGAGTGATTGGGTAATAGCAGGGGCCGAGTAGTAATCTGATCTTCCAGCTCCTCCATTCTTACTGCTATATAAACCCTGTGTCTTATAAAGGTTCTGCTTGTATTGTCAGGCTCTGGATTGCATTGCATAAGTGGAAATTCCTTAAGATTCCAAGAGCAGGCTAAGTTATTTCTTACACTTATTTCACTGAACTGCACTTCTGAAACACTTATAATTGTGCTATACAGTTGATCTACTATATTTTTGCACTGTTATAAAGCTTTTTTATTGTTTCACTGCATTTATGTACTGTTTTATACTGTTTTAACATTACTTAACTGTAAACTGCTTTTTCATACTGAGAGTTGTATTTTCTCTTTGTGGGTGCTCTTTCTATACTTTTAAAGTTAGGTTTCTGTGTTCTGCTCAGGTGGCATAATCTTGATAGAGGCCTGTTGTCTAGGCTGGTAGTTTTGTTTGAGTTTCCTGTGTTTCTGGCAGCCATTTTCAACTGATTGGCTTCATTATTATTGAGAGTAACAAGGCCTCCTGATCTTCTGTAGTACGAGTAATTGGGTAATAGCAGGGGCTGAGTAGTAATCTGATCTTCCAACTCCTCCATTCTTACTGCTATATAAACCCTGTGTCTTATAAAGGTTCTTCTTGTATTGTCAGGCTCTGGATTGCATTGCATAAGTGGAAATTCCTTAAGATTCCAAGAGCAGGCTAAGTTATTTCTTACACTTATTTCACTGAACTGCACTTCTGAAATGCTTATAATTGTGTTATACAGTTGATCTACTATATTTTTGCACTGTTATAAAGCTTTTTGTATTGTTTCACTGCATTTATGTACTGTTTTATACTGTTTTAACATTACTTAACTGTAAACTGCTTTTTCATTCTGAGAGTTGTATTTTCTGTTTGTGAGTGCTCTATCCAAGCTTTTCTGTGCATTTTTTCTGTTACAGTTAAAAGCATTCTCGAGTCTGCTCCTTGATCTGTTTAAAACTTTCATTTAGTGGCTACAGCTAGGAACTGTAATAGTGTGCATTACTATAATTGCTTTTTTTATTTAAATTACTAAATTGTAAACTGCTTTTTCATACTGACACTTGTATTTTCTCTTTCTGGGTGTTCTTTCTATGCTTTAAAAGTGAGGTTTCTGTGTTCTGCTCATGTGGCATAATCTTGATAGAGGCCTGTTGTCTAGGCTGGTAGTTTTGTTTGAGTTTCCTGTGTTTCTGGCAGCCATTTTCTGCTGATTGTCTTCATTATTATTGAGAGTAACAAGGCCTCCTGACCTTCTGTAGTATGAATGATTGGGTAATAGCAGGGGCTGAGTAGTAATCTGATCTTCCAACTCCTCCATTCTTACTGCTATATAAACCCTGTGTCTTATAAATATTCTGCTTGTATTGTCATGCTCTGGATTGCATTGCATAAGTGGAAATTCCTTAAGATTACAAGAGCAGGCTAAGTTATTTCTTACACTTATTTCACTGAACTGCACTTCTGAAACACTTATAATTGTGCTATACAGTTGATCTACTATATTTTTATTCATAGGTTCATAGGTTGGTACTAGGCTATCAGCCCTAGGGCCTATACAAGCCTAACCATAACAATTCCCTGGATATTTCTTCCCACACTATTTACTTCCCTGGACCCCTGTCTAGCAGGGCGACTGACATGATCCCTGGGATGAATTTCCTTTCTCCCATCCAGTCGTCAAGGTTCCTTTTGAAGAGGGCCAAAGAGGCACTCTGCTTGACATGTATGGCAATCTATTCCAGAGTCTGGGGAGTCTCTGGGTCAGGAACCTATCCCTCCAGCATGTTTTGTTTATTGTGATGACAAGGTTTAGATCCCTGGATCATGTGGCTCTGAGGGATTGGGATTTCTTTAAGTGTAGCATGTCCAACAGCTCTGGGTTTGACATGGCCTTGTATGTTAAGCATAGATCGCCTCTGAGTAGATGATATGCGACAGAGTATAGCTGGACCTTTTTAAGGCAGTCAGTGTAGGGCATCTGCTTTAGGCCTGTGATTGTTTTAGTGAGGTATTTCTGCAGCCTTTCCAGTTGTTGCAGATGTCTTGAGAGGTACATACCAAAAGGGGCATTGTATTCTATAATGGGTCTAATGAGGGATGAGTACAGTGGGACAATTACCTCCTTTTTCCGGGATGAAAAGCCCTTAGTGATGAGGTGTGCCACATAGAAGCATTTCCTGACTGTTGTGGCGATGTGGTTATCGAAGGTGAGACCACTGTCCACCTGTGTCCCTAAGTCTCTTATCACACTTTCGGTGTTTAGTGTACTGCCACCTATATGGTAATTCACAGTTACATGTTTTTTCCCAAAGGGGATAACTATACATTTCTTGGCATTGAGCTTGAGCCCATGGCTCTGGCACCAAGCATATGTTTCTGTAAGGCCCTTTTGTAGAGTATCCACATCATTTGGGGATTCAATAATGGCTCCCAGTTTGCAGTCATCTGCAAACTTTGTTAGCCAGAGTCCCTTAGTATTGGCCTGTACTTCAGAGAGGTAGTTGCCAAACAAGAGCGGTCCCAGGACTGAACCCTGAGGTACTCCACTTGTCACTTGTCTGGAGCTGGATTTGGAGTCGGCTACTTTTACGGTGTGGGTTCTATCAGTAAGCCAGTTAGCAACCCATTGGGTGATGTAGGGATTAATGCCCAGCTTAGTAAGTTTATCTATGATTCCAGAGTGGGGGATGGTGTCAAAGGCCTTGGTAAGGTCTATATAGGCTGTGTGGACCACCTTACCCTTGTCCATGGCTCTGGAGACTGATTCAAAGAAGTCAATCAGGTTCAGGAGACAAGATCAGCCCTTCATGAACCCAAACTGGGTGGGGTACAGTGTTTGAAGGTTGCCAATGTCTTTTTTTATAAATTCCATGATAATACGCTCCATGGCCTTGCAGCTAAGGCTTGTCAGACTGATGGGATGGTAGTTTCCGGGATCCAAGGTGGATCCTCCCTTATGGAGTGGGATAACTGTAGCTCTGCGCCACTCATTGGGCATGAAACCTGAGGTAAGGCTATGATTAAACATGACACTTAGGTGAGGTACCAGTTCATATTGTAGTTCATGTAGTACACAGCCTGGGATGTCATCTGGTCCCAAGGATGCTGTATTCTTAGCTTTGGAGAGTGCACTTTTTACCTGTGTGGCTGTTATTACCGGAATTTGGCAATCTTCAGGTATTGAGATGGGCCATTTAGGGGGTGAGAGGGGGGTGAAGTTGGCATCTGCCAGGATATTGGCAATATCCTTGGGATCAGTGTATTTAATGCCATTCTGTTTTAGCTCAAAGCAGATCTGAGCATTGCCATTTAGATTCTTGACATAGTTATAGAATGCCTTGTGGTTGTCTTTGGAATCTTTGGCAATTTTATTTTCATAACTAGCTTTGGAGGATTTTATGAGGGATCTCAGTTTCTTACTGAGGCTGGTAAGGGAGTTTTTTGCATCCTGGGATTTTCCTCTTTTCTGCAGCAGTTTCTTCCTTTTGTTGTAAAGTTTGTTTATGGCAGGGGACCACCAGATTGGCTTCCTTTTTTTAGATGAGAGCATCTTGGTTCTATTTGGGATGGCAGGATTCATGCATGAGTGGATGTGCTCGTACAGTGCCTTAGTGTAGGATTCAGCAGTTGAACTTTCAGTTCCCGTCTGCATGGGTGTCATGAAGTTTGTCACTTCTGACTTGAGTAGCATGAAGTTGGCTTTGGAGAAGTCATTTATGGAGGTTTCCTTACTGGGGGGTGGGGGTGGGATGTGGATGTTAAGGGTGATTAGCTTATGGTCAGACCTCACTAACAAGGGGGTGACCATAGGTGTGGAGCATTGATTTCCCATGCTGGTAATGACCAGGTCTAGGATATTGGAGCCCCTGGTGGGACTATGGATTAGTTGATCCAGGGCGATGGAATTTATGAAATCCAAGAACCGTTGGGCAAAGGTGTTGGTACATGAGTAGTTTTCACAGTTAATGGCACAGTTAATGGCAGGGTAGTTAAAATCACCCAGTATTAGGGTGTTTGGTTCTATCTTAATATTTTCCAGTATGTTTAGAAAGGTGTAGTGAGAATCTTGGGGTATGGTGGGGGATCTGTAGCAAGCTACAATTTGGATTGCAGTCTTACCTTGTGCTAGTTGCACCTGGAGAATTTCAGACGCATTGTGCTGGGCAACTAGCCTGGTGGTGTGAATATCCTTGGTGAATACTGACACTCCTCTACCTTTAGTGTTTCAGTCCTGGTTTGGTGGCCGAAAAGTGTGGTAAGAGTTGTAGCCTGGTATTGCAGGGGTGCTCTCTGGAGCCTTGAACCAGGTCTCAGTTACTGCACAGATATCGATGTTCTCCATTTTTAGGAGTGCCTCGAGAGAGTGCATTTTGAGGTTTAGACTTCTAGCATTGAGTAGCATTACCTTCAGATTTTGCATGCTTGTACCTGTTACAGTGGTGGTTTTGTCCTTTGAACTTTGCCTAAAAAAGGCACTATAGGGATGGCAAGAGCCTTAGCCAGTAACCTGAATCCCAGGGAGCGACAGGTGCAGACCATCTCTGGCAAAGCATTGTGTTCTGTCAATCATGTCATCCCAGGCAGACAGATACTGGATCCCCTTTGAATGACACCAGAAGCTTAGCCAATTGTTGAAGTCAATCATTTTGTCCTTATATTGTGGTATCATTCTGGGCGAAGGCAGGATGCTACTCAGAGCTAGGGTCATACCTACCTGGGCCACATGATCTGAGAGCTCTTTCATGTCTCTTTTCATGTAGTCCAGGGAGGTACGTCTCAAGTAATTCACTCCAACATGGACAATAACAGAGTCATATTTGTACTTGTTATGGAGTGACTTGAGTGCATGCGTTGTGTGGCAGATCCTGGCACCCGACAGGCAGCTGACTGTAATTTTCTCCTTGTTCAACCTGGTGAGAGGGACATCAGTGTGCCGGACTATAGAGTCACCTATGACTAAAGTGTTAGGCACATTGTCTTGCCTTAGGGGCTGTTGCTGGGTGGCACACTGGTGTTGTGAACTATGTGACACTTTGGTTGTGATTGGTGTTTGTTTGCGTTTCAGCTTCAGAGGTCCTTGTTGCTTGGGCAGGTTACAGTTAAGGGCCTCTGCATATGTGGATTTAGTGCTGCTATATGTGGGTGTTGGTGGTGTGGGTTTAGAAGGGCTATGTGTTGCTTGAGGTGTAGTGTGGGTGTTAACCTTCTCCTCTTGGCTGTCTAGCACAATCTTGGGTGGAGAGAGCTTTGCTTCCATTTTGGCTATGTAAGTGCATCTCTCACAGGTTGTAGTATTGGGTGGTTGGAGGAGAGGTTTATCTGTGTACATGAGGCAATTGCTGCATTGCCCCAGTATGCCCAGATTCACCAGGTGGACAGGAGAAATCACCAGAAGCTGACCCTTGGACATGCCTGGTTTGGTGCTTTTTTTTTTTTTTTTTTGTAAAGTACAGGAGCTGTTTTCCCTTACCTTAGCAATGTACTTTGCAATTACAGGCTGTTTAGTGCCTACTATTAATTTCTCCTTATTGACAAGGAGAGTTGAATGATTGTATCAGTTTAAGGTTTCCTAGTGCTTTCCAGCAGGTATTAGAGAAAGTGCTAGTCACAAAGGTAAGATGAAAAAATGCACACTGCAGTGTGCACTAGAGAAGTTAGATGTGAAAGTAGGTAACTTAAGTTTTACCTGTTTTAAAGTTAAGGTTTAGTGGAGAGTTACTATTTTTAAAACAGCAAGATGGATTGAGAGGGAGAGAAGGTTGGATGATGTGGGGATAGTGAATCATGAAGTACAATGTATTAGCAAGGAGGAAGTAAGGATAGCTATGAAGAGGATGAAGAATGGAAAGGCTGTTGGTCCAGATGACATACCTGTGGAAGCATGGAGATGCTTAGGTTTAGGTCATTATTACTGAGAGTAACAAGGCCTCCTGACCTTCTGTAGTATGAGTGATTACACTTATTTCACTGAACTGAACTTCTGAAACACTTATAATTGTGCTATACAGTTGATCTACTATATTTTGCACTGTTATAAAGCTTTTTTATTGTTTCACTGCATGTATGTACTGTTTTATACTGTTTTAACATTACTTAACTGTAAACTGCTTTTTCATATTCTATACTTTTAAAGTTAGGTTTCTGTGTTCTGCTCAGGTGGCATAAGCTTGATAGAGGCCTGTTGTCTAGGCTGGTAGTTTTGTTTGAGTTTCCTGTGTTTCTGGCAGACATTTTCAACTGATTGGCTTCATTATTATTGAGAGTAACAAGGCCTCCTGACCTTCTGTAGTACGAGTAATTGGGTAATAGCAGGGGCTGAGTAGTAATCTGATTTTCCAACTCCTCCATTCTTACTGCTATATAAACCCTGTGTCTTATAAAGGTTCTGCTTGTACTGTCAGGTATTTCACTGAACTGCACTTCTGAAACGCTTATAATTGTGCTATACAGTTGATCTACTATATTTTTGCACTGTTATAAAGCTTTTTTTATTGTTTCACTGCATTTATGTACTGTTTTATACTGTTTTAACATTACTTAACTGTAAACTGCTTTTTCATACTGAGAGTTGTATTTTCTGATTGTGAGTGCTCTATCCAAGCTTTTCTGTGCATTTTTGTCTGTTATAGTTAAAAGCAGAACAGTAATTTTCCCATCCACTCTCCCTAGTGTTGTGTGTTTTGCAGTTGCCCACCCATACTGTATATTTGATCTGTGACACTCCTCCCAGTCTAGTGTCATTAGTTCACTCAATCTAATAGAGAACATTTGTGAAGGCCAACCCACTCAGATTCTTAACATTGAATTAACTTCTGTTCCAGCTTTCTCCATTTCCACTTTACTGGAAAAAAAATTCTAAGCTTGCTTCCCCCCTTTCCTGTGGCAGGTCAGATATGGATTTGCTGTGTCCAGGACTGTTTGTGAGCTCCTAAGCCCCCCCACTTAACTGGGGTTAAACTATTCCTTGCACCATAAAGTCTGTTCTTCAAAATTTCCCTTGCAACTAGCCAGCTTTTTAGTTTTAGCACTCATCTGTTTCTTTGATCTCAGCACTTGTTCAGAACTCATTGTAAACACTAAATAAGTTACAAATTACTACAGCACTCAATGTTCCTCACTTGTCTAGAGGAAAACAGTTTTTAGTACTTAATAAATAAGCACCTATTCAGGCATGTCTAAAGGTCAGCTCCTGGTGTTTTCTCCTGTCTACCTGATAAATCTGGGCATCTTGGGACAATGCAGCAATTGCCTCATGTACACAGACAACCCTCTCCTCCTACCACCCAACAGCACGACCTGTGAGAGATGCACTTATATATCCAAACTGGAAGCAAATCTCTCTTCACCAAAGACTGGCCTAGACAGTCAAGAGGAGAAGGTAAACACTTGCACCACAACACACTCATCATATAGTCCCTCAAAACCTACACCACCAAAACACACAAAAAGAACCACAAAACACACACCTACATTCACAGAGGCTCTCAGTACAAATCTGCCCAAACAACAGAGACCTCCAAAGCAGAAATGCAAGCAACCTCCACCCCCTCAACACAACCCAAATGACACATAGCCCACATACTCAGTGTGCCACTCAACTACAGCCCATAAGGCATAACGTACCCAACACTCTAGTCATAGGTGACTCTATAGTCAGGCACACTGATGTTCCACTCACCAGGCTAAACAAGGAAAAAGTTACTGTCAGCTGCCTGTCAGGTGCCAGGATCCACCACATAATGCACGCACTCAGGTCACTCCACAACAAGTACAAATATGACTCTTTCATTGTCCATGTTGGTGTGAATGCCCTGAGATGTACCTCCCTGGACTACATAAAAAGAGACATGGAGGAGCTCTCCGATCTTGTAGCCCAGGCCGGTATGACCCTAGCCCTGAGTAGCATCCTGCCATCACCCAGAATGACACCACAGTACAAGGACAAAATGATTGACTTTAACAATTGGCTAAGCTTCTGGTGTCATTCTAAGGGAATCCAGTATCTGTCTGTCTGGGATGACATGATTGACAGTCCACGCTGCTTTGCCAGAGATGGCCTGCACCTGTCACCTTTGGGATTCCGGATACTGGCAAAGGTTCTTGCCACCCCTATAGTGCCTTTTTTGGCAAGGTTCAAATGACAAATTCACCATCGTAACAGGTACAAGCAAGCAAATTCTGAGGGTAATGCTACTCAATGCTAGAAGTCTAAACCTCAAAATGCACTCACTCGAGGCACTCCTTAAAATGGAGAACATTGACATCTGTGCAGTGACAGAGACCTGGTTCAAAGCTCCAGAAAGCACCCCTGCATTACCAGGCTATAATTCATACCACACCTTTCGGCCACCAAACCCGGACCGAAACACTAAAGGTGGAGGCATGTCCATATTCATTAAGGATATCCACACCTCCAAGCTAGTTGCTCAGCATAATGCATCCGGGATTATCCAAGTTCAACTAATTCTGAGCAAAACTGCAGTCCAGATTGTAGCTTGCTACAGACCCCCCACCATGCCCCAGGATTCCCACTCCTCTTTTCTTGATACACTGGAAAATATTAAGGTACAACCCAACACTCGAATAATGGGTGATTTCAACTACACTACCATTAACTGAGAAAACTACTCATGTACCAACTCTTTTGCTCAACGTTTTCTGGAAATCATCAATTCCAATGCTTTGGATCAACTTATCTACACCCCCACCAGGGGCAGCAATATTCTAGACTTGGTCATCACCAACATGGGTGACCGATGTTCCACACCAGAAGTCAGCTCCTCGTTGGTCAGATCTGACCACAAGCTAATCACCCTAGACATCAACATCCCGCTCCCACCCCCATTAGGAAAACAACTGTAAAAAATGTCTCCAATGCCAACTTCATGCTTCTTAAGACAGAAGTGGCAAACTTCACGACACCCATGCAGATGGACAGTAGAGGTACAACTGCTGAATCCTACACAAATGCACTTTATAAACACTTACACGAGTGCATGGATCGTGCTATCCCTAAAAGAACCAAGATGCTATCCTCCAAAAAAAGGAAGCCAATCTGGTGGTCTTCTGCCATAAACAAACTCTACAACAGAAGAAAGAAACTGTTGCAAAAAAAGAGTAAAATCCCATGATTGGAGGAGCTCCCTGGTCAGCCTCAGTAAGAAGCTGAGGTCCCTCATAAAATCCTCCAAAGCTAGTTATGAAAACAAAATTGCCACTGATTCTAAAGACAACCACAAAGCATTCTATAGCTATGTCAAAAATCTCAATGGCAACACTCAGATCTGCTCTGAGTTACAGCACAATGGCACTAAATATACAGAACCAACTGATATTGCCAACATCCTGGCAGATAGGGTCAGTGCTAACTTTACTCCCCTCTCACCACCTAAAGGACCCATCTTTATACCAGAAGAATGCAAAGTTCCTGTAATCACGGCTGCACAGGTAAAAACTTCACTCTCCAAAGCCAAGAACACAGCATCCATGGGACCTGACAACATCCCAGGCTGCCTTCTACATGAACTACAGAATGAACTGGCACCTCACCTAAGTACCATGTTCAATCATAGCCTCACCTCAGACTTTGTGCCCATTGAATGGCGCACTGTGACAGTTATCCCACTCCACAAAGGGGGGGGGGCCACAACAGACTGCGGGAACTACCGCCCCATTAGCCTGACGAGCCTCGTCTGCAAGGCCATGGAACGGATCATCATGGAACTCATAAACAAAGACATTGGAGATCTCCAAACTCTGGACGCCACACAGTTTGGGTTTGTAAAAGGCAGATCATGTCTCCTAAACCTGATATACTTCTTTGAAGTAGTCACCAAAGCCATAGATGAGGGTAAGGTGGTTCACACAGCCTATCTAGATCTCGCCAAGGCGTTCAACACCATCCCCCACTCTGGAC
The DNA here is from genome assembly GCF_019279795.1 of Protopterus annectens. Lineage (NCBI taxonomy): Eukaryota > Metazoa > Chordata > Ceratodontiformes > Protopteridae > Protopterus > Protopterus annectens. Next base: position 1,819,510,968 of record NC_056731.1, on the reverse strand, counting down.
TTATAGATAAACTCACTAAACTAGGTATAAATCCCTATTTCACAATATGGGTTGTCAACTGGCTTACTGACAGAACCCACACCGTGAAAGTAGCAGACGCCAAATCAGACTTCAGACCAGTGACAAGTGGAGTACCACAGGGTTCAGTCCTGGGTCCTGTCCTGTTTGGTGTCAAAGACATGGTCTCAAGCTCAATGCCAAAAAGTGCATTGTCATCCCCTTTGGTAGAAACTCTGTACCCATGAACTACCACATAGGCGGTAGTCTACTTAACACCGAAAGTGTAATAAGAGACCTTGGGACACAGGTAGGCAGTAGTCTCTCCTTTGATAATCACATCACCACAGTGGTCAGGAAATCCTTCTACGTGGCACACCTCATCACAAAAGGTTTCTAATCCAGAAAAAAAGAGGTCATTGTTTCCCTCTACTCACCACTCATTCGACCCATTATAGAGTACAACGCCCCTTTTGGTATGTACCTCACAAGACATCTACAACAACTGGAAAGGCTGCAAAAATACCTCACAAAGAGGATTACTGGCCTCAAACAGATGCCTTACGCAGACTGTCTCAAAAAAACTCAAGCTTTACTCCATCGCTTATCGCCTACTCAGAGGCAATCTCTGCCTAACATACAAAGCTATGTCAAACCCAGAGCTGTTAGACATGCTCCACTTAAAGAAATCCCAATCCCTCCAAGCTACACGCTCTAGGGACCTAAACCTTGTCACCACAATAAACAGAACATGCTGGAGGGATAGATTCCAGTCCCAGAGTCTTCCCATACTCTGGAACAGACTACCTATATTTGTCAAACAGAGCTCCTCATTAACGCTATTCAAGAAAAATCTTGATGATTAGATGGGTAATAGGAAATTCACCCCGGGGATCACTTCTGTGGTTCTGCTTGACAGTGGGAAAATAATTTTCTTGGGTGGCGAAAACCAGGGTACCTTTTTGGCTAGGCTTGTATAGGCCCTAGGGCCAATACCCTAGTACCTACCTATGAACCTATAAATGGCAGTAGAGTTTTTAACCAGATTGTTTAATGAAATCTTGGAAAGTGAGAGGATGCCTGAGGAATGGAGAAAAAGTGTTTTGGTACTGATTTTTAAGAATAAGGGTGCTGTGCAGAGCTTTAGTAACTACAGAGGGATTAAATTGATCAGCCACAGCATGAAGTTATGGGAAAGAGTAGTGGAAGCTAGGTTAAGAAGGGACATGATGATTAGTGATCAGCAGTATGGTTTCATGCCGGGAAAGAGCACTACAAATGCAATGTTTGCTCTGAGAGTGTTGATGGAGAAGTACAGAGAGGGTCAGAAGGAGTTGCATTGTGTTTTTATAGACTTAGAGAAAGCATATGACAGGGTGCCTAGAGAGGAGTTGTGGCATTGTATGAGGAAGTCGGGAGTGTCAGAGAAGTATGTAAGAGTGGCACAGGATATTTATGAGGGTAGTGTGACAGCGGTGAGGTCTGCGGTGGGAGTGACGGATGTGTTTAAGGTGGAGGTGGGGTTACATCAAGGATCAGCTCTGAGCCCTTTCTTATTTGCAATGGTGATGGACAGGTTGACAGATGAGATCAGACAGGAGTCCCCGTGAACTATGATGTTTGCAGATGACATTGTGATCTGTAGTGAGAGTAGGGAACAGGTGGAGGAGACCCTGGAGAGATGGAGATATGCTCTAGAGAGAAGAGGAATGAAGGTTAGCAGGACTAAGACAGAATATATGTGTGTGAATGAGAGGGAGGATAGAGGAATGGTGAGGATGCAAGGAGTAGAGGTGGCAAAGGTGATTTTAAATACTTGGGATCAATTGTTCAGAGTAACGGTGAGTGTGGAAGAGAGGTGAAGAAGAGAGTACAGGCAGGATGGAGTGGGTGGAGAAGAGTGTCAGGAGTGATTTGTGACAGACTAGTACCAGTAAGAGTGAAATGGAAGGTCTACAAGAGGGTAGTGAGACCAGCTATGTTATATGGGTTGGAGACAGTGGCACTGACAAAAAGGCAGGAGTTAGAGCTGGATGTGGCAGAGTTAAAGATGTTAAGATTTGCACTGGGTGTGACAAGGATGGACAGGATTAGGAATAAGTATATTAGAGGGTCAGCCCAGGTTGGAAGGTTTGGAGACAAAGCCAGAGAGGCAAGATTACTTTGGTCTGGACATGTGCCGAGGAGGGATGCTGAGTATATTGGGAAAAAGATGCTAAGGATGAAGCTACCAGGAACAGGAAAAGAGGAAGGCCTAAGATAAGGTTTATGGATGTGGTGAGAGGACATGCAGGTGGTTGGTGTGACAGAGCAAGATGCAGAGGACAGGAATAAATGGAAACAGATGATCCACTGTGGCGACCCCTAACGGGAACAGCTGAAAAAAGATGATGATGATGAGTTAAGCTGGTACAGTTACTTCAGTCTTTTAGTAAGATATCCAGTCTGTGTCTGAGCTTCAATAAAACCTTTGTATTGCTTCTGGCCTTTAAAGCCCTACTGCATTACTGATCTGTAATGCAGAATTTTATACAGCAGAAATTAAGCTGCTTTATAAAATTCATCCTGTTTAAGTAAATAGAAGCATGTTCTTAACACTTGTGGAAAAGCAAGTCTTTGTTTTATCCACCAGTTGACCTCATAAACATATCCTGGTTCTAGTCAACCAGGTGATTATGGCCATGAAGTGTATGAGTGTTTGGGTCTCTCCAGACCTGGAAGTGGTAAACTATTAGCAGTCAGAGGAGATTACTTACCCTCTAAATCAATGTTGAACCAGTGGAAAGATAAGCTGTAAACTCCAGAACAAACAGCTTCAGGTCAGCCTTCTTTCACAGATTCTATAACCTGTCCATACTGCTACGGCATATCAGAGCTCCAAACAGGTTAACCAATGGTCCCATCAAGTCTCTCTATGTCCAGAGCAGCTGGGGACTATTACGAAGGAGGTCTGCAATTTCTGTACTTAGACTTTTATCTTCTTGTCTCCCACTTAAGCAAACCGAACCTTTTGCTAAATTACTGTTACTAATTGAGATGAAAGTACCTGGACTATGGCAACCTGCATAGTGAATACAATACTGAAAAAAAATTAAATATATATAGAGAGTTTTCACAAGTGATATAATATTTTAATATTAAAAGAATGTATGTAGTTTGTTCTATTTGGTAAATCTGATATAAGAAGCATATATCAATGTATAAACACGGAAACAACTTATGAATTGTGTGGTTCTTTGCCCTCCCTCAACCATTTTTCCCAAGCTGATGTTCCTCTCCCTCATTCTACCCTCCTCTCCTTTTTTTCTTATATTATTGTTATTTGGATTAAATATTACAAATTAAATGATAATTAGTACTAGTTGTGTGCACTATCGGTAACTTGAACAGTTGATATTTGTGGACTGTGACTGCAAATGCAAAATTGAAAGGCATGTTCATTTAGCATTGTTTCCTAATACAGAAACTAAATTAAAAAAAAAGAATTAAAAAAATGAAATTGCAAGAATAGCTGTTAGCTCATACATCGTCATTATTTTTAGCCACTGAATGAAGCAGAGATGTGTAGTGCTGTACTATCTTCTCTGTTGTAAAACAAAAAAAAACATGTATGGTTCTGTTTTCAAAACTTGACTTCTAGCCCAAGAAGAGCCTCTTCTATGGCATAAGAAACTACCCTAAAAGTCACAATTTCTTTTGAACAGTATGTGTCTCAGTAATCTTTATCAGTGTTGCCAGTTTCCATATTCAATCTCCACTTATTGACAGGTAAGGTTTGTCACATTTTGTAACAGGCTGTTTTAACTACTTTTAGTGGGAACAAGCAAGAACGTTAATTTAAAGCCAAAAGTAGAATTGAAATGTTCAGAATTTTCAGGATTTTTTGTTGCACCATCTCATTAGCTTCCATTTCCTCCAGTATTTTTAAAAGTATTTTTAGTTCATCAGATGCTTGTGCATGTGTTTGGGCATATGTGTGTGTGTGTGTGTGTGTGTGTGTGTGTGTGTGTGTGTGTGTGTGTGTGTGTGTGTGTGTGTGTGTGTGTGTGTGTGTGTGTGATATATATATATATATATATATATATATATATATATATATATATATATATATATATATATATCTATGTCAGATGATCGAGTTTTCAGAAACTCAAAATTTATATGGTCGAGACAATATGATCGAGTTCTGAAAACTCGAACATCAAAAACAAAAAACACAAAAATCTAACCTTTTTTATGTTTTTGCAGGGGAGCAAGCCCCCATGCACCCCCCCCACACCCACTGCAAATTATGCATACCAGCTCCAAGACCACACTACAGTGAGGAAAAGGGTAAATTTCCTGAGCCACACAGTGCTGCAATCTCTATTCAAAAGCTTTGGGTTTTCAAAGGCTCAACCGTATGGTCTCGACAATATGAATTTCAAGTTTCTGAAAACTCTATGTCCTCTGTTTTTTTAGGTAATCTAGACAGTAAGATGGATAGATAGGTAGATTGTGGTACAGTGCCCCCTAGCAACTGCTATTGAGTGTGTGGAGTTACAGGTTTAGGACAATCTGGAAGGAGAATGCACACCCTCTCTGAGTGGAGGACTCTACACTCCCTGCGTATTGGAGATGCTGGCCTGCCTGGCAGAGTGAGAGATTTAGAGAGACAAACAGGCTGGTGCCAGTAGAATATAAACCAAAGTATCGAAGACTTTGTTCAGAATTTATGACCAAAAAAGAGATTACCACCTCAGACATTATTTTCTTTTCAAAGACTTTTTTGAGTTAAATGGTTTGAAATATTTGCTTTTCATTTTTATTGTGGGTAAATTCATAGTAAATAATGTACTTTAAACAGTAATGAAGAGTCTCCAGTGGTTGCTATTAGTGCACAGATGGATATTCATTGGGGAAAACTTGTATTTAGTACACCAAACTATACTGTGTTTTACTTATTACCATTTGTTTACTGGGGCAATCAGACAGGGCATTGCACCCTTTGTCAGTTGAAGCCTAAGGAGAAAGGTTCCACCCAGAATAAATAATACAAAGGAGAAGAAGATAAACTACTGCACAATCCAAGCATAGTTTACATTTTTGATCTGTAAACTGCTGCCTTCAAGCATAGACCCACTGCAAAATGAATTAGAAAGAGAGACTTGAATGTATGTGATATGGAAATGCCATTTTCCCTTTTGGCAAACTATAAGTCTACCAAATGTGAAATTCAAAACATTAACTGTTTTTAATTAAATGCTAAATTGAGTGAGAGGTTTGTCTTTTATTACACCCAGAGACAGAGACAAGCAGAAGTAGAAGATAGAAAGCAATAGTGCAATTAGTTGTTAAACCATGTTTAGAAAAAAGTATATGGTATGTCAAACAGTGACAGAATGAGAAGTTCTGCTAACTGTTTAGCAAAGTGGTATAAAATAAATGGAAAGCTGTATACCAAGATATGTACACTGAACATATGTTCATGGAAACATTGAATAGAGAAAACTATAAAGCAGCTAAGACAAGAAGTGTCATTGTCAGAAGATTATAGAAGAGGGAACAGATCAACAAAAATATTAAGAAAGATAGATGTAATAAAAGCAATGCGCAGTATTAGAACAGACCAGGATCTATTATGCACCATTGGAGATAACAAACTAAAAATTTCAAAACAGGCGGAAAGACTCAGACGATACGAAGATAAATATAAGGGAAAAGCACAAAATAAGCAATTTACTGATGACCCAAAAAAGTTTTATAGAGAATTGGGAAATAAGGTAAAATGAACTGAAAAAAAGAGGACATATATACATTATGGAGAAGTATCTATGAAGATCCTGTGAAACATAACAAAGATGCTAAATGAATAGAAGAGGTAAAAGAAAGAATAAGAAGTTTAAAGGTACAGGATATGAAATGGGATGAAATAACAGCCAGAGAGATTGAAACAAAGTTAAGAAAAACCTCTAATTGGAAAACCCTAGGCCCAGATTCAGTATCTAACTTTTGGCTTAAAGTATTAACTTCTTTACATGAGGATCTAACCATGAGTAAGAACTATTTATATGCACACTCCGAACAGACACCACACTGGTTAATAACAGGAAAAACAATGTTCTTACTAAAGAGTGAACCTGCAAGCTATCCTAAAAATTATAGACCAATAACTTGTCTTCCGACGACGTATAAACTATACAAAGGGATTGACGCCGACAGAGTTTATAGTCATTTAGAAGAAAACTCAATTATGGCAGTAGAACAAAAGGGCAATAAAAGAAAGTCATATGGAACAAAGGATCATCTGTTGTTAAATAAAGTTATAGTGGAGAATTGTAAGAAAGAGAATAATCTAAGTATGGTATGGATTGACTTTAAAAAAGCATTTGATAGTATCTCACATTCATGGATAAAAGAGTGCTTAAAATGTATAAGGTACATTACAGTAACCATGAAACAGTGACAGACCACTTTGCAATTAAACCATGATAAAGGACAGATTATTATCCCAGGAACAAAAATCCAAAGGGGGATATTCCTGGGTGACTCCCTGTCACCATTGCTATTCTGCCTTGCCATTAATCCATTAAGCTGTTTACTTAACAGCTTAGGTCATGGCTATAATTTGGCTTCTAGAAAACAACAAAGTCTAATGACTTCTCATCTTCTCTTTGTCGATGATTTAAAATTGTATAGCTCATCGGATGAGGAACTGAAAGCACAGCTGCAGGTTGTCAAAACTTTTTCAGATGATATTGGAATGTCATTTGGTCTTGATAAATGTGCAAAAGCAACCTTTAAAAAAGGAAAATTGCAGCTCCAGGAAAACATCAGTTTGGGACAATAATGTGATATAAAAGAACTTGAGCAACAGAGGGTGTATAAATACTTGGAAATTGATGAAGGATCAGCAATAGAACATGAACAAATGCAAATAAAGCTTAGTAAGGAGTAATTTAGAAGACTTAAATTAATCCTGAAAACAGCATCGACACCCAGGAATAAGATCCAAGCTATAAATCAATTTGCTCTTCCTGTCCTAATTTATAGTTTTGGAGTGATTGACTGGACCCAAAAAGTGTTGCATAGATTGGATATTAAAACAAGAAGGATGCTTCATGCTCACCAAATGAAGATTATATATCCCCGTTTTGAAGGAGGGATGGGCCTCTTTGAAATTGATTACATGTATAGATCTGCAGTCGTGGGACTCCACACATATCTACTGACCTCACAAGATCCAAATGTGATGAAAGTTTTGAAACATGAGGAGAATAAATCTAAGATGAAATCTCTGCTTAATTTAGCAGAAGCATATCGACATCAAGCAAGAATGGAAATCAAACCAGAAGTGGATAAAAAACAGGCAGCAACTGAATGTGCTAAAAACAAAAGAAAGAATATAAGATGAAGGACCAGATGAGTAGACAAGAAATGTGGAAAAAACATAAATATAGTTGCAAGTATAGAAAACTTCTGGAAAAGCCTCATGTTGATCAAGAACACACAGGAATGGTTAAGGAGAGGTGAATTTACATCAAGAAATGAAAGGTTAATATTGGCAGCACAAGATAGTGGGCTATGTACATGCTGGTTTACCAAGTCCATTGAAAATGTGGGAGAAACAGACATATGTAGGTTTTGTGGAACCGAACTGGAAACAGTCACAAACATTATTGCTGGTTGCGACTCTCTAATGGCAGAGGGACTGTATACTGAAAGGCATAATAATGTGGTGAGATTGTTACACTGGAGATTGTGCAAACATTATGGTATTGAACTGGCTGAAAAACACTGGAAACATGAGCCACAGAGAATCATAGAAAATGAAGTTTACATCACATGGGATCACCCAATACCAACAGTCCAAAAGTTAGATGATAGAAAACTGGATATAGTGTTCCAAGAAAAGAAGACATGAGTAGCATTGATCATTGAAATCGCCACACCTATTGACTACAGTGTCTTGCATACAGAGAGACACAAAGTTGTAAAATACCTCGATCTGCATGCAGAAACAAATGCCATGTGGAAGAAAGATACCCAGACAGTTCCAATAGTAGTAGGAGCAACTAGTCTTATAAAAAATAATTTACAATTGTATTTAGATATGTTACCAATTCATGTAACATCGTACGAATTGCAGAAGGAGTCATTGCTGGGCACACCGCGGGTACTGTGAAGAGCACTTTTGGCTAACATCAAAGAGTGAAACAATACTTATTTCATGAACTTTAATCGTACTTTGACTTAGGAATGGGGTCCATTCCCGTCATGGTATTAGAAACCCAAAAGACTTGGAGAAATTAAAAACACCAGAAAACATATGAGGTTGTTGGAGAAATGTGTTGAAAAAATGTTCTTTCATATGAATCATGTACTCAAGGAAGAAATTACTTAGGTAAGTAACAGTCATGCCTGATTATGCCTGATTATGGTGAAATTCCAAACTGCAAAGTGTAATGCACTACATTTTAAATTTAGAGCTGAAATCACATTACAGGTGAATTGGGAGAAGCTTGTGGAAATCTCCCTAGTAAATGCAGAGTGTGGAAAAGTAGATTGCCTAAAAAGTGAAGTAGCAACTGATACGCAATTGTTGGAAAAATGTTGTTGCTATCCAGAGCCTATGACATCTTGTGTTCTGAGAAAAAAAAGTGTGCTGGCTTTTCTGAGATAATAACTGAGATAATTGTAGAGCGTGTACACTGGAGAATACTAAGGGAGTGCTTGCACAGCTGTATAGCAGAAAAATAAGAAAATTATGCGCAAAATGGTAAACTAGTAGTGAGTTCCTTGTGCTAAAAACAAAGAGACATATGAAGTAATAAGGAAGCAATATTTCCACTGCTATCATGGAAGTAAAGCAAAACTCTGCTGAGAGATATTAGTATGAGTTAGCCTAAGGATGTAGTGACAGCTAAGTGTGGTGCAGCAGAAAGGGAGTGTTTTGCACCAAAGCATATTTGATAAGCAGGAGAAAATCAGTGGTTTGTAGTCTAGCACTGCACATATGAAAAGTGAATCCTTAACTGGAAATAATAATTCTGGTTCTGGTTGTCAGCAAATTGGAGTAGATGATACTGAGTGTCAGAACCTGAGTATTATGAAACAACAACCAATAGAAAAGGCATTGTATATTTCTTACAGAATGTATACTGGTGCAGCAAAGAGTTAACAAAGAACAAGTAAATGAAAAACTCTCACAACACTATAAGATCCTGCAGGATGAAGTTACAGAATGTGGAAGTGTTAAGATAGTCATAAGTTGCTGTTTTCAGGTAGAAACATTGCATAACTTTGGTGTTACAGATAATTTATGGGTATGAGAAAAAATGATGGAATGATCTGGAAGGTATCATCGAACCTTATCTAACAAAAGATGTGGCAAAGAGATACCATTAAAGAAATGGCTGATTTATCAGAACAGGCACTCTGTAAATTTCTGTGCAAGTGAGAATAGTGAAATACTGAAATACACCGAAAGAAGTCTTCATGACAGGATATATGAACATCAGTATCAATTTTTTGTCTGGTAACCTTAATAATGCCCTGTTTAAACAGTCATTGATATGCCAGGGTTTTAAGAAATATTATTTTGGAATTGCAGGATGTATCCTAGTAAATCTCAGAGGTGGTAATAGAAGAAAGGGAATTAAAATGACAGATAAAGTTATATGCCAGGAAACACCTGGTTTAAATGAAAACATCTCTTTGATGCCAATATTAAATAACAGGGCTATTGTTTGAAGTATAAGATGGGTATAATGGAGTATAGTCTGAAAAATATGTATATTTTTATGGATTCAAGGCACAAGGAGAAGTTGTAGTCACTTTTATTCACAGAAAAACACAATAAAATAAGCACTTTTATCATCAACTATTGGAGACTTCATCAGAAAAAGTATCAAACACTAAAAGCAGTTATTTTAAAAGCAGAAGTCAGAATTCACCCACCATAACAGGTGTCCTAGGATGTGCTGAATTCAAGAAATTATATTCATCAACGGAAATCCTTCAATCAATAAATAAGTCTTGTAAAACCCCTCTATCTTTTCTATACACCTTATTTAACTTATTCAGAGGTTTTTACATAAGCTCTAGCAGCAAGGAGTTTTTTAATACTCAAATTATAATCAGCCACATTCATTATGACAATACCACCCCCTTTGTCTGGTTTTATTTTTCAGATTTCCTTGTGGTTATTCAATAATCTTAATCTCTCGATCTCATTGTCTTTTAAATAATTAATTTTCCTGTTGGTTTTACACTACCAATGTCCAAATCACAGACGCTCTCAAAAAGTTATAAAGAAGGGTGGATGGGGGGAGCAAAAGTACTAAAAACTCTTAAGGGTTCCATATTTGACTCTAAAGCTTTAAATAAACAGTTAAAATTGAGTTTCCACACAGACAGTTTTAGATTTATTATTATTTATTTATTTTGGATTTGCTGACTGGGCTAGTCTAGCTTGCTACATGTCCATTTTCAGTAGAGACCTGGGGAGAAAAGCTCCAGTACTAAATTATACATATTAACAAATATGCAAAGTTTATACATACAAAACAAGTCAATCAATTACATGAATCTGAGGAAACCCTTTTACATCAGAGTTTGGTACAAAGAGTGAGAGTGACATGCATAGTCAAGAATCAAAAAACAGTAATTGTTACCTCATTTATACCTGATGTGGACTCAAGTAAGAGCAAATCACTGATCCTCAAAATATCAATTTTTTTTTTCTTAAGCTATCTATATCAATAAAAAAGTCTAACCAGATGAGAAGAAAGGTATAAAAGTAAGATTTAACAACAAGCCTTCCCTCAAATTCATACATTTCTCTGGAACAAACGTGAAACCTCGAGCAAACAAATAACAGTCATGTATATCAATTGACACATTTGAATAACTGAAAACTTTAAAGTCCCCTTCTGTGTTCAAAGAAACAGTTACAGCAGGTGAAATCATTAAATCACAAACCCCAGAATGCAGGGGCACATCCATCAACTGCACCCCCTGTAGGTGTCTCTCCTGCTGCCCCTCTGATTGTTCACATAACCCTGGCCCCTGCTCAGGTACTGGAGGGCATAGAAATTGTTCTCTCTGGAGTTGCGGTCCCTCAGGCACTCAGACCGTCTCAGTGGCGATAATTCTTTTACCCCTAAAAAAGATTCAGATGGATCAGTCTCATCTCCTTGCTGTTGTTGGTCTCCCCAACCTTGAGATCTTGGTGGTTCAGGGTAGGCAATATTCCATCCATATTCTATCCTGTCTCTTTCAATTTTCTTTAATTTTCTGTTTTTAATATTATTCACCTGTTGTTTGACACTGTTAAACATGCAAATATTCAAAACTGTTGGCTGAATGCAGTGGGTTAGTAGTCAACAATAGATCAAGTTATGTGGCTTCCTGGCTAAGACTTTGAATAATATTATCATTGTGCTTTATTACAAGTTCCATATACTCAAAGCCATGCTGACCAAACATGTTCAAAAGTTCTTTAACCAAGCCTGTAGGAAAATGCCAGCGGTGGAGTCCTTTTGGTATTATTTTTAACTTTAAACATTCTTTAAAATAAAGATTATCAGGGTGCAGGGTTTTTTTTTATTTTAAGAATTAAACGATCAAATTTTTCTAAATTATCATTGTAAGTAGTTTCACTTACTCTCCTCTCCGCTGAAAAGCGTAAGTTTGACGTTATCCATACATTGAGCTGAGGAGCTTCCGAAGTATGCCTAGAATGCACCATCTGTTGATTTCCTGATGCTTCAAGATTTTCTGGATCATTAAGGATAATGTTTAAAGTTGGTCCCTGGTTAAAACACTCTCTTAAGCTGTTTCCATCTTCATTCATACGTTTACTTTCTTCGTATTTCTTCTTTATTCTAACATGGTGCAAAGAAAACTCTTGGTTTATAAAGATTCCAAAAAAAAAGTAGAATATTATTTATCTTCTTCATCAATTTTTTGGTGGAGATAGTTGAGGTAGCATACAATTGAATATCAGGGAATCCTATTCCACCATTATCCCATCTTTTTCCATGCCAATCAAAGGAAACTCTTGGCTTATTAGGATGCTAAATCATGTAGGTAGAATAGAAAACAATATTTTTAGGAGAATTATCATCTTAATAAGCATTAATGATTTTTCCATGGTAAGGAAGAATTTGTTTCAATTTGTGACTGAACTTAAAATGTATTCAACAACCTGTTAAAAGTTGTTTGTATAATTTCTTTACTATTAGACACAATGTTTACACCAAGGTATTTCAATTGATTGCTATTCCAATTGAAGTTAGAATATTTTTGTAAAATTTGCTTAATTTTTATTAACGGATAATGTACTTGTTTTATTATGATTAAATCTTAAGTTGAGATTTCTTCAAACTGACTCACAGAAGTAATTATATGTTCTAATGAATTCTCTATATTTCCTATTGTTAGTAAAATATCATCAGCAAAGGGCTGAATCTTTAGTTCAAACTCTTCTTTTATTTTGATACCATTAATGTTCTTATTGGATCTAATACTATTAGCAAAGGGTTCTACAGCTAATGCAAAAAGTAAAGGTGATAATCACCAGCCTTGTTTTGTGCCCTTTTGCAATTTAAAGGAGTTATAAAGAGAAGAACCTATTTTAACATAACCGCAAGAGTTGCTGTATAACTTAGAAATTAATGCAATTCGCTCAGGTGAGAAATTATTCACTTTAAGTGTTTTAAACAGGAATGACCAATTAACAGAGTCAAAAGCCATATCTAAATCAAGACTAATAATATAAAGTTCTTTTTTATTTTTATTTGCATACTCTATTAATGTATGTATACTTATTATATTCTCATGTACTTGTCTATTTAAAATAAACCCAGTTTGATCATTCTTAATTAATTTAGGTATAAGTAGATTAATTCTGTTAGCTAAAATGGACATGAACATCTTATAGTCCACATTTGAAAGTGAAATGGGTCTGTATGATGAGCACTTTGTGGGATTCTTATCTTGTATTAAAATAGATTTTTTTTACTTTTTTATTTGATCTTTTATTTCTGCTAAAGTGAATGGTCTGTCATTTTTATTTGCTCACTTGTTATCTTATTATTTGTATTTCCCTTAGAAAAGTTTCAACTATATCATCATTATTTAGGTTATTTCTATTATTATTTATATTTTCCTAAATATTTTAAAGCCCTCAAGAATACCTTTAATATCTGCTCTTTTTTATTATTTATATGTCTTATAATTTCTTTGATATGATTTAGATTATTAATTTTCTTTGATCTAAGAGCAAGTTTATACAAGCTTAAAGGGTTTATTGAATATGTCTGAAGTTTGAGTTTTTCCAGGTTTATTGAAATGTTATTATTTAGAATTTCAATATATTTTGTATGTAAGTTTTTTTAAGTTCAGATTGACTGAAAATATCATTTGGTTTTAGATTTAACTTTAGTGTGTCTATTGTGGCTAGTAGTGTATTCAATTCTTTGGTCCCATTCTTTGTTTTACTAATATACCAGCTTGTAACTCTTCTATTTAAGTAAGCCTTCAGTGACTCCCACAGGACAATGTCAGATACTTCATCATTCATGTTTATTTCAAGGAAATTTTTGATCTCTTTAACATAACAATACTTGAATCATTTTATTTTAATAATGTACACTTATAATCTCCTGTGATGTAATAAATTGTCAGTTTTTAAATAATATTAAAGATCATAGCATTATGGTCCAATAATGTACACAAAACTATTGAAACTTCTCTGATATCTGATAACAGATTGAGACAAAAATGTTATCAGTATATTGGTTTGTGTTCTATACCTATATGAATAATGGGTAAATTGAAGTGAGTTTGTTTTAGTAAGCTCATATATATCCTTTAAATTCATTAGATTTACAAAATGTATTAAGTGTTTGGCTGAAGATGTGATTCTCAGATTTCTATCTGTACTGGCAACTTTGTCTGATAAAATACCAGCTACTATAACTTCATCATTCATGTAATAGTCTATAGTGCCTGAGTAATTTTTTCCATCTTTAGCTCCAACCCCTGAAATCCAATAAGAGCTCACCAATGTATATAGTTTTATGTTCCATTCAATTATAATGAAACTTAACATATCATTTTTTATCAACATAGGTATCTTTTACCTATGCTTAAGGCACTACTGGTGAGTTATTTCATAAAATGAGGGTGCCTCTTCTTTTAGCTCAAAAGCCAGACCTGCTAAAAGCAAATAATTCCTTAATGAAAGTTCATTTACATATTAATTCAGTAAATGTGTTTCCTGTAGAAATATTATTTGAGCTGTATGTAATAGCAAGTATTTGAACAGACTCCCCCTCTTTACTGGATTGTTCAATCCATTAATATCAATAGATATCAATTTAAGATCAGACATTTATATAAGACAGAAAAAAACAGAGGCATAATGAAATCATATTTATGTACAGAACTTACTATAAACTTTATATATAACAACATGAAATCTTCAGCTATGGACAGAACTTTTAAAACAAATAATAAAATTACTTAATAATATATGCCTAAAACATTCTACAATTGAATAATGTATTCCTAGTTTATTGAAAAAGATGAACAAATGACATCTCAAACTCTCCATTAGACTAACAATGCTTAGTTCATCCTTTTGATTCATATTAATGTATCTCATTTTTTAGTATGCATCATCCTTAAAAAGATGTCAGTGAGTTGTTATGAATAAGAAAAAGTTAAACAGGTGTTCAGAATCTTTATTACACGTTGCTCAAATTCAATATCTCTACAATCACCTTTCCCTGTACCTTACATTATCCCCCTGGTCTACTATAGGGAGGAAGTCAGTTGTTATATTTATACATATTGATTTATAGGTCAGATGATTTATATTTTTTCTATTTTGTTTACTATGTTTAAAGTTGTTCATAGGATCATATGTTCTTAAATTAGTACCAGGTTAATTGCCCTTGTGGGCCATTCCAAGCTCAGCCAGCTACCCCATGTGAGGATCAAACCTTGCACCTTTTGTATAAAGTGAACACCTTAACCACTATGCCAACCCCCCACCCTTGTAGATATGTTTATATTCCTTAACTATATACACATTTACTTATTCTGATCTCTTTCTATTTCTGTTTGTATACTATGTCTTGTACTATTACTATATTCCTAGGTTTTATATTTTAGCTATAATCCTAGTGTAGAATATCATATAATAAACATTTATATTTATCCTGATATATTTGATACTCTTTAATCTAGTACTACTGTTAGACTCAGTCCTATATTTTCCTTAAATGTTATGTCTAATAGCATCTGAACACACATCTGAAAAATCTTCCCTTTTAAGATTGAAACGTTCCATAATAAATTGTTCTGAGGTATTAAGTTTTATTATCTTTAAAGAAAGACAATAACAGAGAAACAGAGTCCTAATTTTTTATCAGAAGTATCTTTCTATAGGCTAGTGTATAAACTATCATTTTGGTATAGTGCAACCATTCAGAACTATTTAATAACTGACAGCAATTAAGAATGCAAGTTACTGTCTTTTTGCTTATTATCTAACTTGTATTCATTGACATCTTAGCATATGAGTCAAATTATAATGATTATTTATTTTTAGACAGGAAGAAGTAACAAGGACAGTTCTAAGAATTTTCAGAACTCCTGCAACATCACACAAGTGCTCATGACTCTATTTAAGCTGCTTCAAGCTGACCTCATGACAAGGGTTTGCAAATGAACAGTTTATCTTCATTACAAGGGCTTGCAAATGAACAGTTTATCAGCCAAAGTTCACACAAAACATTCATGAGTTAATCCAAACCACCTCAACATTAAACATCAATCCCTGAAACTCTTCCAAACCACTAAAAAAACTTTTCAAAGTATGTTTACCACTAAAAAGCCACTGTATTTACAGAAATAACATTTAATTGATTCAGTAAGGACTATTTGTATGAGATGTTTAATATAAAGCAGACTGTCATTTTTTTAAAGGAGACATAGAATATAAACTTGATTTAAAAGAATGACAGTTATGTGAGATCAAGGTTTAACTTGTAAAATTGTGAATGTTACTCAAATTATTTGATAACATTCCAATAATAACTTATATATATATATATATATATATATATATATATATATATATATATATGTGTGTGTGTGTGTGTGTGTGTGTGTGTGTGTGTGTGTGTGTGTGAAAGAAACTGTATTTTTATACTTTGTTTATAACATAGCATAACTTCCGTGGGTGCTATTGCATGTGAAGTATACTATCAATAGCAAACATTTAGAACTATGTAATAACATTACAGTGATTTAGAATACAATTCACTGTCTTTTGATCATGTCTTTAAGATCATTTACTTTTAGACAGGAAGAAGAAACTGGGACAGTTCTTACAATTTTAAGAACTCCCGCACCATCACAAAAGTGCTCAAGATTCTAAGTTGTTTCAAGCTGGTATTTATGATAAGAGCTTGAGAATTAACAGTCCATCAGTTACAATTTACATAAAAACACTCACAAGTGAATCCAAGCCACCTCTACATTACACATCAATCCCTCAACCCCCTCCAAACCACTATAAAAAGTAAAAACATTTTAACCACTGAAAAGCTATTGTATTTATGAAATGACATTTAACTTGAGAAAAATCTTAACGATCACTGACCTTGGTGAAGGTGTTTTTTTTTAAAGATGAGTTGGAAAGTGATCAAGTGTGCCCTTTTGATGCCAAATGAAAAATCATCAGGGAGGTTCAAAGTTTTAGGCAGCCAGGTATTAAGGAATTGAATCATACTGTCTCCCTCTTCTTTTCAGGAATCCCATAAATCCTGATGTTATTCCTTCCAGTTCTGTTCTCTAAGTCTTTTTATATTTTCCAGGAATAAGTTGTTTTGTTTCAGAATAAATTCAGTGATAGTCTCATTTTCAAGTAATCTTCCATCAAAATCAGACATTGCCTCTTCTATACTCAAGATTTGTGATAATTTTTGCTTAAGAGATTCACTCAGCACTTCAACTTGTTTTTTAAATTCCTCTTTAAAATTGTCTATTTTGCTTTCTAATATATCTACCTTTACAGGTGAATCATTGCTGTTACTTAGTATAGTCTGTAAGTCTTTTTTCATTATATTGCCCTGTACGGCTTACAGTGGCTCATTCTGAGACAATTAGTTATTTCTAGTTTTTTGATGGAGAAAAAGGAATTAAAAGAATTTCAAACTTGATGGGCCAGATTCACGAAGGCTTGCACGGAGTCTAAGAGTAGAGTAAGACTCCATGCAGCCAACATGTCCGCCGAGCGATCCAGGAACAGCCGGTAGGGGCGTGCAACAGAGATCCTAAAACGACTCTTACACAAACAGGGCTAGGATATGCAAATTACCTCAATTGCAAGTGAAAGCTATGCAAATGAGGTAAATTTGCGATCCAGGAAACCCGAACCTGTCCGAGTAAGAGTAGTGCTATTTGCAGAAATGTACTTCGTTGACAACTGAGTACAGTTCTGCAAATAGCAAAACGGAGCCGTGACAGATCCAAAAAAAGGATGCATCCAGTTGAGGAAGCATGCCAATGGCCAAAAATACGGCCATTGGCAATGTTCACCGATGCAAAATAAAAATAAAATAATGTTTTTTATCCCGATCGCTGATGTTTAAGTGTAGCTCAGCACCGCGCAAATGCGCTGCACTCTAAAACCAGAAAACCAATAATTAATGTGGATTTTATTGTAATTCTTAAATTATAATGCAAGGGAATGCCAGTCTGAAGACAACATGGCTACCGAGTAGAGGTTGCTATGGGGGGAAGCTCAGTCTAAGAGATGTAACCAAGCATTAGTAGGCAATCCTATGCAAATGAGGGTAAGGATAGTGAATCCCAAGTTTACATAGCAAACGAGCACAGTCAGTGGAGTGTAGGAGTAGGATAAGGGGAGTATCAGAGTAGAAGATAGGTGACATCACGAGGGGGGTATGTATGAAAGAAGTGAAGCTCATTGGAGCAAAGTGACATGTGTTTGCTGTCAGTTCCTCATCACTGGAATAGGTGTGTCAACAGGTACCCTAGCTAAAGGCAAAAAATTGAAGGCATATGCCATGGATAACAATAAAGTTTCTCGTAGAAGTGCTTACAACATTTTTGTGTGTGGGTGCGTGCCCGTACATCCGAGTAAGACTGTGTGCACGTGTGTGCACCTGTGTGCGTGCGTTTAAGCTGGTGTAAGCATGTGTAAGGTTGTTTAAAGTTTTGTAAGCATGTTTGCACCTGTGTGCGCATGTTTTAGCAAGAATAAGCAAGTTTTAGTCCATGTAAGCATGTGTGCGTGCGTGTGAGCTGGTGTGCGCGTGTTTGCGCTTGTGTGCGCTGCGCTGCCCCCCCCCCGGAGGAAACAGAAAGGGAAAAGGAAGCACAACAAATAGTAGGAAGTTAACCAGGGAGTACTAGCAGAGTTAGCAGGTGAAAACAATCAGAATCAGGCAATTACACAGGCAGTACACTAGCCCAGCCCAGCCCAGCACTTAAAACTCTGCAAACAACATTCCACTATGTTTCTCTCAGAGACACTGCAACACTGCAGTAAGCTAATGGAAGTGAAAACTGAAAAAAGCTTTACTGAGACAAAGAAATGTTAGGGGTTGTCATTGCTGTTATAAGATGACATATGCAACATGCTGAGGGTGGTGACAATGTGAATGCTGCTGGACAACCCACAGTGAGGAGACAGAGAAGAGTGTACAGGCCCAGGGTAACCTATCAGGGGCTACATGAGCTGGAGATAGTGGAGTGCTATAGAGTGGACAGAGACCTCATGCAGCAAATTGTTGAGCTGTGCAGGCCATGCCTCACACACAGAAACAACAGAGGGGAACCCATCCCAGTGAAAACCAAGGTATGTGTTGGCCTAAGAATATTAGCAACAGGTACCTTCCAGAGACCAACTGGTGATATGATGGGGATATCACAGGCATCAGCATCCAGGGTACTGCATCAGTTCTTGGATGCCATGTCAGCACATGTCAATGATCATGTATATTTCCCCAATTCCCGTGAGGTACTGGCCAGCAATATGTGTCTCTTCCAGCAAATAGCGGAATACCCTGAGGTAGTGGGTGCAATAGACTGCATGCACATACACATCAAAGCACCAGCCAGTGAGCGGGGTAGGGTCTACTTTAACCGGAAGGGCTTCCCCTCCATCAACTGCCAGGTTGTGTGTGATGCCCAGGGCATAATACTGAATGTGTGTGCTGGCTGCCCTGGAAGCTACCATGATTCACATATCTGGCATCTGACAAAGCTGTACCAGACATTTGCCAATGGGGACATCCCTCAAGGTCATCTAGTGGGGGATGCTGTCTATGCACTGGAGCTGTGGCTGATGATACCCATCAGAAATGCACACACACCTGAACAGGAACACCACAATGAGGCACACGCACAAACACGAAATGTAATCGAGCATGTGTTTGGGCTGCTCAAGTCACGGTTCCGGTGCCTGGACACATCTGGTGGAGCCTTGCAGTACTCACCAACTCCATGTACCCAAATTGTCATGGTATGTGCTATGCTACATAATATGATCCTGCGAAAACAGCTGCAGCAGGACCAGCATAGGCCCGGGCCAAACATCCCCCCACCATTGACAAGGCCATCACAGGCAGAGTGGAGGCATGCCCAGTATGCTTTGGCCTTGGCAAAGAGGCAACGCATAGCACATACACTGGTTCAGTAGGAACCCTGGAAATGATACCTCTCTCTGACACACACATATAGTAAAAGAGATGCCTAACTTGACACTACCTGTTTTCAACCATGTATAGGGAGTGTAGTATGTGCATCCAACATAGGCAACCCTGCAGCACCACCTGAGGCATGATTGCTATGTGTTAAGCAATATAAAGCAGTGTTAAACAGCTTTTACCACCATTCGGTATATGTAAACAAAATTGCACACACTAACTAGCACAACTGTGGTCAATGTTGAGCAATATTGGGCAACGTTCTGCAATGTTGGTTAACGCTGAGCAATGTTGGACAAGCTTGGTCTAAGTTGGGCATGGCCGAACAAAAGCCAACATGCTCATATTTGCTCACTGGCCCTTAAGCAGTCTGGTCTGCTCAGTATGAAAATATAAAGCAGTGACAGACCTCGAACCCAGGGTACTGTGCACTACAGTCATAGTACTGAACCACTAAACCATGACAATATTTCAGTGGTCAGCCTGTATGAAGAAATGTTGATAAGTCTATGCAAAGTATCTCATGGAAACCCTGCAGGCATAGCATAATCCCTGTCAAGTTATGACACAAAGGTGAGCCCTGCAGTAAGAATAGAACCTGATTTTCAACACACATAGTACTGAGTACAGCAGTGGGCCACACATGTCTGACAGTTGCATGTGTTAACCCAGGAACACTATCCACCAATCCACCTTGTGCACACAGTTACACATATATAATATAGTGGAACCCTGTCACAATCAAATATGTTCTGCAGATGTTTAGGTTGTTCATAGAAAGTGGGAAAGCAAAGAAGAAACAAAACCTGCAATCAGTATCATCAATAAACAATGTGCATCCCGAACATTATCATAGGTTCAGAGGTTGATACTAGGCTATCTATCCTAGGACGTGTATAAGCCTAGCCAGAGTGTGTTTGGCTTTCGCAACCCTGTTAGATTAGTAGGCTGTGCCTGTGAATAGTAGGGCACACAAGATATCCCATTTACATTTAGTTTATTGTGACTCTGTCTAGCAGGGACCCAGAAGATATCCCAGGGGTAAACATACGATCACCCATCCACTTGTCAAGATGTCTCCTGCAGGTGGTCAGTGGTGGTCTCTGCGTATGCAGGACTGGGATCTCATTCCAGAGTGAGTGGAGCCTCTGGGATAGGAATCTGTCCCTCCAGCATGTCCTATTAATATCTGTGCTGAGGTTTATGTCCCTGGAGCATGTAGCTCTAAGGGATTTGGATATCCTGAGGTGGAGCATGTCCATTAATTCTGGGTTGGACATGGCTTTAAACAATAGGCATAGATCGCATCCGAGTAGGCGGTAAGTGACTGAGTAGAGCTGGAGTTACTTTAGCCAAACTGCACAGGGCATCTGTGTGAGTCCCTAGATCTACTTGGTGAAGTAATTTCTGGTCATTACAGTTACTGCAGGTGTCTGGTATGGGGAATTGTATCCAAGTATGGCCCTGATGAGTATAGGGGCACAATGACCTCACTTGATCTAGATGTGAAACCTTATGGGATAAGGTGGGCTATATAGAAGGCCTGTCTAACTACTTTGGCAATGTGATTGTCAAAGGCGAGAGTACTAACTACTCGTGTTCCCAAATCCCTAACAACTTCTACCATACGTAATGGATTACCACCTATGTGGTAATGTGTGGGCACGTTGTTATTCCCAAAGGGGATGACTATGCATCTAATGGCATTTAGCTCTAGGCCATGGCTCTGGCACCAGTTATCCATCTCTGTGAGACCCTGCTTGTGCCAGCTGGAGAGATGATTATGGCACCCAGTTTGCAGTCATCTGCGAACATGGTCAGCTGTATTCCTCCTCTGTTAGCCTGTACATCAGAGAAATATATACTGAACAAGAGAGGTCCCAGGACTGAGCCTTGTGGGATGCCACGTGCAACTGGTGTATAGTCAGACATGGCACCTGCAATACTGACCATGTGGGTGCTATCCCTGATCCAGTTAGCAATCCATCTTGTGCCATATCTGTTGATATCAAAGCTGGTGAGACTATGTATAATGCCCGAGTGGGGTATTGCGTTGAAGGCTTTTGCGAGGTCCAGGTAGGCTGGGTGGACAACCTTCTCTATGTCTATGGACCTGGTAACTGTTTAAAGACATTGATCAGGTTCAAGAAGCAAGATCTGCCCACAACAAAGCTGAATTGTGTAGGATCCAGTGTCTGTAGGTTCCCGATGTCTATGTGTATGAGTTCCATGACGATACTCTCCAGCTGT
>NC_056731.1:1819473173-1819488488 GCF_019279795.1 Protopterus annectens | reverse complement strand
CAAATATGGCTTACCCCTATACTTTGCAAATTATTTTACAAGTCGATTCAAGGCATAAACAAACATATAGACGAGTATATGTTAAGTTTCTATTCATCATAGATCATCACTAGATTAAAATGTATAGAACTCTTGCAGATTAAATTACCAGTGCAGTATTTTAATGTACATCTGCAGAATATAGCATCTTCACCCAGATATGTTGCTTATACGAACAATGTTATAAAATTATCCATGGCTTAATCCATAAGCATGTAACATTTAATTTCATGTAGATGTATGAAACAGTAAAATTCAAAGAAGAAGAAAGGTGATCCATTTTTATGTAAATACTAACGGGTCGCAATTTCACTACAGATAGATGTACAATATATTATTTCTCTATGAAGTCAGTTTATTTTGATCATTTTCTAAAACTAATTCATGGTTAACACACTTAGCTTTTACATTATCTAAATTATTATTACCAAAAATGTATTGTGGACTGTATATCAGTATTTTTCATATGATTTGTAAGATTTTCGTAGTTTTACAATGCATCTCAGCTTTAATGAACACTACAGATCATAACATTTTTATATTTAGTTATTTTTTCTTTCAAGTCAAGTCAATGAACTTTAAGAACTTCCAGTTTTTTAAATAGCAATAAATGTGCTTCTTGAAATTTGATTTTTGCTTGTGAAGTAGTGAAATAGTTTAAACTTTGGCAGTTTAACTTTAGGCTGACTTTTCCTTTGGTTATTGCATATCATTTTACTACACATTACAAGTGTTGCAGTCAACCATTGACATTATATTTTCCAAGCACATCTGCTGCTGTTTTACTGTTTTACTGAAACATACATTTAATTTACAAACTCAATTCTTTCGGTAAACTAAGAATTTCCTGTCTGTTTCATTTATCAACTTATTTTTGTTTTAACAGAAAAATGGAAAAAACACCTGCTTAATAGCTCATATCATTACATGCCAGTTTTGTTGTACAAACACACAAAATAGGGGTTACCTTATATACTTTGCAACAAACAGTGTAGAAAAATTATTTTCCAAATTAACCAAAGCCATGAAACTCATGCAAATGAGTGTATGGTATCTTTCAAATCATTATGGATACTTTGTGCATTAAAATGATAGTGTTCCCTCTTGTTAAATTACCATTGGAGTATTTCAATGTGATTCTGCAGAATATAGCAACTGCACCAATATTTTCTGCTGATACAAAAATATTATAAAAATATCCATCCCTTAAATCATTTTCAATAAGACATATGATTGTTAAAGTATATGTAGATGTATGAAACAGTAAAACTCAAACAAGAAAAAGGTTTATTTTTTTAATATTATAATGTTCTTTGATTTTTACATGGAAGCACTTTATAGATAGTATGGTAAAGTCATATTTTCCCCTAATAAATAAGCTTCTGTAATTTGATTCTTTGGTAAAAGAAATTCCATATTAAGACATTGATTTCATTTACTTTTTTTTTATTTAGTATTACCAAAATTTCTTGTGGTCTGTTTGTCAGTATTTTTCAAGAATTTCTGTATGGGTTTTTTAGTTTCACTATTGAGCTCAACTTTTATATACTCTACAGACCATGAGATTTTAATATTTCTTTATTTTTTTCATTCAAGTCTATGAGTTTTAGGAATTTTCAGTTTATTAGATAGCAATAAACGTGCTTCTTAAAATTTGAATTTGTTTGTGGAATATTGAAAATGTTTTATCTTTGCTAATTATGACTTTTGGCTGATTTTTGTCATTGCCATTGTGTATTATTTTACTTATACATTTGCAAGTGCTCAGTCAACATTTGACATGATAGATTTACCTGCAAATCTGATGCTGTTTTGCTTTGTTAAAAATAATATGTTTTGTGTAAAGCAAAGATATATCTATGATGGTTTAGAGATAGTGAAACTGACTAAGCAGAACAACCCCATAACCTTCTATCTCTTACAGACTGAACTGGTACAGCTGATCATCCCTTGTTGATATGAGGATCAATAAGTGAGTAGTTTTTAGAAACAGCAATTTAAACTGTTATCCTTCTAATAGTAAAAAGCATCTGAAGTAATTAGACGGTTTCACTTTTTATTTAATGCTAATTTGTATCAGGTGTCCATTACTAACAAAGTAATAATGGACAGTTTTTACCTGTTGTAGGAACTACATTCAGGCTAGTGGTTGATATTTCCTCAGGAAGAAATGCACTGTTCTGTGATTCTTTAATAGATGTTTGCCCTGATGTTGTTTCTGCAAGAAATATTGTGTATTTAAGAAAGTGACAACTTGTGTATCATTAAATAATCTTAACCTTCTCAATAAGAGGTCAAGTCTCTCTTCAGGAGTGCATCATTTCCTACTCTGCAATACTCTCTGTTTCTACTAGGTTAGTGCCATCACCTACATCCCATCCAACTGTCCCATTCCTTACTCATCACCTAGTTTGAGCATTGAATATAAGGCACTGGCATTTACAAGAATATAGATGTGGCTACTAGGTTATTTGACTAGCAAACTCTACTCCCAATCCATAACAGGCTTCCAGAACTGAAGGGAGATGTGAAGTGGGTTTTCTGTTAAAGTTATCCATCTCATCTATATGAATCATTGCCAGGAAGAAGACCTGCCTCTGTAGCAAGCACAGAAAGTGATATCTGCACTCATTGGCTGATAAATTGCACTTCCTAATTTCCTGTCAGATAATCTTGCACTTGCAAGCCCCACAGGGGATGGGAACAGACAATTCCACTTGATGGTTTTACCTACCGGCAAGGATTCTTCAGTTCTGGGGCCAATTATTAAAACTAAGTCACTTGAATTTTAGTGACAGCACAATCTCTATATGTTTTTCCTGTAAATTTAAGTTCTGAAATAATCTGCTTTGCAGAATAAATTGTAATATTCTATTTTAAGTTCATTTAAAACTGTCACTACTAAAAATACATTTAGCAAAACTGCAAGAATGAAAACCTGTCAATTAGTGGAACTTATGCTGACTTCTTTAACCCTCATGGATAATCACTACTTTTGGAAATAACCATATTAATTTATACTCAAATATCTAAACAAGAATTTTACTCATCATGTGATGAGTAAGTATAGAATGTCATAGAGGAATAGCTGCTAACGTTTATGTTGAAAGTTATATTTAAGAATCAGTGCCCATAATGCTGTTAGAGAGCTAATGGTTTTAAATGAAAAAATCAAAAACTGTTTTGTAAAAATTTAATCAATGTGTAAACCACTACCTCAAGAAGTTAAACAAGTTTTGATTGACAGTGAAGGTCAGAAGACACCTCTAAGTGCTTATACTCAGATTAGAAAAGATGTATTTCTAGGATGATTCCAAAATGGAATTCAGGCATTCAACATTGTTGAACATAGAGGACTTTCATAGAAATATAGTCCCAAAGTGCAATTCTTGAATATCAACTAAACCATTCAGAAATGACCCTTAAGAAAGGCTTTACCGTTTAATATTTTCTTAATAATGTGCATTAAAACTTGCTAACTATAATATAAAAAAAGTAAGTTATTAGATTATCAGTTTGATGACCTGTAAATTTATAATGAATAGATTTGTGAGCTATTCATGTTATATTCTCTTATTGTTTATATAAGTCATAGTACAAATATCATAACTTCACTAAACAGAAATCCAGCTGTAGGGTTTAAGCTGATCAAATTCAACTAAAAATCTATGACATTCAAATTGCAATTTAGCTTTGATCTGCAAAACCTTTCTCCTTAACATATATTTCCGCCATTACCTGCAGTAGTAACAGGAACAGGAGTAGGGCCTAATGTACTTTGAGATGGAGATGTGGTACTTTCTGTTTCTTGAATGGTTGTTTCTGTTGATGCTTTTTCTGAAAGTGAAATAGCAATTAAAGTAAATGTAGGGCTTAATGCAGTTGTTGACCTATATGTGATAACCTCTAATTCATGCATGAATGTTTCTGTTGGTGCTGTTTCTGTATCTGATAAAGGAACTACAGTAATTGAAGAGCTTGATGAATTTAGACTTTGAGATGCAGTAACCCCTCCTTCTTAAACTACTGATGCATTCAGCTTTACTGAAACAGATGTCTGTTTTACAACCTCATTTATTTTGTTAAACTATCAGTATCTCACCTATTACATCTGTCAACTTACTTTTTCCAACTTTATAGCACAAACCATTACATGCCAATTTTGTTTGAAAATGCACCAAATATGGCTTACCCCCTATACTTTGCAAATTATTTTACAAGTCGATTCAAGGCATAAACAAACATATAGACGAGTATATGTTAAGTTTCTATTCATCATAGATCATCACTAGATTAAAATGTATAGAACTCTTGCAGATTAAATTACCAGTGCAGTATTTTAATGTACATCTGCAGAATATAGCATCTTCACCCAGATATGTTGCTTATACGAACAATGTTATAAAATTATCCATGGCTTAATCCATAAGCATGTAACATTTAATTTCATGTAGATGTATGAAACAGTAAAATTCAAAGAAGAAGAAAGGTGATCCATTTTTATGTAAATACTAACGGGTCGCAATTTCACTACAGATAGATGTACAATATATTATTTCTCTATGAAGTCAGTTTATTTTGATCATTTTCTAAAACTAATTCATGGTTAACACACTTAGCTTTTACATTATCTAAATTATTATTACCAAAAATGTATTGTGGACTGTATATCAGTATTTTTCATATGATTTGTAAGATTTTCGTAGTTTTACAATGCATCTCAGCTTTAATGAACACTACAGATCATAACATTTTTATATTTAGTTATTTTTTCTTTCAAGTCAAGTCAATGAACTTTAAGAACTTCCAGTTTTTTAAATAGCAATAAATGTGCTTCTTGAAATTTGATTTTTGCTTGTGAAGTAGTGAAATAGTTTAAACTTTGGCAGTTTAACTTTAGGCTGACTTTTCCTTTGGTTATTGCATATCATTTTACTCACATTACAAGTGTTGCAGTCAACCATTGACATTATATTTTCCAAGCACATCTGCTGCTGTTTTACTGTTTTACTGAAACATACATTTAATTTACAAACTCAATTCTTTCGGTAAACTAAGAATTTCCTGTCTGTTTCATTTATCAACTTATTTTTTGTTTTAACAGAAAAATGGAAAAACACCTGCTTAATAGCTCATATCATTACATGCCAGTTTTGTTGTACAAACACACAAAATAGGGGTTACCTTATATACTTTGCAACAAACAGTGTAGAAAAATTATTTTCCAAATTAACCAAAGCCATGAAACTCATGCAAATGAGTGTATGGTATCTTTCAAATCATTATGGATACTTTGTGCATTAAAATGATAGTGTTCCCTCTTGTTAAATTACCATTGGAGTATTTCAATGTGATTCTGCAGAATATAGCAACTGCACCAATATTTTCTGCTGATACAAAAATATTATAAAAATATCCATCCCTTAAATCATTTTCAATAAGACATATGATTGTTAAAGTATATGTAGATGTATGAAACAGTAAAACTCAAACAAGAAAAAGGTTTATTTTTTTAATATTATAATGTTCTTTGATTTTTACATGGAAGCACTTTATAGATAGTATGGTAAAGTCATATTTTCCCCTAATAAATAAGCTTCTGTAATTTGATTCTTTGGTAAAAGAAATTCCATATTAAGACATTGATTTCATTTACATTTTTTTTTAGTATTACCAAAATTTCTTGTGGTCTGTTTGTCAGTATTTTTCAAGAATTTCTGTATGGGTTTTTTAGTTTCACTATTGAGCTCAACTTTTATATACTCTACAGACCATGAGATTTTAATATTTCTTTATTTTTTTTCATTCAAGTCTATGAGTTTTAGGAATTTTCAGTTTATTAGATAGCAATAAACGTGCTTCTTAAAATTTGAATTTGTTTGTGGAATATTGAAAATGTTTTATCTTTGCTAATTATGACTTTTGGCTGATTTTTGTCATTGCCATTGTGTATTATTTTACTTATACATTTGCAAGTGCTCAGTCAACATTTGACATGATAGATTTACCTGCAAATCTGATGCTGTTTTGCTTTGTTAAAAATAATATGTTTTGTGTAAAGCAAAGATATATCTATGATGGTTTAGAGATAGTGAAACTGACTAAGCAGAACAACCCCCATAACCTTCTATCTCTTACAGACTGAACTGGTACAGCTGATCATCCCTTGTTGATATGAGGATCAATAAGTGAGTAGTTTTTAGAAACAGCAATTTAAACTGTTATCCTTCTAATAGTAAAAAGCATCTGAAGTAATTAGACGGTTTCACTTTTTATTTAATGCTAATTTGTATCAGGTGTCCATTACTAACAAAGTAATAATGGACAGTTTTTACCTGTTGTAGGAACTACATTCAGGCTAGTGGTTGATATTTCCTCAGGAAGAAATGCACTGTTCTGTGATTCTTTAATAGATGTTTGCCCTGATGTTGTTTCTGCAAGAAATATTGTGTATTTAAGAAAGTGACAACTTGTGTATCATTAAATAATCTTAACCTTCTCAATAAGAGGTCAAGTCTCTCTTCAGGAGTGCATCATTTCCTACTCTGCAATACTCTCTGTTTCTACTAGGTTAGTGCCATCACCTACATCCCATCCAACTGTCCCATTCCTTACTCATCACCTAGTTTGAGCATTGAATATAAGGCACTGGCATTTACAAGAATATAGATGTGGCTACTAGGTTATTTGACTAGCAAACTCTACTCCCAATCCATAACAGGCTTCCAGAACTGAAGGGAGATGTGAAGTGGGTTTTCTGTTAAAGTTATCCATCTCATCTATATGAATCATTGCCAGGAAGAAGACCTGCCCCTGTAGCAAGCACAGAAAGTGATATCTGCACTCATTGGCTGATAAATTGCACTTCCTAATTTCCTGTCAGATAATCTTGCACTTGCAAGCCCCACAGGGGAGATGAACAGACAATTCCACTTGATGGTTTTACCTACCGGCAAGGATTCTTCAGTTCTGGGGCCAATTATTAAAACTAAGTCACTTGAATTTTAGTGACAGCACAATCTCTATATGTTTTTCCTGTAAATTTAAGTTCTGAAATAATCTGCTTTGCAGAATAAATTGTAATATTCTATTTTAAGTTCATTTAAAACTGTCACTACTAAAAATACATTTAGCAAAACTGCAAGAATGAAAACCTGTCAATTAGTGGAACTTATGCTGACTTCTTTAACCCTCATGGATAATCACTACTTTTGGAAATAACCATATTAATTTATACTCAAATATCTAAACAAGAATTTTACTCATCATGTGATGAGTAAGTATAGAATGTCATAGAGGAATAGCTGCTAACGTTTATGTTGAAAGTTATATTTAAGAATCAGTGCCCATAATGCTGTTAGAGAGCTAATGGTTTTAAATGAAAAATCAAAAACTGTTTTGTAAAAATTTAATCAATGTGTAAACCACTACCTCAAGAAGTTAAACAAGTTTTGATTGACAGTGAAGGTCAGAAGACACCTCTAAGTGCTTATACTCAGATTAGAAAAGATGTATTTCTAGGATGATTCCAAAATGGAATTCAGGCATTCAACATTGTTGAACATAGAGGACTTTCATAGAAATATAGTCCCAAAGTGCAATTCTTGAATATCAACTAAACCATTCAGAAATGACCCTTAAGAAAGGCTTTACCGTTTAATATTTTCTTAATAATGTGCATTAAAACTTGCTAACTATAATATAAAAAAAGTAAGTTATTAGATTATCAGTTTGATGACCTGTAAATTTATAATGAATAGATTTGTGAGCTATTCATGTTATATTCTCTTATTGTTTATATAAGTCATAGTACAAATATCATAACTTCACTAAACAGAAATCCAGCTGTAGGGTTTAAGCTGATCAAATTCAACTAAAAATCTATGACATTCAAATTGCAATTTAGCTTTGATCTGCAAAACCTTTCTCCTTAACATATATTTCCGCCATTACCTGCAGTAGTAACAGGAACAGGAGTAGGGCCTAATGTACTTTGAGATGGAGATGTGGTACTTTCTGTTTCTTGAATGGTTGTTTCTGTTGATGCTTTTTCTGAAAGTGAAATAGCAATTAAAGTAAATGTAGGGCTTAATGCAGTTGTTGACCTATATGTGATAACCTCTAATTCATGCATGAATGTTTCTGTTGGTGCTGTTTCTGTATCTGATAAAGGAACTACAGTAATTGAAGAGCTTGATGAATTTAGACTTTGAGATGCAGTAACCCCTCCTTCTTAAACTACTGATGCATTCAGCTTTACTGAAACAGATGTCTGTTTTACAACCTCATTTATTTTGTTAAACTATCAGTATCTCACCTATTACATCTGTCAACTTACTTTTTTCCAACTTTATAGCACAAACCATTACATGCCAATTTTGTTTGAAAATGCACCAAATATGGCTTACCCCCTATACTTTGCAAATTATTTTACAAGTCGATTCAAGGCATAAACAAACATATAGACGAGTATATGTTAAGTTTCTATTCATCATAGATCATCACTAGATTAAAATGTATAGAACTCTTGCAGATTAAATTACCAGTGCAGTATTTTAATGTACATCTGCAGAATATAGCATCTTCACCCAGATATGTTGCTTATACGAACAATGTTATAAAATTATCCATGGCTTAATCCATAAGCATGTAACATTTAATTTCATGTAGATGTATGAAACAGTAAAATTCAAAGAAGAAGAAAGGTGATCCATTTTTATGTAAATACTAACGGGTCGCAATTTCACTACAGATAGATGTACAATATATTATTTCTCTATGAAGTCAGTTTATTTTGATCATTTTCTAAAACTAATTCATGGTTAACACACTTAGCTTTTACATTATCTAAATTATTATTACCAAAAATGTATTGTGGACTGTATATCAGTATTTTTCATATGATTTGTAAGATTTTCGTAGTTTTACAATGCATCTCAGCTTTAATGAACACTACAGATCATAACATTTTTATATTTAGTTATTTTTTTCTTTCAAGTCAAGTCAATGAACTTTAAGAACTTCCAGTTTTTTAAATAGCAATAAATGTGCTTCTTGAAATTTGATTTTTGCTTGTGAAGTAGTGAAATAGTTTAAACTTTGGCAGTTTAACTTTAGGCTGACTTTTCCTTTGGTTATTGCATATCATTTCACATTACAAGTGTTGCAGTCAACCATTGACATTATATTTTCCAAGCACATCTGCTGCTGTTTTACTGTTTTACTGAAACATACATTTAATTTACAAACTCAATTCTTTCGGTAAACTAAGAATTTCCTGTCTGTTTCATTTATCAACTTATTTTTTGTTTTAACAGAAAAATGGAAAAAACACCTGCTTAATAGCTCATATCATTACATGCCAGTTTTGTTGTACAAACACACAAAATAGGGGTTACCTTATATACTTTGCAACAAACAGTGTAGAAAAATTATTTTCCAAATTAACCAAAGCCATGAAACTCATGCAAATGAGTGTATGGTATCTTTCAAATCATTATGGATACTTTGTGCATTAAAATGATAGTGTTCCCTCTTGTTAAATTACCATTGGAGTATTTCAATGTGATTCTGCAGAATATAGCAACTGCACCAATATTTTCTGCTGATACAAAAATATTATAAAAATATCCATCCCTTAAATCATTTTCAATAAGACATATGATTGTTAAAGTATATGTAGATGTATGAAACAGTAAAACTCAAACAAGAAAAAGGTTTATTTTTTTAATATTATAATGTTCTTTGATTTTTACATGGAAGCACTTTATAGATAGTATGGTAAAGTCATATTTTCCCCTAATAAATAAGCTTCTGTAATTTGATTCTTTGGTAAAAGAAATTCCATATTAAGACATTGATTTCATTTACATTTTTTTATTTAGTATTACCAAAATTTCTTGTGGTCTGTTTGTCAGTATTTTTCAAGAATTTCTGTATGGGTTTTTTAGTTTCACTATTGAGCTCAACTTTTATATACTCTACAGACCATGAGATTTTAATATTTCTTTATTTTTTTCATTCAAGTCTATGAGTTTTAGGAATTTTCAGTTTATTAGATAGCAATAAACGTGCTTCTTAAAATTTGAATTTGTTTGTGGAATATTGAAAATGTTTTATCTTTGCTAATTATGACTTTTGGCTGATTTTTGTCATTGCCATTGTGTATTATTTTACTTATACATTTGCAAGTGCTCAGTCAACATTTGACATGATAGATTTACCTGCAAATCTGATGCTGTTTTGCTTTGTTAAAAATAATATGTTTTGTGTAAAGCAAAGATATATCTATGATGGTTTAGAGATAGTGAAACTGACTAAGCAGAACAACCCCCATAACCTTCTATCTCTTACAGACTGAACTGGTACAGCTGATCATCCCTTGTTGATATGAGGATCAATAAGTGAGTAGTTTTTAGAAACAGCAATTTAAACTGTTATCCTTCTAATAGTAAAAGCATCTGAAGTAATTAGACGGTTTCACTTTTTATTTAATGCTAATTTGTATCAGGTGTCCATTACTAACAAAGTAATAATGGACAGTTTTTACCTGTTGTAGGAACTACATTCAGGCTAGTGGTTGATATTTCCTCAGGAAGAAATGCACTGTTCTGTGATTCTTTAATAGATGTTTGCCCTGATGTTGTTTCTGCAAGAAATATTGTGTATTTAAGAAAGTGACAACTTGTGTATCATTAAATAATCTTAACCTTCTCAATAAGAGGTCAAGTCTCTCTTCAGGAGTGCATCATTTCCTACTCTGCAATACTCTCTGTTTCTACTAGGTTAGTGCCATCACCTACATCCCATCCAACTGTCCCATTCCTTACTCATCACCTAGTTTGAGCATTGAATATAAGGCACTGGCATTTACAAGAATATAGATGTGGCTACTAGGTTATTTGACTAGCAAACTCTACTCCCAATCCATAACAGGCTTCCAGAACTGAAGGGAGATGTGAAGTGGGTTTTCTGTTAAAGTTATCCATCTCATCTATATGAATCATTGCCAGGAAGAAGACCTGCCCCTGTAGCAAGCACAGAAAGTGATATCTGCACTCATTGGCTGATAAATTGCACTTCCTAATTTCCTGTCAGATAATCTTGCACTTGCAAGCCCCACAGGGGATGGGAACAGACAATTCCACTTGATGGTTTTACCTACCGGCAAGGATTCTTCAGTTCTGGGGCCAATTATTAAAACTAAGTCACTTGAATTTTAGTGACAGCACAATCTCTATATGTTTTTCCTGTAAATTTAAGTTCTGAAATAATCTGCTTTGCAGAATAAATTGTAATATTCTATTTTAAGTTCATTTAAAACTGTCACTACTAAAAATACATTTAGCAAAACTGCAAGAATGAAAACCTGTCAATTAGTGGAACTTATGCTGACTTCTTTAACCCTCATGGATAATCACTACTTTTGGAAATAACCATATTAATTTATACTCAAATATCTAAACAAGAATTTTACTCATCATGTGATGAGTAAGTATAGAATGTCATAGAGGAATAGCTGCTAACGTTTATGTTGAAAGTTATATTTAAGAATCAGTGCCCATAATGCTGTTAGAGAGCTAATGGTTTTAAATGAAAATTCAAAAACTGTTTTGTAAAAATTTAATCAATGTGTAAACCACTACCTCAAGAAGTTAAACAAGTTTTGATTGACAGTGAAGGTCAGAAGACACCTCTAAGTGCTTATACTCAGATTAGAAAAGATGTATTTCTAGGATGATTCCAAAATGGAATTCAGGCATTCAACATTGTTGAACATAGAGGACTTTCATAGAAATATAGTCCCAAAGTGCAATTCTTGAATATCAACTAAACCATTCAGAAATGACCCTTAAGAAAGGCTTTACCGTTTAATATTTTCTTAATAATGTGCATTAAAACTTGCTAACTATAATATAAAAAAAGTAAGTTATTAGATTATCAGTTTGATGACCTGTAAATTTATAATGAATAGATTTGTGAGCTATTCATGTTATATTCTCTTATTGTTTATATAAGTCATAGTACAAATATCATAACTTCACTAAACAGAAATCCAGCTGTAGGGTTTAAGCTGATCAAATTCAACTAAAAATCTATGACATTCAAATTGCAATTTAGCTTTGATCTGCAAAACCTTTCTCCTTAACATATATTTCCGCCATTACCTGCAGTAGTAACAGGAACAGGAGTAGGGCCTAATGTACTTTGAGATGGAGATGTGGTACTTTCTGTTTCTTGAATGGTTGTTTCTGTTGATGCTTTTTCTGAAAGTGAAATAGCAATTAAAGTAAATGTAGGGCTTAATGCAGTTGTTGACCTATATGTGATAACCTCTAATTCATGCATGAATGTTTCTGTTGGTGCTGTTTCTGTATCTGATAAAGGAACTACAGTAATTGAAGAGCTTGATGAATTTAGACTTTGAGATGCAGTAACCCCTCCTTCTTAAACTACTGATGCATTCAGCTTTACTGAAACAGATGTCTGTTTTACAACCTCATTTATTTTGTTAAACTATCAGTATCTCACCTATTACATCTGTCAACTTACTTTTTCCAACTTTATAGCACAAACCATTACATGCCAATTTTGTTTGAAAATGCAACAAATATGGCTTACCCTCTATACTTTGCAAATTATTTTACAAGTCGATTCAAGGCATAAACAAACATATAGACGAGTATATGTTAAGTTTCTATTCATCATAGATCATCACTAGATTAAAATGTATAGAACTCTTGCAGATTAAATTACCAGTGCAGTATTTTAATGTACATCTGCAGAATATAGCATCTTCACCCAGATATGTTGCTTATACGAACAATGTTATAAAATTATCCATGGCTTAATCCATAAGCATGTAACATTTAATTTCATGTAGATGTATGAAACAGTAAAATTCAAAGAAGAAGAAAGGTGATCCATTTTTATGTAAATACTAACGGGTCGCAATTTCACTACAGATAGATGTACAATATATTATTTCTCTATGAAGTCAGTTTATTTTGATCATTTTCTAAAACTAATTCATGGTTAACACACTTAGCTTTTACATTATCTAAATTATTATTACCAAAAATGTATTGTGGACTGTATATCAGTATTTTTCATATGATTTGTAAGATTTTCGTAGTTTTACAATGCATCTCAGCTTTAATGAACACTACAGATCATAACATTTTTATATTTAGTTATTTTTTCTTTCAAGTCAAGTCAATGAACTTTAAGAACTTCCAGTTTTTTAAATAGCAATAAATGTGCTTCTTGAAATTTGATTTTTGCTTGTGAAGTAGTGAAATAGTTTAAACTTTGGCAGTTTAACTTTAGGCTGACTTTTCCTTTGGTTATTGCATATCATTTTACTTACACATTACAAGTGTTGCAGTCAACCATTGACATTATATTTTCCAAGCACATCTGCTGCTGTTTTACTGTTTTACTGAAACATACATTTAATTTACAAACTCAATTCTTTCGGTAAACTAAGAATTTCCTGTCTGTTTCATTTATCAACTTATTTTTTGTTTTAACAGAAAAATGGAAAAACACCTGCTTAATAGCTCATATCATTACATGCCAGTTTTGTTGTACAAACACACAAAATAGGGGTTACCTTATATACTTTGCAACAAACAGTGTAGAAAAATTATTTTCCAAATTAACCAAAGCCATGAAACTCATGCAAATGAGTGTATGGTATCTTTCAAATCATTATGGATACTTTGTGCATTAAAATGATAGTGTTCCCTCTTGTTAAATTACCATTGGAGTATTTCAATGTGATTCTGCAGAATATAGCAACTGCACCAATATTTTCTGCTGATACAAAAATATTATAAAAATATCCATCCCTTAAATCATTTTCAATAAGACATATGATTGTTAAAGTATATGTAGATGTATGAAACAGTAAAACTCAAACAAGAAAAAGGTTTATTTTTTTAATATTATAATGTTCTTTGATTTTTACATGGAAGCACTTTATAGATAGTATGGTAAAGTCATATTTTCCCCTAATAAATAAGCTTCTGTAATTTGATTCTTTGGTAAAAGAAATTCCATATTAAGACATTGATTTCATTTACATTTTTTTATTTAGTATTACCAAAATTTCTTGTGGTCTGTTTGTCAGTATTTTTCAAGAATTTCTGTATGGGTTTTTTAGTTTCACTATTGAGCTCAACTTTTATATACTCTACAGACCATGAGATTTTAATATTTCTTTATTTTTTTCATTCAAGTCTATGAGTTTTAGGAATTTTCAGTTTATTAGATAGCAATAAACGTGCTTCTTAAAATTTGAATTTGTTTGTGGAATATTGAAAATGTTTTATCTTTGCTAATTATGACTTTTGGCTGATTTTTGTCATTGCCATTGTGTATTATTTTACTTATACATTTGCAAGTGCTCAGTCAACATTTGACATGATAGATTTATCTGCAAATCTGATGCTGTTTTGCTTTGTTAAAAATAATATGTTTTGTGTAAAGCAAAGATATATCTATGATGGTTTAGAGATAGTGAAACTGACTAAGCAGAACAACCCCCATAACCTTCTATCTCTTACAGACTGAACTGGTACAGCTGATCATCCCTTGTTGATATGAGGATCAATAAGTGAGTAGTTTTTAGAAACAGCAATTTAAACTGTTATCCTTCTAATAGTAAAAAGCATCTGAAGTAATTAGACGGTTTCACTTTTTATTTAATGCTAATTTGTATCAGGTGTCCATTACTACAACACGGACTAGCCGCAAACTATGAACAAGACTGAAACCACAGCTTAATGCAGAAATGGTACAAACCAGGCTGATGCGATTTAGCGCTTTCTTTCACTTTATTAAAATGTGAACTTCTTCAGAAACATGTGCCCTCCCCAGCACATGTCTTTTAAATCCTATAGAACAGGATATAATGTCACGAAATTATCCCTAATTATTAAATGTATATATACATAAATACAAAGTATTACACTGATATGTATATCAAAAACTGTATAAGTGTGTAAAAAAGCATCTAGATGTAATAAAGCATCATATATGAAATCCATACTATCATTCATATTTATATAATACTAAATAATAAATAATAGATAATTTAATTCACATAACATCGTTCTAAAACAGAATACTTGAAAATTGAATATAAACTTAAAATTATATCCTAGCTGAATTAATTCACTATTAAATGAACATTCCTGATTATGAAACTAAATAATATTGTAATACACTTACAACTTTTGTAAGATGGTAGACAATGTTATTTGTTTTTTT
>NC_056731.1:1819445259-1819472673 GCF_019279795.1 Protopterus annectens | reverse complement strand
GTATGGGGGGGGGTCCCCAGTTTTCTTGCCCCAGATGTCAGGTTCCCCAGAAGGAAGGCAATACATAAAATTATGTAATAATGCAATGCAATATAATCAAAGACCAGTAGTTGCAAGCAAATACACCATAAAAGAAGACCCCTAGAGGGAAGGAGGGAGGGAAACCTGGACTGCAGCTGTATTAGCACTAACATCTACATTTATGGTAGGTACAAAACTGTACTATGTTCATCGTGCATACAGCTGCAGTCATAACAGATGGGTAGAATCCCAAAGCTAAGAAAGGGGTGGTAGGCACTAGGTGGAGCTAGGAGGAGCCAAAATGCCCTGCAAGACTGCAGTGGCAAAGCCTGCTCTAGATTTGGAGTATAATGGTAGGTTGTAGTGCTTGGAGAAGGTATGTACAAAACTCCAAGTGGCTGCTTCTAAAATATCCTTGGTAGGAACTCCTCTGAGGAAGGCTGCAGAGGTGGCTGTGGCCCTGGTAGAATGAGTTCTAATGCCTGTAGGTACAGTTTTGCCATGAAAGGAATAGCAAAAGCATATGTAGTGGGCTGTCCATTTTGAGATTGGCTGTTTGGATATTGACTTTCCTTGAGCTCCTACCGCATAGGCCACAAAAAGCTGTTCTGATTTTCTGAAAGGTTTTGTTCTGTCCAGATAATAACGCAGTTGTCTGTGGATGTCCAAGGAATGCAGTAATCTCTCCCCTTTGTTTTGAGGATTAGGATAAAAAGTAGGTAAATGTATGGCCTGATTTAAAGCTACCCTGGATACCACTTTAGGCATAAAGGACGGGTTGGTACGTAATGAAACTCTGTCCTGATGGAAGATGATAAAAGGCTGGACAGCCATAAGAGCCTGTAGTTCTGAAACTCACAGCTGAAGTGATAGCCAGAAGGAAAGCTGTTTTCCAGGATAAATATTGTAAATCTGATGAGGCAGCTGGCTCAAAAGGAGGCAAAGTCAGTTTT
This sequence comes from Protopterus annectens, assembly GCF_019279795.1. NCBI lineage: Eukaryota > Metazoa > Chordata > Ceratodontiformes > Protopteridae > Protopterus > Protopterus annectens. The sequence goes on along the minus strand of NC_056731.1, from coordinate 1,819,471,699 downwards.
TCCAGAATGAAATTAAGATCCCAAGCAGGTATTGGTTATTTTCTTGGAGGTCTTAAATTCTTAGCCCCTCTGAGGAACTGTCTTAATAGAGGGTGAGAGCATAAAGGTGGATCAGTGTTGTATTCTGCAGAAATGGCTGAGGCATGGATTTTGATGGAGGAGAACGAAAGTCCACTGCTTAACAGTTCAGCCAAATATTGTAGTATTTGAGGTAAATTCAGTTTTCCAGGGCACTGGCCCTTTTCTCATTCAAACACAAAAACATTTCCATTTTGCAGAGTAAGCTTTTCTAGTTGATGGCCTTCTGGCCTCCAAAATGACATCCTGCACCTCCTTGGAGAGCAGGGCCTGCTGCGATGCTAAGGAATCTTCCATGCGGCTAGATTGAGTGTTTTCAGTTGACTGTGAAGAGTTTTGAAGCTGTGCTGAGTCAGAAGAAGAGGCATTAGAGGCAGGGTCCATGGTGGGGAATGCGTCAGGCTCCTCAGGAGTGGGTACCAGTGTTGCCTTGGCCAGTCCGGAGCAATGAGGATCATCTTTGGTCTGTCTGCTCTGGTCTTCAATAGGACTTTAGGCAGCAGAGGAAGAGGTGGGAAGGCATAAACTGTCACTGATGTCCAACTGAAAGAGAGAGCGTCCACTCTCCAGGCCTTTGGATGGAAGATCCTTGAGCAGAATTTTGTCAATTGATGATTTTTGTGAGAGGCAAAGAGATCTATGTCTGGCCTTCCCCATTCTTGGATTATTTCTGTAAAAACTTTTGGATGCAACTTCCATTTGTGTGGATCTGTCATATTCCTGCTTAGGTTGTCTGCCAGCGTGTTTTCCTTGCCTGGCAAGTACTGTGCTTGTAGTTCCATTTGTAAGTCCATGGCCAAGTTCCAAAGTGACATGGCCAGTCTGCATAGGGATAAGAATGTGTTCCTCCCTGCTTGTTTATGTACCACATAACTGTGGTGTTGTCTGTTCTTATCAATAGCTGACCTGGTTGTAGAAGGTCCTTGAAAGCTATAATAGCATTTATCACTGCTAGCATTTCTTTTGATTGATGTGAAGGTGCTTTTCTTTTGGGTCCATTTGTCCTGAATGCACCGGTCTGTCATGTGCGCCTCCCAGGTGTAGTCCGAGGCCTGTTGTGATGACTTGATTTGCTTGAGGCTTGCTGAATGGAAGACCTGTGTTTGTTTGGCATGCTTGAGCCCACCACAGAAATTCCTTTTGCAGACATGGAATTAATGGTATTATTGTTTCCAAACTGTGGCTGTGTTGAGACCATATGTTTTAGGTACCATTGTAGTTTTCTCATATGCAGCTTTGCACATGGGATTAGTAAGATGCAAGATGCCATGAATCCCAGAGCCTGCAGGATTTTCCTTGCAGTCAGCCTGGTGCAATTTGCCAGTGTTCTGAAATATTGAATTAGTTGCCCCTGCTTCTCTGGCGTGAGGTAGGCCATCTGGGTGTTTGTGTCCAAATTGGCACCCAGGAAAATTATCTTCCGAGAGGGTATTAGTCTTGATTTCTCTTTGTTGACTGTGTATCCTAGAGAGTTTAATAATATTATTACATAAACCAGATGTTTCAGAAGAATGTGCTTGCTGTCTGCTTGGATCAGGCAGTCGTCCAGATAAGGGTATATTTGTATCCCTTGAAGTCTGCAGTAGGCAATTACTGATGCCAGGCATTTCGTGAATACTCTGGGGGCAGTAGATAAACCAAAGGGCAATGCAGAGAATTGATAATGGGTTGAACCTGCAAGAAATCTGAGGTATCTTCTGCAATTTTGTCTGATTGGGACATGCAGGTATGCCTCCTTGAGGTCCAATGTTACCAGCCAAGACTCCTTGCCCAGCATGGGAAGAAGTTGCTGTAGAGTGAGCATCTTGAATTTTGGTATGAGTAGGAATGTGTTTAGGATGGAAAGATCCAAAATCGGTCTCCAATCTTTTCCTTCCTTGGCACCAGAAATAGCCTGGAATAAAAACCTTGACCTTGTTCGTGTGTAGGTACCTCTTGAATAGCTTTCATGTTTATAAGACCTGAAATTTGCTTTTGTGCCTCTGCCCTTTGATTGTGTGGCAGGTTTGGCATGCCTTTCATTTTGGAAGGGTATGAAATGGAATTTGTAGCCTCTGTTTATAATGTCCAGGATCCATTTGTCCTTTGTGACAATATGCCAATTTTTTGAGAATAGTGCCAGCTTTCCTCCTAAGGGGGCTGCCATTTGAGACCTGGTTGGCATGCAAAGTGGAAAGTCATTGGTTTTGCTTTCTGAAAGATTGCGAGTTGTCCTCACCACCTCTTTGTGTAGGAGCTTGCCATTGTCTGCCTCTGTACGAGCCTTGTGTTTGTCCTCTGTCCCTCAGGCGCCTGTATCTGCCTCTTTGGGGTCTGTCTGTGGCAGGAAAGGACCAGTTTTTGGAAGGCCAATTTCTACTAAAACGTGGGGGTTGGACCTGCAGAAATTCTTTCACAGTTTGCATTGATTTAGCCTTTTCCTCCATTTTCCGTAATACTTCCTCAGCATTTGCCCCAAATAGTACATCCTTTAGAAGAGGGGCATCTAGTAATTTAGCTTTGACATGATCAGGCAAGGCTTGTTCCTTGAGCCAGGCATGCCTACGTATGACTGAGCCTGTAACAGCAGCTCTACATGAGGCCTCTAGAGCATCAAAACCACATTGTAAGGTATGTTTACCCACTTGTTCTGCACTATGCATCAAATCCTGCAACTCCTTCATGTCTGGTTGTTCAGGTTGTGACATTTTACTTTTCAATTGAGATAACAGAAACTGTTGGTATTTTAGCATATGAAACTGACAGTTTAAGGCCCTCATGGATAAGGTAGCCGAGGTATATACCTTTTTTCCCCACCTTTCTAAGGATCTGGAATCTATCTCAGAAGGCAATGGGTTTTTGGCAATGGAGGCCTTAACTCCCTTGGGCCCCTGTGAGATGGTTTCTAGGTCAGCAGCATGGCTTTTGTATAGAAATTGGTGTGAGTCAGGAACCCTGTAGTACCGGTCAGGCTTAACTGGAGCTGGAGGAAGAGAATCCGGGTTAAGGCAGGCCTCCGAGTAAACATCATCTAGGATGTCCAGGACAGGAGGTATAGCCAGAGGCCTGTGCTGGGGTAACAAAAAAAATTCCCTGAGCCTTTTCTTGGAATCTGAATAATCCTGGCCTTCCCAGTGGAAGCGTTCCCTTAAGGTATGCAGAGTTTCACCAAATGAGTAATCCTCAGGGGGGGATATAGAAGGGATAGATTCCTCTGCATCAGAGTCTTCAAAAGGGGAGTAAGACTGTTCCTGATAATCAGAGTGCTCTGAAATAATGGAGCCCTGATCAGAGGAGGGGGAATCTTCCTCCACTCTGGATCTTTTGTCCGGAGGTGGCTGAGAACCTCTGATTAGAGTAATTAAATCCTCAGCCATTTTAAGCATCTGTTTCTTAGGCATGGGGCCTGGAGATGGGCCCTGTGTAGCTGGTCTCTTAGGGTGCATGGTAGCTTTAGACTTGGTGAAAGCCTTGATGGAGAAAGAAGAGGAAGGTCTGAAGACACCTTGAGTGGAGGTGGACCTGAAGGAGAATGTTTCTATTAAGCTTGTCTCTGTTTAGGTCTAGAGCAGAACTTCTGTACTGTGTTGTGGAGAGAGGCAAATAGGTCTATTGAAGAGATCCTCCACAATGGTCAAGTCCAGGAAGACCTCTCTCTCCAGCATCCATTTGTTGGAGTCTAGAAGGCCCCTGCTTAGAAAGTCTACCAAAGTACTGTTCTGACCCAGAATGTAAGAAGGTATGACAGTTAGCCCTATTTCTTGAGCCAGCATCCAAATTTTCCTGGAAAGGCTGCACAGAGGAGAGCATAGAGATCCTCCTTATTTATATACCACATCACTGTAGTGTTGTCTGTCCAACTTTGCAGAGTCCATTGGCTTAAATTCTGTTGAAAGGCTTTGATGACCAAGTAGACTGCTAGAAGCTCCTTTTGATTTACATGCAATTTTTTCTGCTGAGGAGACCAAATACCCTGAACTTTCAGGGAACCCAAGTTGACTCCCAACCTACATCTGAACTGTCTTGTTGTGATAGTCTTGTTTGCTACAGGTAAAGACAAATACACCCTTGGGTTCCTTGGTATGGTGTTCTTCCACCACTAGAGTTCCTTTTCAGGCACAGAAGGAGATGAAGCGTTTAAGATTTTTGAAGATTTACGGTAAGTCTTGCCTTCTGAAAGCAGTCTACTGTGATCTGCAAGGTGTGTAGGGGGTCTCTGATGTGGATCTTCTCTGAATGAGGGTCATCTAAGTAGGGTAAATATGGAACCACTGGAGTTCTGCAATATGCTATCAGATGAGTTAGACATTTTGTGAAAACTCTGGTAGCAGTAGATAGCCCAAATGGTTAAAAGCACAAAAATCGAAGTGAAAACCCATTGCTACAAATCTTAAGTACTTTTTGCGACTGTCTGCTATGGGGACATACATGGCTCTAGTGCGACCATGAGGGCATCTTTGAAGATCATGAGCAGTCATTTTTGTAACACAAGCATTTTGAATTTGGGGATGTTGAGGAAGCTGTTTAGCTTTCAGAGGTCTAAGATGGGCAACAATTTTATCAGAAACTTGTATTTCTTGATTACATCTTTATTAATATAGGTTCTGGCTGCTATCTGATAGTTGGATGCCATTTCAGTTAATAAATCTTGTTGTTCATAGGTGTGTAACTAGGGCTAATGCCTCTGGAGCTTTTACAAGCCTAGTCCATAGGATTACCCTGGCATCGTGTCACCCGACCTTAGTTTCCAGTGCCTCTGTCGAGCAGAACCACTGGAGTGATCCCCATGGTGAATTTTCTATTTCCCATCCAATCATCAAGATTTCTCTTGAAGAGGGCCAATGAGGTGCTCTGTTTGACATGTATGGGAAGTCTACTCCATAGCATGGCCAGTCTCTGGGTTATGAACATGTCCCTCCAGCACATTTTGTTGATTGCGGTAATGAGGTTGAGGTCTCTGGAGTGTGTGGTGCGGAGGAATTGGGATTTCTTTAGATGTAGCATTTCTAACAGGGCTGGGTCAAACATGGCTTTGTAAGTCAAACAGAGATCACCTCTAAGTAGGCGATATGAGAAAGAGAATTGTTGGGAGTTTTTTGAGTCTGTCCATATAGGACAAGTGTTTAAGGCCTAAGATCCTCTTTGTGAGGTACTTTTGTGGCCTCTCCAGTTGTTGCAGGTGTCTAGTGAGGTACATGCCAAATGGGACAATGTACTTGATGACTGGCCTAATGAAGGAAGAGTAGAGGGAGACAATGACCTCTTTCTTCCTGGATGTAAAACCCTTAAGAGATGTGCCACACAGAAGGACAGTTTTGCCAACTCATTTGAATGGCTACTTTGAGCTTCTTTTATTTTTCCAGCCTTTTGTCATTTGACATTATACCTTCATCTAGTGACCCACTTAGGAACCAGCAAGGGGAGGAAGAGGCAAACACCATTCCTATAATCTGGAAATCTGTACTTGTTAGATCTGTCTCAATGGTGACAAAACAAACACAAACCAGCCACTTCATGTCTAGCTCTACATGTCTAACTCTATACTCCACACACTAGGCAAAAACGCATCTGTAACCAACTTGCTACCTGCCTGCAAAAACATTATTTGCTCTCAAACAAAACATGGATTTTGGTCAGACAGGATTACTATGATCATGTTCTGGACCCTGACTGCTGACATCCTAAACAGCAAGGATAAAGAAAACCTAACTGGTGCTGTCTTTATTGACTTAGCGCAAGCCTTTGACACAGTTGATCACGCCACTCTACTAACCCACCTTATAGACACTGGCATCAGCCCCCAAACAACTCAACGATTCCACGACTGCCTCACTAACAGAACATTCCAAATAACAAAATAGTTCCTTCTCGCAGACTGGTTCCACCCAATCAGGTGTCAAATGGGCATTCTCACACCTTCACTTTTCCCATATTTTAATAAAGTTACTTTTTGACTTTACCCCATCAACAATTTATTCTATTCGTTAATGGCATGGTGATCTACTAATTCGATCCTTCACAACAGGCCATCCAAACAACTCGAAACAGCTCTCCTAGTAATAAACAACTGGCTTACAAAAAAAGACTCCTGCTCAAAGATACAAATCAAAAAACAAATCCAATGATCTTTGGAACAAACAAAAGACTAGCAAAATGTCCCACCACCCTTCATACACCTACAGACCAATTCATAGAGATAACCACACCCTTTAGGTACCTGGGCATTTGGCTTGATCCACCCCTTAACTTCACAGACTTACATATTCATACATATTTCAAGGCAGTTTAATATTAGAACCACATATGCCTTGCCAGTATCCACTGTTCAGGATGCACTACCTTTCTCAAGAGAACTAGGCCAATCAATAATGGTGTAAATCTGCATGGACCCACAGAATCATTTAGGTTCTGTCTGAAGGATGCTAGTGAATAGTACTAGTTAACCTGCAGAGGAAGTCTTGTTCCAGTGGTGTGAGAGTGACTGTATGATAAGTTTGTCTCATCACCTTGACTGTTTACTGGTGAAGACTTAGGTCCATTTCTGGGAGTATTACACTTCCAGAGATGCAAAAAAATCAATAACAGCTGGGTTTTCAATGATGTGGAAGCCTACATACAAGTTCTCCATAAACATCTGTAATATAATGAATAATAGGGATGGTGCTTCCAGCTGTGATCTTCTTGGATAGAAACCTCTGCTGCCTTTCTAATTGTTCCAAGAGCACACTGGAAATCTCAGCTCTTGATCTCAGTTAATTCCTATTCTGGAGCCAAACATTCATGTAGTTTCTCTCTCTGTCTACACTCACCAATGCAGCATAGGAAAGGGCTTTTGCCCTTCCCAGCTTGAATATGGCTTATCACTATTTGCCACTACTTCATGCAACACACACCACCACGCACCACCTTTGACAAAATATGCCACTTCACCGCCAACTCCCCTCAACATGAGCACAAGAGTCTTATCTAAAGCCTAATGGCTACCAGTACAGGGCAGAGCAAACTACCTTCTCACCTCTATGCTCTTCAAACTGCTCCATCAAGACACCCTTCTCCACTTATAGGTTCATAGGTTGGTACTAGGCTATCGGCCCTAGGGCCTATGCAAGCCTAGCCATAACAATTCCCTGGCTATTTCTTCCCACAGTATTTACTTCCCTAGACCCCTGTCTAGCAGGGCGACTGACGTGATCCCCGGGGTGAATTTTCCTATCTCCCATCCAATCAAGATTCCTTTTGAAGAGGGACAAAGAAGCGTTCTGCTTGACATGTATGGGCAAGTCTATTCCGGAATCTCTGGGTTAGGAACCTATCCCCCCAGCATGTTTTGTTCACTGTGATGACAAGGTTTAAATCCCTGGAGAGTGGTTCTCTGAGGGATTGGGATTTCTTTAAGGGTAGCATGTCCAACAGCTCTGGATTTCACAAGGCCTTGTATGCTAAGCAGAGATTGCCTGTGAGTAGGCGATATGCAACAGAGTATAGGTAAAGTTTTTTTAGACAGTCAGCATAGGGCATCTGCTTTAGGCCTTTGATTCTTTTAGTGAGGTATTTCTGCAGCCTTTCCAGTTGCTGCAGATGTCTTGAGAGGTACATACCAAATGGGGCACTGTATTCTATAATGAGTCTAATGAGGGATGAGTACAGTGGGACAATGACCTCCTTTTTTCTGGATGAAAAGCCCTTAGTGATGAGGTGTGCCACACAGAAGGATTTCCGGACTGCTGTGGCGATGTGGTTATCGAAGGTGAGACCACTGTCCACCTGTGTTCCTAAGTCTCTTATCACACTTTCGGTGTTTAGTGCACTGCCACCTATGGGGTAATTCTCGGGTACATGTTTTTTCCCCAAAGGGGATGACTATACATTTCTTGGCAGTGAGCTTGAGCTCATTGCTCTGGCATCAAGCATCTGCTTCTGTAAGGCCCTTTTGTAGAATATCCACATCATTTGGGGATTCAATAATGGCTCCCAGTTTGCAGTCATCTGCGAACTTTGTTAGCCAGAGTCCCTTAGTGTTGGCCTGTACTTCAGAGAAGTAGATGCCAAACAAGAGCAGTCCCAGGACTGAACCCTGAGGTACTCCACTCATCACTTGTCTGGAGCTGGATTTGGAGTCGGCTACTTTTACAGTGTGGGTTCTGTCAGTTAGCCAGTTGGCAACCCATCGAGTGACATAGGCATTAATGCCCAGCTTAGTAAGTTTATCTATGATTCCAGAGTGGGGGATGGTGTTGAAGGCCTAGGCGAGGTCCAGATAGGCTGTGTGGACCACCTTACCCTTGTCCATGGCTCTGGAGACGGATTCGAAGAAGTCGCTTGACTTGAGACTCAGCGTAAGCACCCTAACATATAACTTTAGGCACCAATTCAGGGCAAGACCAACTCTCCAAACACCCAGAAATAAACTACACAGCTTTTCTATCCTTGTACCAAATCTGTGGCACTCCCTCCCTCAGAGATGCCTCCAATTACTCTTACTTCTAATTCCAAATCAGAACAGTTTCTACAGAAACTAATGCATACAAATCCCTCAATACATGTTTTATTACATAACAAACTCAACCAATTACACCCCGTCTATGCTAGCCCTCATCATTTCAACCTCACTGCAACCTTCAACTCACCACTGTAATCTACATGACCAGCTTTTCTGTAAGTATGTACAAAATATTTCCTCTACATTATCTGCTTAACACCATCTATTACTATGTAACATGCACAAGCATTGCACATTAAACATCTGTTATATACTATTATCTTGCAACCGTCTCTGCCACATTACACTGCCTTTCTGACGGTGTCTGCAAGTGTTTTATGGCCTTCAAAGCCGGCAAAGCACTTGGCAGTTTTTTCCATTATATTTAATAGTACATGGAGCAGATAAAGTTGTATGCACTACTCTATTGTGTGATCTTGACATGGAAGCAAAGCTTCACCTCTCAAGGTGAATTCTTGGCATTCATGTCTCAAACACAAAATAAGAATCTGGATCTTCACAATTTTCCTTTAAACCCCGTATGTTATAGGAGACTATTTTAACCAGTTTTTTCTTCCTTTTAGTAAGCAACTATTTTTGTATTACCATTATGATATTGCACTCTAATATACCTAAACTATGCAGTGCTAACAAAGCTTTGTGAAATAAGGTAAATATATTAGTAATACACCATATTTCCATTTGATTGCTGTCTTGTGCTCTATCCATCTGATAAACTCTTAATTCCCATTTCTCTGTAGAAACTACCTCTAATAGCTATGGTAATGCTTGCTTTGATTTGAACAATGTCTCAAGACTCCATTTTGGTAGATAAAGGTAGAGCACATTTTTATTTGTTCTCTTTCCCTAAGCTATGTTCCTAATTCACTAACTGTATAAATAGTTGTGTAAGAACTTACCATAAGCTTACATGTCCTTCTCTTCCATGTTGCAGTATTCCTTACAGTAGGGAGGGTGCTGCCTGCAGCACCGACATCTGGCCAGTATACCAATGTCTTTGGAGCAGGCGGGTACATGTGACTTCCTATGTCAGAGCCATAAATCGACGTAGACTATAAATGTGATGTCTGCACGTACCCTCTTCAGAATGGACTGCCGCATAGAGTAGTACTCCTGGAGGTTTAAAGAGGGTCATAAAAGGAAGACCCTTGAGACTCGCACGTAAACTAGACCATAGGGTACTTGATAGGCTCTGTGTAGTGGAGAGATTAAGAGGGTGAGTGACTATTTCCCCACAGATAAATAGCAGATTAGAGAGAGGTAAATTAGAGGGGGTAGGAGGGGGGACTGAACACTGCAACATGGAAGAGAAGGACATCTATGGTTATGGTAAGTTCTTACACAACTATTCTATGTCCTTCTATTCTCATGTTGCAGTATTCTTTACAGTATGGTGAGTACCAAAACTTTTAGATATGACCCTGGGTGGAGGAGTGAGGTCCCTGGTCAATGAGACCCTGTAGGATAGATCTGGCAAATCCAGCTCTAGCTCTGGAAGCTAGGTCCAGTTTGTAATGTTTGGTAAAGTTGTGCACTGAAGCCCAAGTAGCAGTTTCTAGAACTGAGGTGTAATCAACCCATTTGAAAAAGGCAGCTGAGGAAGAAGCTGCCCTGGTTGACTGGGATTTTACATGTCTGTGCAAAGTTTTTCCATGACTGGAACAGCATATGCCAATAGTCTTAGAGACCCATAAAGAAATGGTCTGTTTGGAGACTGCCTTCCATAAAAGCCCTAGGGTGGAAGGAGAGGAATAGTTGGTCAGACCTTCTAACAGGTTTGGTTTTTTCTAAGTAGTACCTCAGTTGTCTGTGGACATCTAAAGAATGAAGAGGATTCTGAGGGTGAGGATAAAAAAACAGGAAGGTTAATGGTCTGGTTTAATGAGAGTTCATTAACCACCTTATGAAGGAGGGGGGTTAGTCCTGAGGGCAACTCTGTCCTTGTGGAAAATAAGGTAAGGAGGGATAGACATAAGTGCTTGCATCTTTGATACCCTCCTGGTGGATGTAAGGGCCAGTAGCAGGACTGTTTTCAGGGTACACACTTTCAGGGATATTGAATGTACTAGTTCGAAAGGTAGCAATGTAAGTTTTTCTAGTACAAAATTCAAGTCCCAAGGGGGGGGGGGTAGGCTTTCGAGGGGATCTAACATGGAGTACACCTTTCAGGAAAAGCTTGACCTCCAATCTAGAAGCCAGAGGTGGTAGCATGGGCAAACAATCAGTGATGGCAGATAAATGGACTTTAACTGAAGAATAAGTTAGTCCTGAGTGAAGGAGCTCACACAAATAGGAAAAGACCAAGGGTACAGGAATAGTCAGAGTCCTGGTTTTTCCTTTGACACCACTGGGAGAATCTCTTCCATTTAATTACATAATTTCTCCTGGTAGTAGGCTTTCTGGCCTCTTTCAGAACACTGAGTACGTCCTCTGAGTATAGGTGTCTAAAGGGGATTAGAACCCTATCACCCATAAGGTCAGTTTTAGATTGTTCACCTGAGGATGTAGTAGGGATCCCCAGTCCTGAGTGAGCAAGTCTACTTGGTGGGGTAACCTGTGATGACTGCCCTTGGCTAGTAAATAGAGAAGGAGAAACCAATGCGGTCTTGGCCAAGAGGGGTCATCACAGGATTCTGGATTTGTCGTCCTGGATTTTCAGGAGGACCTTTTGAATCAATGTGAAGGGTGGGAAGGCACAATGATACAGCCCCACCCAAGGAATGGAGAAGGTGTCCACTTTCCAGGCTTGAGGATGTGGGTCCCTTGTGCAAAACATGGGCATCTGTCTGTTCTGGGAGAAGGCGAATAGATCTGCTTGCGGAATACCCCACCTGTGGATAACTGCTAAGAATACTTTTCTGTAAAACATCCATTTGTGAGAGGGTGCTGAAGTTCTGCTGAGAGTATCTGCTTTAACATTCTCTGTAGAGGGAATGTACACTGCTATCAGATGAAATCTGCAGTGATGATGCCAGGGTCCAGATCTGGGTGGCTAGGCTGCAAAGAGGTTAGGATCTTGCCCCCCCCCCCATTTATGTACCACAGAACAGTCATATTGTCCGTTATCACTTTCAGGGTTCCTAGGGGTAGAGCAGATTTGAAAGTTTGTAAGACTAGAAGAAGTGCCCCCTCATTTCCTTGATGTTGATATGGTCTCTCTGTCTTAGTGTGGACCATTTTCCTTGCACAGTGAATTGCTTCTGGTTGTGTAGTACCACTGCACCCCATCCCATGTCTGATGCATCTGCAGAGAGCTGTTGTAGGGGGACCGGTACCTGTAAGGGGGTTCCCTGGTTGAGGCGGATGGCACAGATCCACCATTGAAGTCCCCTCTTCAGACACTAAAAGAGGGGAAGGGGGGTGTCCAGGGGATGAGAGTGCTGGCTCCATAAATTCTTCAGGATCCACTGGATTTTTCTCAAGTGAAGTCTTGCTAGGGGCAACATGGGCATCAGGGATGCCATGGGCCTAACATCCTTAGGAATTCTCGTGCTGGCAAAGAAGTGTGGGTGATTAGTTTACTGAAGTAGAGGGAAAGGTCCAGGGGTCCTTTGGTCTGGAATGAAGGCCTTCATGTTGTCTGTTCTGATCCTGCATCCCAAGAAGACCAGGTCTTGAGTGGGGATCAGGTGAGACTTTTCCTTGTTTATAGTAAAACCTAAGTGAGTCAGGCAGAGATCACCTGTTGTAGGTGGTGTAGAAGGACTTCACGGTCCTGATGAAGAATTAACAGGTCCTCTAGATATGGGTATATTTGTATACCCTGTGTTCTGCAGTGAGCAATAAAGGGTGCTAGACACTTTGTGAATACTCAATGGAGAGTCCAAAGGGCAATGCAGAGAATTGAAAATGCCAGGATTCTACTGCAAAGCATAGGAATTTCCTGTAATCTGGGTGTATAGGAATGTGGAGGTAGGCATCCTTCAAATCCAGAGCTACCACGAAAGCTTGTGTTGGTATGAGTGGTAGGAGCAAAGGTAAGGTAATCATTTAGAAACTGGGTACCTTGAGGAACAGGTCTAGGAAAGATAAATCCAGAATTGGTCTCCATGGCCTGTCTTTCCTTGGTACCAGAAACATTCTGGAATAAAAACCTTTGTTTCTTTGTGAAGGAGGTACCTGCTCTATGGTGCTCTGAGCTAGCAATTGCTGAATGATGATGGGGAAAAGGTGTGTTTGGTTTGATGGAGGTTGAGGAATCAACACCCACGAAGTCATAAAGTATCCCCTCTGAACGATGGAGAGGACCCAGTTTTCTGATGTGATTTTCCGCCCGGAGGGTAGGGAGACGGTGAGATGAAGGGATAGGGGAGTGTTGGGGTTTAGAAGTTGGAAGTCACAGTGGAGGTGGTCTGGTTTGGTCAGACTGGATCTGAAAGGGAGTGGTCAAAGGGGTGGAAGGAAACCTGGAAGTAGAAATTTTCCTAGGTTGCCTACGTCCCTTTGGCTGAGGTGCCGAGTGAGAGGACTGTCTCCTGATAAAGGAAGTTCTTTGTGGATAGTTTCTGTGATATCTAGGAATAGCAGACACCAGCAAATGTTTCAGGTTTTGTAGTTCTTTTCCCTTTTCTTGAAGGGATTTAAGACGTTCTGCTGAAGCCTGTCCAAACAGGGCTTTATTGTCCAATGGGGCATCAAGCAGTTTAGTTTGCACATCCATAGGAAGTGGCTGAAGTCTCACCCAGGAATATCGTCTCAGCACTGAACCTGATGCAGCAGATTTTGAGGAGGCTTCCACAGCATCATAACTGCACTTGATGGAGAGCCTAGTCACCTGAGAAGCTGTGGAAAGCAGGGTGTTAAGTTGGGTTTTTATTGATGAATCATGGACCTCAGAGTAGAGTCGTAGCTTTGGAAATGGTGCCCAGGACATACCCAGCCATGTGGGTTTGGTAATTGAGAGCTCTTATAGCCAGAGTAGAGGAGGTATACACTTTTTTTCCCCCAGTTTGTCAATGAATTTGATATCTTTATCAGTAGGGTAGGGAGCAACAGAAGGTAACTGTCTAGAAGTTTTATCAACAGAAACTGCAATAACTGCTGAGTCTACAAGAGGGTTTTTGAATGGGAATTGGGTGTGCTGAGGCACCTTGTAAAAATGGTCAGACGTTTTGAGTCTGGGGCTGGGAATCTGGGGCCTGTGAAGTGGCCAAGATGGCATCTTGAAAGGCAGGTAGCAAAGGAGGCACAGTAGAGGGGATGGTTGTTCCATTTGCAGCAGATCAAAGTACCTTTTTTTAGTGTCAGAGATCTCTGAGGCCTGCCACTTAAAATGCTCCTTCATGAGGGAAATGGTGACCACCAAACGTGAAATCTTCCCCAGGAGACTCAGGGGTGATAGGAACCTCTTCCTCTGTGGTGATAAAATCCTTATGAGAATCTATTTGAGAGCCACAGGTCAGTGATTCCTCAGAAGAGGAACAGTCTTCCTCTGATACCTCTAAAGGGGGTCCTGAAGCAGCAGCAACGGCTGGTGGTTGTTGTGTCTGTAAGGCATGGAATGTCTTAAAAAGACTCTGGGAGAAAACTTACCATCCAGGAACAGGTTGAGGATCAGGATGTTTAAGTTTTTGTTTTCTCTTCATAGGGGCAGACGGCTGAGAATATGTGGGAGCAGATGTCTGGGTGGATGGTAGGGAAAAAGTAGGCCCTTCCGACTGTACGAGCTGTGGTTCCCCTCCGCCATCAGGATCTGATGGCTGATTAACCTCAGCAGACATGGTCATTGTTTCCGCCATCCTAGTTTCCATCGAGGTTCCCGGGCATAGTTGGGAAATAGAGGTCTGAAAAGATCCCGGGCTTTCATCTGCCTCAAGAATCTCTCTGGACACCTGAGGCGCAGTGTGGGAATCCGGCCTGATTTTCTTGGTCTTCTTCCGTGGCAGCTCATCGGATGTAACTACTCCACCCTCCATACCGAGCGCAAGACACCAGAGCCTTTGATTTTCTAAGTACAGTTTTAATGCGGCCAGACGGCTGCGGAGAATTTTAGGTACACAGGATTTGCAAATGGGGCAGGACATATGGTCATGGGCCTCACCTAAACAGAAAAAGCACTTTTTGTGCATGTCCTTGTGAGGAATTTGTCTCCCACAAGCACACTTCTCCCTTTCTAGTGGACATGTACATCTTAGAAACTAACAAAAGACAAGAAAAACCCAACAGGGTACTTATCTGTAGCGGTTGACTGTAGTGGTCATCTGAAAATGAGGAATCGGCTTCCCAAACTGGCAAACAGGAGTCAGACATTCACTGAGGCAGAAAAATTCTGAAGAGGGTACGTGCACATCAGTTTATGGATCTGACATAGGACGTCACACGTACCCTCTTGCTCCAAAGACTTTGGTATACTGGAGGGATGTCGGCACTGCAAACAGCAACCTCCCTACTGTAAGGAATACTGCAACACGAGAATAGAAGGACATCTGTCTATGACAATGATACAATGGAAACTTACATAACAGTAGTTACATCTTACATGGGGACTTCAACCTCACCCCTAGCACCTATCCTCAAAATGGGACATGGAGTCAGTGAGACTATTTGGTTAACAAATTACAGTAACAAACATGTAAATATCTGTTACTTCACTATTTCTGTGAAAATACAGGTCAAGATTACCAGTGGTGGTGGTAAGAGATGTGCAGCAGTGCTATGTAGTTTCCTCCATGTTTACACTGTTTTTAAAAATAAAAATTACCTGTGATTTACAGTAAAAGCCTTCTCCCTGGTTTAGGATTCAAGAAACAGAAAATGACCCAGGATGCCACTTTTCATTGCGTGTTAACTGGGAAATACCAAGTTATAAAGATAAGAATCATAAAGGTACTACAGCATACTTTCAAAATTACTTTGTCCGAACCAAACATTTAAAATAAGAGCCACCCCTGGACCCTGATTTTATTCATGGAAGCCCTAAAGAATATACCCACCTCACAGAAGTAAATAGACATTTAGTTAAGATTACAGATATCAGAGTTAACTGAAGAGCAGGAAAGGCTTAGCAGCTGAAAGGACATCCCTACAGCTTTGCTTGATGTTTATTCTCACCCCTGTGAACCGCTACTAGGCCAAAAGTGGTTAATTAACAAGTTCTAAAGGATGCCAAAATAGCATTCTGTTGAGATCATACACTTACGCAGGGCCTCCAAGGCTAACCAGGGACAGCTTGGCATGTTTAAAAAACAGCAACATTGTACAACCCAGGCAGCAGTGCTTTTAAATACTTTCTCTGATCATCCGTGAAAACATTTAGCAGAAATACAAAACCAGCACTTAATCTGCAGGCAAAAACATAATCAGTTAACAGCAAAGAAAAGCCCCACGCCTGTATTGCCTTGTATTACATTTACAAATGAAAAGTTCTGCAAAACTGGTAATTAAGATTTTCCAGCTTTTACAGATTTTGTCATTAAACCAACATCAAATGTTTGTCTTGAGAGGAATTCTACAAATCTATTAGCTAAATATGGCTGTTATGAGACAAAGTAACAGACTGGTTCTAAAAACTGTAAAGCTATGGAAGCAGAATAGAGAGACTGCAACAAGTTAAGCGCACAAATCTATAAAATATGAAAAGTATTTAAAAAGCAAATTTTCCCACTCAAAACAATGGAAAATACACTCAAATGTACTTTGTCAGCCACCAAAATATAATTTAAACACAGGTTCTCCACACAAAGGGTTTTAGAATGTTTAAAACAACTTTTAAACTGTCAGAAAAAAAAGTGTGCTCCCTTTTTAAAAGTATCACATTGTCTGACAGTCAACAAAACACTGCTTCCTAGCCAGTTTGCTAGATATGGGCATCCCGAGACAATGCATACTCACTGATTATGCTAAAAGAAAAAAAAAAAAAACACACTTTGTAAGCGATGCATGTAAACAATTTCCTTGGAGTAAAACATTTTGCATACAAACAAGGTTATCATGCTACGTCCACCACAGGGAGGTGTACACACACACACACACACACACACACACACACACACACACACACACACACACACACACACACACACACACACACACACACACAATCTTATGCAGAGGCACTAAAAAGCAATCTCCCCAAACCGCAAAGGGACTAAAAAGCACTCTCCCAAATACTTGAAGGCCTCCTAAATTGCGAGCAACAATGCCTATCCTCAGCAATCTCTAAAACATAATTTGGTGGAGATTAAAAGGATAAACTAGAGTTCGTACTGATTTGAGCTAGTATTCATGAAGACAACATAAAGGAGAGCAAAATTAGCAATGGGAGGTGCCAAAGTTGCTTACACAACACACACTCAGTATGGGAGGTGCCTACACAACACACACTCGGTATGAAGTACCAGATCAAGGCATACCTGAAAACTAACAGACAACAGAGAAAGGTTATTCCTAGTGCCCAATTCTAATCCACATCACCAAAATGCTAACCCCGCAGAGGTAATAGTGTAGCCACAAAAGAGTAAAATACGATATTACACCAAGCAGAACAAGGAGATAAATGGATCAGCAGGACTGCTCAGGATTAAATGATTAAAGCTAATGGTAAAAAACACAAATATTTACAAACATGCGCATGCATTATCCTTGGTCACTGTAAGCTTACTGCTTGCATGTCCTCTGTGAATCTTCTAAAAATTCACATTACATCCTCACAGTCTATTTACACACAGTAAAGTCATGAGTCAACCCTAGCTGATTCTAAATTATATTTTGCATCAGAGTGCCATAACAAACGCTCAACGGCCAGAGCTTTCCTGACTCACTTTGACTTTCTTGTACCAATAATTCTGATATAAGCTGATTTAAGTTTGTTTTGTAAAGCAACACAGACAGTACCTACTAAGTCACAGTTAGAAAGTACATTGCAGCTGCTGGTAAAGTGATTACTAAAATTACAGCACATTTCCTACCTGTCAATCAAGGTCCCAAAAACCATACGGATAGTTTGTTGTAGCTTCTCGCCACAAAGATAACTCCAATGCTTTTGTGTCACCAAACACAGAAGATCAAGGGCTACATCAGCCAGGGCAATATCAGAATCTACTATAAAACAGAAAAAAGCAGTTAAAATTACAGACAACTCATCAGTTTATACACACTTTAATTACTAATTGCATGTTTTATTTATTTTCCTTTCCTTTCATTATTTTCTCATGTTTCAGTCCCATACACAACCAGAAAAAAAAGAATTCACACTGACTACAGGGAAATAAACAGTAAATATAACCAAAGTTTATCGCTGGCTAACAAAGAATCCAAAAAAGAGAAGTCACTGGACAATTCTGATACTGGACCCAAGGAAAAAATGGGTGACTATATATCATGTGCTCATATGAACTTTCTAGTTGACTTGAAATTATCTCAAAATGTTCCACAATACTGAGATAATCCTTTTCTGCATTTATCAGGCAATTCATAAGGAGTTACATGCATCAGCTTACCTAAACATGACTACAATTTTTTTTTTCTGAGACCCATAAATTCTACTATTATTGGAACTGTCTAGGTATCCTTCTCCCACATTGCCTTTGTGTCTACCTGCAAATTCTGCTACTTTATGAATTTGCCTCTCTCTCTACATAAGACACTAATCACTGGGTGTAGCAATTTCAAAGATCAATCCTATTTGTGTCTTCTTTTCATAAGCTACCCTATCTGGTTTTCTCGCATCCATTTTTGAACTATTAATGGATCCCATGTGATATAAACATCAGTCTCTATAATGCTTTGTGGTTCATGTTTCTAATGCTTCTCAGCTGCTTGAATACTGCATTGCTTGCACAATCTCCAGTTTAACAGTCTTGCCAAATTATTATGCCTTTCAGTATATGGGCCCCCTGCCATTAGTGTATCACACCTAACAAGATATGCGACTGTTTCCAGTTGTTCTACAGAAACACCTTTCTCTGACCTGTTCAATGAACTTTGTAAACCAATGCGTGTGTAGACCACTGTCCTGGGCTGCCAATGTTAACCTTTCATCTTTTGGTTTAAATTCATCTATTTTAACCATTCCTGCATCAGGTTGTTTCAGGAGGTTTTTTTATACTTACAACTATATATATGCCTTTTACTCATTTCTTGCCTTCTCACCTGATTCTTCTCCTTACACTCTTTCTTTTGTTTTTGGTACATTCAGTTGTTGCCTGATTTTTGCCTACTTCTTGTTTGATCTCCTTTCCTGCTTGATGCCGATATACTAATGTTAAACTAAGCAGAGAAGTCATATTAGACTAATTCTCATGTTTTAAAACTTTCCCTATGTTTGGATCTGATGAGGTCAGCAGATACGGATGCAGTCCTACAACTGGAGATCTATGCAAATAATCAGTTTCGAGGAGGTCCATACCTTCTTCAGTACAAGGAATATATAACCTTGGTATACACTGATTTTTATATATCAGTTGGTAAGCATGAATCATTTTTCTTGTGCCCTGTCCAACTGATCCAATACCTTTTGGGCCAATCACCCCAAAAATGTAACTTAGAACAGGAAGAGCAAACTGGTTTACAGCTTGGACAGTTTTGGAGTGACTGACTGGCCCCAAAACGTGTTGAATATATTAGATAGGGAAACAAGAAGGATCCTTCGTGCTCACCAAATGATCAATGCATACCAAGATTAAATAGTCCCCATTCCGAAGGATGGATGGGCCTCCTTGAAATTGATTACATGTGTAGATCTGCAATCTCGGAACTCCACATATCTGCTGACATCACAAGACCCAAACATAGTGAAAGTTTTGAAACATAAGGAGAATAAATCTAAGATGACGTCTCTGCTTAATCTAGCAGAAGCATATCGGTGTCAAGCAGAAATGGAAATTAAACCAGAAGTAGATAAAAATCAGGCAGCAACCGAACATGCCAAAAAAACAAATGAAAGAATATAAGGTGAAGGACCAGATGAGAAGGCAAGAAATGTGGAAAATGCATAAATATAGTTGCAAGTATAGAAAACTTCTGGAAGAATCTCATGTTGATCAGGAACAAATGCAGGAATGGTTCAGGAGAGTCTAATTCAAACCAAGAGATGAAAGGTTAATATTGGCGGCCCATGATAGTGGGCTACGTACACGCTGGCTTACAAAGTCAATTGAACCTGTGGTAGAAACAGAAATATAGGTTTTGTAAAAGTGAATTGGAAACATTCGCACACCTCGTTGCTGGTTGTGACATACTAATGGTAGAAGGACTGTATACTGAAAGGTATAGTAATGTGGCAATACTGCTACACTGGGAATTGTGCAAAAATTATGGTACTGAAGTGTCTGAAAAACACTGGAAACATGAGCCACAAAGCATTATAGAAAATGATGAAGTTTACATCACATGGGATCACCTATTACCAACAGTTCAAAATATAGATGTTAAAAAATAGATACAGTGGTCCATGAAAAGAAGACAAAAGTAGCATTGATCATTGAAATCACCACACCCAGTGACTATAGTGTCTTACATACATAAAGACACAAAGTCATAAAATATCAGGAACTGCAGACAGAAATGAGAGCAATGTGGAAGAAAGATACCCAAGACAGTTCCAATAGCAGTAGGAGCAATGAGTCTTATAAAAAAAAAAATCTACAATCGTATTTAGATATGTTACCAATACATGCAACTCAATACGAATTGCAGGAGGAGTCATTACTGGGCACGTTGCAGGTGCTGCGAAGAGCACTTTTGGCTGATATCAAAGACTGAAACAATACTAGTTTCAGGAACTTTAATCATACTTTGACTTAGGAATGGGGTCCATTCCCATCATGGTATTAGAAAGCCAAAAGGTTTGAAGAAATTAAAAAGAAAAAGTGGCAGCCTTAGTCACAGCAATTGGCCAGCTTCCAAAAGCTCTGGCTCTTCCCACACAACACTGACTGCTTATTGGCCAGCCCTGAAGAGGGAAAATCAGCAGTCAGAATCCAAACTCTTTAGGACATTCTCAACATTTCATGAAGTGGTATTTTTCATGTTGAAGGAGTTTCTTAGAACTTCCTTGCCTAATATTTGAGAAGTAGCATATTTCTCCAACAAATCAAACAAGAAATAACCCTACATACTGGCAGAGGATGGTGAGTGGGAGCAAAGTACAGTTTTGTACCTACCATAAATGTAGATGTTCGAGGATCCACATTGCTGCAGTCCTAACTATTGGGTAGTCCGCTGTCCAGTCGGCCCGAATACCAGAGTATATGGCTGACGTCGGTCAGGGCGCATTAGACTGACGTCAGTACGTCAGGGTACTAATGCGCATGACCGACGTCATATCCTCAGTCTTTTCTTGCCCCAGATGTCAGAAGACCCTAAAAAGACAAGGCCCAACATACCTGCACCAAAAATATGTACAATAGATACAAAAGTATATACAAAAATATCAGCATATAACCTCACCTACACAACCACCCCTAAACACAGAGGGAAGGAGGGAGGGTAAATTGGACTGCAGCAATGTGGATCCTCGAACATCTACATTTATGGTAGGTACAAAACTGTACTATGTTCTTCGCTCCACATTGCTGCAGTCCTAACTATTGGGTAGAATCCCAAAGCAGAGGTAAGGGAGGCTGGCAAATCATAAAGAAGCAGGAGCTGACAACATGCCTTGCAAAATAGCTGTGGCAAAACCAGCCCTAGACTTAGAGTAGAGAGGAAGGTGATAATGCTTAGAGAAAGTATGCACTGAACTCCAAGTAGCTGCTTCCAAAATATCCTTAGTTGCCACCCCTTAGAAATGCTGTTGAAGTGGCAGTAGCCCTAGTGGAATGAGGCCTAATCCCAGCTGGAATCTCCTTGCCATGATGGGAATAACAAAATGCAATGCAAAACCCAATCCACCTAGAAATAGTTTGTTTTGACACAGGCTTGCCCTGCGAACTCAAAGCAAAAGAAACAAACAACTGCTGAGACTGCCTAAAATCCTTAGTCCTGCTCAAATAATAACGCAATTGCCTGTGCACATCTAAAGTGTGCAAAATCTTTTCCCCTTTATTTTGGGGATCTGCATAAAAAGTAGGCAAATGAATAGTTTGGTTTAAAGCCACACTAGAAACCACCTTAGGCATAAAAAGAAGGATTAGTGCGTAATGATACCCTATCCTTATGAAAAATCAAAAAGGCTCAACGCCATAAGGGCCTGTAACTCAGAAACCCTTCTTGCAGAAGTAATAGCCAACAAAAAAGCAGTCTTCCATGACAAGTATTTCAGTTCAGCAGTAGCTGCAGGCTCAAAAGGTTGTAGAGTAAGTTTCTCCAACACAAAATTGAGATCCCAAGCAGGAGTAGGAGCTCTACGTGGGGGTCTTATATTCTTTGCCCCTCTAAGAAATTGCTTGAACAAAGGATGTGAAAACAATGGTGGGTCACAATCATAGTGAGCTGAAATTGCTGCAGCATGAATCTTAATGGAAGAGAAAGACAAACCTTTGTCCAATAACTCAGTAAGATATTGAAGAGCCACACTCAAATTAGGCTCTGAAATCTCCAAATTCTTTGCTGCAGTTCAAAATGAAAATCTCTTCCATTTTTCTGCGTACACTTTCCTTGTACTAGGTCTTCTGGCTTCCATAATCACATTTAAAACTTGTTGAGGAAGTTGAGACCTGCTGTCTTTCAAAACAGAATATGCCAGGCTGTTAGATGAAGAGAGTGAAGCTTGACATTGAGCAGACGACCTTCCTTCTGAGACAACAGATGTGGAATCAAGGGTAAAGTCCATGGAGGCTTCTTTACCAGACTCCTCAGTAATGGGTACCAGTGCTGCCGAGGCCAATCTGGAGCTATTAAAATCATCCTTGGCTTGTCTTGTCTGACCTTTAGAAGCACCTTTGGAAGAAGAGGCAGAGGTGGAAAGCATACACATGAAGATTTGTCCAACTGAAAGAAAGAGCATCCACTTTCCAAGCTGTGTGATGAAACCTCTTTGTGCAAAACTTTGGCAGCTGGTGGTTCAGTGGAGAAGCGAACAGATCTATGTCTGGAGTTCCCCAGGACACTGTCAACTTTTGAAATACATGAAGATCCAGTTTCCACTCGTGGGATCCATGATTTGTCTGCTTAACACATCTGCTAAGGAGTTCTGTGCTCCGGCAGAAACCTTGCCTGAAGAGTTAGTTGCAAGCTGGCGCAGTCTCCCCATAAAATCATTGCTTGCCTGCACAATGGGTAAGAATGTGTTCCCCCTTGTTTGTTGATGTACCACATGACAGTTGTGTTGTCTGTTAGAATCAACACCTGCCCTGGAAGAAGTAACTCCTTGAAAGCCATTAATGCAAACTGGACTGCTAACATCTCCTTCATGTTGATATGTAGATGCTGCAGTCTGGCAGGCCACTTGTCTTGTATCCACTTTCCATTTAGATGAGCTCCCAAGCAATGTCCGAGGCATCTGTCGTTAAAATCTGACTCGCCTCTGGCGGGTCACAGAGAGTCCCTTGTTTAGGTGACATTCTGAGCCCACCACAAAATTCTTTTTGAAGGCAAGGTATTAGTTGAATGACAGTGTCCAAATCCTGGCAGTGCTGTGTCCATACATTTTGAGATACCATTGTAGCTTCCTCATATGCAGTTTGGCATTGGGAAGCACCAGAATACAAGATGCCATGAACCCTAATGCTTGAAGGACTGTCCTTGCAGTCAGCAGGACTGATGAGATAGTTGATGGAAGTAAAGTGATAGACTCTGTTGTTTGTCCGGGGTTAAAAAGGCCATCTGGGCTGCTGTATTCAGTCTCACACCCAGAAAGCACATGTCTTGAGAGGGTACTAGACTGGACTTTATTTCGTTCACAGAATACCCTAGGCATCTTAGCACTGCTATAACATATTCCAGATGCTGAAGAAGGTCTTCCTTTTCTTGAGCCAGAATCAGGCAGTCGTCCAAGTAAGGATAGATCTGAATTCCTTGTAGCCTGAAGTAAGCTATCACTGGAGCCAGAACCTTTGTGAATACTCTGGGCGCAGTAGATAAGCCAAAGGGCAATGCAGAGAACTGATAATGAGAATTTCCAGCTCGGCAGATACTTCCTGCAACTTAGTCTTATAGGCACATGAAGGTAAGCTTCCTTGAGATCTAAAGTTACCATCCAGTGATCTTTGCCCAGCAGAGGTAAAAGCTGTTGTAACGTCAACATCTTGAACTTGGGAATGTCCAGATAAGTGTTGAGGATAGATAAATCCAAAATTGGTCTCCACGTGTTCCCCTTCTTTGGTACTAGGAACAGGCGAGAATAAAATCCTAGGCCCCTTTGTCATACAGGGAGTGTCTGAATGAGCCCTATTTGGAGTAACTGACAAATTTGCTTGTGAGCCTCTTTTCTTTGTGGAGGAGGAGCGTCTGGCATGCCTTTGAAAGGGGCAATGTATGGAAATAAAACCTGTAACCGTGGTGAATGATATCCAACACCCATCTGTCTTGAGTAATTAAATCCCAATTTTCTTTGAAAGAGACAGTCTTCCTCCCAAAGGAGCTGCCAGGCGAGAATCTACTGGCAGCTGAAAAGGCTGAGTCATTGGGTCTGTTCTGAAAGGACTGACCCCTGCCTTCACCAGAAGTCTGAGCAGGTGAACTCCTGTTCTAGGCCTAAAAGAACCTTGAGCTCTGCCCCTACCACGTCTAGACCTACCCCTAGACTGGGAATCATAAGCAGGATATGTCCAACCCTTAGTAGGCCAATTTCTACTAAACTTGGTGGCTGCACCTGCAAAATCTTTAACAGTTTGCATAGACTTAGCTTTGTCCTCCATTTTCTTTAAAACTGCTTCAACAGGCCCGAACCAAACAACACATCAGACTGTAAAGGAGCATCCAAAATCCTTGTCTTAACATGCTCAGCTAAATTCTGATCCCTCAACCAGGCATGCCTGCGAAGAACAGAACTAGTGGCAGCCACCCTCGAGGAGGCCTGTACAGCATCAAAACCACATTGCAAAGAATGCTTACCCACTTGTTCAGACACATGAACTAAATCCAGCAACTCTTTACACTCAATACCTTCCGCCAAAGCATCCACCTTAGATTTCAATTGTGAAAGGAGATAATTTTGATATTTTAGCATGTGAAACTGACAATTCAACGCCCTCATGGCTAAAGTGGAAGAAGTATACACTTTCTTTCCCCATCTATCAAAGCCCTTGCCTCTTTATCAGAGGAACAGGGTTTTTAACCACAGAGGCCTTAACACCTTTAGGTCCCTGAGAAACAGTTTCGGGTCTGCCCTAGGACTCTTAAAAGATACTTATGAGCTTCAGGCACCCTATAGTACCTATCAGGTTTAACAGGAGCAGGAGGCAAAGAATCAGGGTTCAGGAAGCCTCTGCAAAACATCTTCCACCACATTCAACACAGGAGGTATAGCTAAGGGCCTATGCTGGGGTAAAACAAGAATTCCCTAAGCCTTTTCCTGGAATCAGAGTAATCCTGGCCTTCCCATTTAAAGTGCTCCCTCATGGAATGCAGAGTCTCTGAAAATGAGAAATCCTCAGGAGGAGAAGCTGTAGGAGTGGAATCATCCACATCAGAATCAGAATAAGGAGGGAACTCCGCAAATCTTCCATGAAGACTCAGAAGCCTCTGAATACTGTTCAAAACTTTCAAACTCAGGCTCCACCCTAGGCCTCTTATCAGGGGGCATGAGCCTCTAATCATAGTAATCAAATCTTCTGCCATTTTAAGCATATGTTTCTTAGGCACAGAGCCTGAAGTGCTAGGAGAAGCCCCACTGAAGCTAAACTTGGCCTACCTCTCAAAGAAGTTTTTGAAACAGAAGGAGAGGCTCTAACTACCTTAGGAAGAGAGGGAAGAACAGTTACCTGACAAGCCCCTCAGCCTGGCCTACTTCCTGAGAAGGCACATCCTGTAACAGTAAAGTCTCTGCCTGAGACTCCAAAGAAACTCCTGGCAAAACCTCTGGCTCCACTGAGCCTTCTCAAGAACCGTCCGGGACTGCCGGTTCATCAACCCTAGGCAGCTGTTTTGTCCTTGCGCTTTTGGGCGAAGCGGGCGTGGAACATCCGGCGGCATTTTATAATTACAACGCTTCCCAAACACTAACCTGGCACAGTCTAACCTTCTCTTAATAGTGCGTTTGTTAAACCTAGCACAAGAGCGGCATCCAACAACGTCGTGCTCAGGCCTAAACAAGGTATACACAAGGTATGGTAATCCTATGAGGTATCTGTTTCCCACAAAAATACAGTTATTCACTTTTCTGACATCCGGTTAAATACTGAGGCAAGAAAAACCAAAATGTTCTAGCGGGTACTTAGCCAACTCTGATTCGGTCTGAAACTCCGGCTTCAGAAAATTTCAAACGCCAACCTGCACTTTCATAAAAAGCTTCTGCATCGGACCATGCGGCAAAAAAGACTGAGGATATGACGTCGGTCATGCGCATTAGTACCCTGACGTACTGACGTCAGTCTAATGCGCCCTGACCGACGTCAGCCATATACTCTGGTATTCGGGCCGACTGGACAGCGGACTACCCAATAGTTAGGACTGCAGCAATGTGGAACGAAGAACATCTACTGCAGAAGTAAAAAATCTGAAAATTTACTGTTGGAGGAACTCTCCTGAAATGCATTTCTGTATCCCTCCTGAACCACATTTAACACCCAAGAGTCTGTCACAATCTGTTGCCCACAGGTAGGGACAGATTTTGACAGATTAAGCAGGAGGGGAAGGGGAAAGAAGGAAGGAGGCATGGCAGCATAGTCATCCTGAAGTTGTACACTGTCCTTTTACTGGAAAGGTTCCTTTTTTGCTATTGTTCTCTTCTTGACATCTGTATTGACTCTTAGGAGTGAAACAGGATCTGGATGATGTGCGGGGGGGGGGGGTTCAAAACTTAGAAACTCATTAAACTAACTTGCATCTTTTGTGAAAATGTTT
>NC_056731.1:1819425361-1819444759 GCF_019279795.1 Protopterus annectens | reverse complement strand
ACAAAGGTGGTCCCATCCCAGGAATGTCCATTGTTGTAGATGATGTGTTACTACGTGAAGGTAGGTGTGTGTTGTGAATGTTACCCATCCAGATGTGACCATCAGGTGCAGTCATGGTTGTCAACAGCATCACACCCATCCACAGCTGTCAGCACCCTGTCCCCAGAATGGGTATCAGCCGCCCTCGTACTGTGTGACTAATGTGCAGATGGCGGAACACCTACTACTGGCTGGCTAACAGTGTCATCTAGGAAGGCTATGTGATGGCTGGAATACGCTGCTCTAATGTATAATGATGGTATCCCAATGAATTACATTGAATCACATATAGTAAGCCATGGCTGTCATGTAAACCGTGTACAACAATGACTGTGTGACAGACTCAAACAATGTGGAGCCATGTTGAACATGCACCCGTTAGAACACCAAATGAGGTATGTTGCACGTATTGATGTACAACTGTCAGCTATGGGCACAGCATGGATCCAGACGCACATCCCACACAGGCAGTACCGCCCATGTTGGTAGGGGGCATTGCATTTGTGTACATGTGACAGTTGCTGTACTGCCACATGTACTGCATATCCGTCATATAGGGGTAGCAGTGGTACGTGACTGTCGGACATGCCTGTACATATGACCATGTCCCACAGGATATGTGTTACGTGTGTACAACACCTGTTGTACCGTCATCAAGCTGTGAAGTGTATGGCTGCCAGTGTACCTGTGTGACATGTTGTGCAATGGGTGCAAAGGTACGCAGTAGCGCATTGCATGCCCACATGTCCCACACAGGTGCATAGTTATAAGGAGGTGAGTGAGGAGAGGTCATTAGGGAGAAGATTCCAGGATTTACCTACAGTATTAGAGAAGATTATATATATTATATATATATCTACAGTCATTGTCCACTATAGAAACACAAAACAGAACAAATATCCCAAAAAGCCTCCATCCAAAAATCTCTGTCTGTCAAAGAAAATTATTATTCTTTCCCAATTATTAAAATGACCAACACATGTTCTTATATTCTGTCTTCTACAGCGTCTGTCTTTTCCCTAGAAAAATAGTAAGCAGTCACATTATAAAGTTTTCACAGCTTTCTTTTATTCACATGTATGTATGTATCTACCTCTCGATACACACACACACACATACACCTATATATATATATATATATATATATATATATATATATATATATATATATATAAATATATATATATATATATATATATATATAGATTAGATGTACATAGATATAGATGTGTGTGTATGTATGTATACATATATATATATATATATATATATATATATATATATATATATATATATATATATATATATATGGGTCCTATTTAAGTGATTGAAGTTTAGAACTTTGAATTTCATATGGCCGAAACCATATGATTGAAGTTTTAAAACTTCGAATACTTAAACGGAGATCTCCATATAGTGTGGAACGGGAATATTCCCTTTTCCTCACTGGAGTGCAATCTCGGAGTTGGTAGATTGTATTAGCAAGGGTGTGGCGGCTGGTGACTTCAAATCAAAGGGGGGCTGCAGGAGACAGCTAAATGGGTGTGGTCAATGGGAAGGGGTGCGGCCAACTAGAAAGGGGAGGAGCTATGCTCAAAACCACAAAAACTAACTAAATACACTGCCGTGGGTGCCAAACCGTCATTATGAGGAGTCCAATCAAGACAAATGAAGTGTAGAAGAATAAAAATATTTCAATGCATTGGCTGCATGACAGCTTACTTAATATCTAGATGGAAACAAAAAGGTTGTGAGGCATGAAAAAATAAATTTCTTTTTTAAATATATTAATGAAATGCCAGTCAAAATCAAGTATAAGAAAAACAAGCAGCACTCAAACTCAAACCACTTCTTGCACTGCAGTTCTAATTTATATTCAGCTTTATTAAAGTACCAAGTAACATGCTGAAAGTAGAAATCTCGGATGCCCCCACTTGTAAAAATGTTCCTTATCCAAAAAAAGACCTGCTGCCTGACAACTATCTACTTGTTTCATAGGGAAAACATGATCAAAGTAAAAAATGAAAAGCAAACAAGAAATAAGCTCAAGATACATTGATTAAAAGGATTACTGTACAGGTTATGGACCACACGATTGGCATTCTGTTTAGTTTACGGTTAAAGCCTGCAGAGATGACTGAAGTCTCCAAGTGTAATAAGCTTCTTAAAATAATGTAATCCTGTCCCTTATTACAAATACTGTCATATGCATTTCAATACCAAAGGCTTATACATTATCTAGTTAAGTATTCTCTACATGGTAACAAAAGAAAGCCTTTCAATGCTGACAATTCTTTAACAGTATGCTTATTAAAGCTTACTTGCATCTTACAATCTCAGCCAAGCTTACCTGATGGCCCTTAAAGTATTGCTACTTAAACTCAGAGCAACAGGCACTTTGAGTAATAAGCATAAATCAACAGTACAAAAAATGACAGAAACCAGACCATTCTGCAAAAAATTAACGACAGATGAAAAGCCACTGTAGTACTTGTGTCTACCTTGGATGGGTGGGGGGATACTCTGCACATTTACACTGCATAACTACTCCTTGCCTTGTTTCGACACATCCAGAGTCACTACGTGGGGGAGTGGGGTGCAACAAGTATGTCACAATTTGAAATGTCTCTGGATGACTGTGATGACCCTAACATTTGTCATACCTCTCAACCTCAGAGCAAGAAATCAGGACAAAGCCATACAAAGAAGTGGGACAAAGGCCTAAAAATAAGGACAGTTTTTAAAATATTGCTCTTATAAACTTAGAAAGATAATAGAATAGGGACAGGAATCACGAAGCCTCCGTGTAAGAGTTACAAGGCTTACACGGAGGCTGCAGTTAAACGGTTTGACGTCAGCATGTCATGCATATGCATGAGGGCATGCTGAATCTCACCTAAGGCTTACACGGTCCGTGAAAGACAGTAGGGGCGTGTCCGTAGGCCGAGCCTTGCAAGCGGACACGCCCCCAGAAGAGTAAAAGTGCCTAAAGTAAACCCCCACGACAGAGTACATGGAAATGTGAATAAACACAACACAACACATGCCCCCACAGACTATGAACATAAAAGTATATAAATGAACATGTTATATTTTTTTTAAATTGTAAAGATGTTTGCCCATGAGTGCGCTCGTTTGCGTGGGCGTGCCCGTAGCTCAGCTACAGTTAGCAGTAAGTGGAAAAGCATATAAGAACTAACTATGCAAAGTAAGCCAAAAAACAATAGCGTAGCAGTAGAGACGTTGGCTGAAGAGCAGGCAGTCATGATTAGAGCCCCCACAACATCAATTTTTATTTTTAGTGAAATAAGCACGAAACAAGTCCCTGACATATATGTACACATATAAACTTATATTTTATGTAAAATGTAATGAAATAGGCCATTTATTTTGAAGAAATGTGAGATAACAAAATAATAACAAATGCCAGATGTGCATATAGCTGAGCTACAGTTTAACAAGGTGAATGCATCTGCCCGTAGGTGAGCAGTGGTGTAACAGGTGTAAAATGAGTGCCCGAAGGTGATCAGTGGTTCAACAGGTGCAAAATGAGTGCCCGTAGGTGAGCCATGGTTTAAGACACTGAAACTGTGTGCCCCTAGCTGAGCTGAGTGTAATATGCGTGCTGACAGCCAAATGAGGTGTAAACCAGCGTAACCCATTTGCATGGAGCTGCGCGCCGCGCCAACAAGCTAACCGACGGGCAACGTTGAGCAAGCTGTAACAAAACTGTCTTTATACAGACACACCTCCTAGCCTGTCTAGACAGTCATAAAATATAAAAAGCAGTGGCCAGGTTCGAACCCAGGATACCATGCACCATAGCCAAGGTACTAAACCACTAAGCCATGACAGCTGTACTTAGAAATGCAGTAATAGCAAATATATAGGAATGAATAGAAAGAGGAGCATGACAAAGCAGGTTTTGTGAAGCTGATACAATTCCAAAATGGCCAATCACAGATAAGTGCAGGAAAAATGGCATATATAAACCCCATAGGCGGGAATACACAGCATAACCGATTGTAGAACTAACTTGCAGCCAGAATGTCAGGAGTAGGTTAGGGTAGTTGCTTCTGAGCACAGAGGTGGGGCATTGAGGAGTCCAGATATATGGTTTGGCTCCTTGTCCACAATCATGAGGCCCAACTCATGCAGGGCCAGGTCCTGTGGGGAGCATATAGGGCTGAGGCGTGGGACCGGTTGGCTCATGATCTCACCAGTGCCACAGGGATTCCAAGGACTGGTGAGCAGGTCCGTCACCACCATGCAGACCTGAAAAGACGTGAGCAGGACCAACTGAACCTTTGGATCCAGAAGGCTCAGCAAATGCCCAACGCCCCACTACTGAGTAAGTTACATCTAATTATGTATGTAAGAAATTAACCTAGCTGATATTATGGAGATGTGTATTCCAATATTACTTTATTTATATTACAGCTGCAGGTGTCCGTTCTGCGAACCGCAGAGCCTATGATAGCCTGAATGCGGTGCGCCACCAGGCAGGTCAGTAATCCTCTCCCTGTAACTGTAAATAAATATAAAAGTATGACAGTTAGCAAAAGAGTGCAGTGTAGTCACTAAGTAATAAAATGTGCAAGTAACAGTGTAAGAGTGTTTGCAAGTATTGCTTGATTACAAAAGTGTGTTGCAGTCTGTAATCCAAACAGAAAAATGAAAATGTCTGAAATAAAGTCTGAAGTAAAGATGCCCCACCTGTAATATAATAGTACACAACCTGCAGCAGGCTGAAAAGTACAGCTGCAGAAGATGAGCAAATCACATGTGTGAAATATATCCCTGTTGAAATACTGAAACATGACAGAAGTGAGACTGTTGGAAAGGATTGTAATAACTACAGGTAAAACATGTCAATAAAGCCTAGAAGTAAGTACCATCCTGAATTGTAAAAATAAAACAAGTGAGAGAGTGTGAGAAAGAGTTATGAATCCACCAATAAATAACTCCTGAATAAAGTATACTGCAGTCAGTACAGAATGAAATGAATGTGACAAGCAGAACCAAACTGCGAAATGTGTTCAAAATGTTCCTGCAGCTGGAATGTGTATCCCAAAATCTGGATATGTTGCTCTCAGTCTGCAATATGCAGATAGTATGATTGTCTGAAATACCAAACATCCACAGTTGTCTATAGCTATATAAAGCAAATGTAGCAGGATGATGTAGCTGAACAGAGCCAGATATGAACGTGTATGAATAAAAATGAAAATGTATATTGATGTAGCAGTACCATTCCTATCACCAACTTGAAGTAGTTATCACAAAGGAAACTGTAGGTAGAACTGTAGTGTGTATATATCTGCAGCTATTAGAAATGTACAGCATGTGTATTGGTATTTGAAGTTGTTAATTATATTTTCTTCACCCTACCCTATAATTACATATAATCCATTCCACGTGAAATTGGTATGTGCAATCACAATTAACATCCCTGGACATTTGTCCTGTTGGGTCATACATATTTGCATGTACGCTGATGCATCTGCCCTGTTCATACATCCATACCTGATGGCCTGTTGCCATCAATCAACCCTGCATGTTGTTGGACTGTGTATTGCTGTATTATGCATGTGTTATGCTCGCTGTTCAATGGTGTGAATATCTAGGTGTTTAGTTAATGGGAATATTAATGCATGCTGTTACAACTAATTGCGAATGGTATTGTATGTTACTAACCCAAACTGTCATGACATAATGCAAAACATAGGACGACAGGGAAGGCGGGTTCCAGCGGACCCACCTCTCCCACCTCAGCTGGCGAGTGCACCTGGCAGTAGTGCCCAGTCCAGACCCTCCTCCGGTGGCCCTGTGCCACCTGCGGGTGGAAGCACTGCAGGGGATGGGGCTCGTCTCCCCTCTGCAAGTGTGGCCAGAGGAGAACCACCACTCACCCTCCGTAGTGTCCGGACTGTGGTGCCTAGGGAGATCCAGGAAGCTGTTCTTGGGCCCCTACACCAGCTTGAGGCACAGGTGGCACAACTAACGGGCATGCCTGTTGCCCGGCCTACACAGCCCCCAGCACAGCCCCATCCTGGGCAGTGAAGGTACAGTGGCAACTACCCATGGGTGGGGATATCAGTTCCACTGTTGCCATCTGTGGGCTCATGGGCTCTGGATATCCAAACATCCGTCCCCGTCAATTGTGTAACCCCCCCCACACGTGTCATACACCGCCCCTGTATGCGTCTTGTTTGTCTTGTCTGTTGACCTACCCAACCTACCTCCCCAGCTATACCGACTTCCTTTACCTGACATACCACTCTCACCTGAAAAAAAAAAAAAGGGCACTCTGTACCCACAAAAGAATTACGCCCCATACATAGCTTCCCATTTCGCACACATGTCTGCTGGACATGGAAACTGTCAATTACAATTGGCTGTACAACAAGTATTATTGTTGTCCTTAAAACTCTCTCAGGGGTGGAAGGTTTCAAATGTCACACCAAATTACAAAGATATGCACAGCTGTTGCTGATGAAGAAATGGGCAGCTATGGGCCTTACCTACATCCCTCCTGCAAAACCCAAGCTTGTTTCCCTACAGTCTTACCCTCTTTGTGACCCCTTTTTCACCACTTTCCTGTCTCCCCATTTTCATTTCTTTCAAAGAAAATAGCGCGGGTGTGCGCACGAGTAAGCACTTTAAAGCGGTTGTAAGCAGATGTGCGTGGAGCTGAACGCCAGTGCGCATGCGGGAGCTCCGCACAAACCAGTGCTAACCCAGTTACAACTGCTTAAAAGTGCCTTAGTCACTCTGAATGACAGGTCCTGTAGTCTGTTCAAAAGCAAAATAAAATCCCACTGTCAGTCCCGAACCCAGGACCTTGGAAACAGTAGTCTGCATGACTTACCACTAACCATGACTATTATATAAGAACATTGTGCTGCAATAAATATATCATGTAATAGTAGGAATGAATGTAAAGGGAATATAGGATGTGTAGTACACAAAGCATGTCGTGTATATTTACTGTCAAATCTAGTGGATCTCTATAATAGTAGTGTGTGAACAGAAACAGCCATGCTAGTCGGTAGCTAGTAGGTAATAATGTCAGTGTAGCACCTTGCAAACCACACACCACAAGTCCAACAGGAAAGCACACACACCCATATTAACAGTAGTAGTAGTAGTTGTAGGTGTCAGTTTACATACACACTTAGTAAAGGAAACAGGAGAGATGAATGGAGAAATGTTCATCTACAACACAGCCTGAATTATGAGAGAGATACTAACCTTTACACTCACAGAACAGTGTCCACAGCATACCAGCATGGTCCCCACCCTTACAATCTGTAAGGGCAACGCCTATCTCACATACCCTTTTATAGCACTGTCCTGAAATCACAGTGAGAACTGCAATCAGTACACAACTGGCTGCATGCAATCAGCAAATGCTGGCTAACAATTGGTGCAGAGGCCATCACATGGACATATGCAGATACCTACAAAAGCATCCTGTACTCCCAGTCCACACATGCAATACTTTCATTGCACCATCTGGAGGCAGAGAGAGAGAGAGAGAGAGAGAGAGAGAGAGAAAGAAAAAAAAAGAAAATAAAAACAAACAAAACTACACTTAAGAAAAACTAAGTTGAAGTTGTCATCAGTGACAGTATCAAGCTGGGCTAGCAGCAGCAGGAACCTATACAAACGGTAACACAATCAGCTGTGACAAACAAAGGTAATGTAAAGTAACAATTTAATAGTCTACATACTGTGAACCCTCCATATGTGTTATTGGTCTGTATCTATATGTATGTCTATGTGATAAGTTGTGTGTATGTTGTTTTACCCAAAGGGGATGACTATACATTTCATGCCATTCAGTGTTAGGCCATGATTCTGGCACCAGTTGTCCATTTCAGTGAGGCCTTTCTGTAGGATGTGTGTGTCAGCTGGTGTATCGACTATGGCGCCTAGTTTGCAGTCATCTGGGAACTTTGTCATCCACAACCCGCCCATGTTTGCTTTCACATCTGAGAAGTAAATGCCAAACAAGAGGGGTCCTAGGACAGAGCCCTGTGGGATACCACTTGTGACTGGCTTTAAGTCTGACATGGCTCCTGCAAATTTGACTCTATGGATTCTGTTGTTTAACCAGTTTGCAACCCATCATGTGACATATGTATTAACATTTAAGCTGATGAGCTTGTCTATGATGCCTGAGTGGGGTATTGTGTTGAAGGCCTTAGGCAAGTCCAGGTAGGCTGTATGGACTGTTTTGTCCTCATCAATGGCTGTAGTGACTGTTTTGAAAAAGTCAACCAGATTCAAAAGGCAGGATCAGCCCTTCACAAAGCCAAACTGGGTGGGATCAAGTGTCTGTAGGTCCCCAATGTCGCTGTATATGAGTTCCATAATGAATCTTTCCATAGCTTTGCAGACCAGGCTGGTTAAGCTTATGGGATGGTAGTTCCCAGGGTCCGTAGAGGTGCCTCCTTTGTGGAGTGGGACCACTGTTGCTGTACACCAGTGTTCAGGTACATATCCTGTAGTAAGGCTAAGGTTAAATATCATTTTTATATACGGTTGTAGCTCCTCTTGGAGTTCACGTAGCACACATCCAGGGATACCATCAGGTCCCATTGATGCTGTGTGTTCTGCTTTGCTGAGGGCGGCCCTCACCTGGACATCTGAGATGACAGGGAGGTTACATTCAGCTGTGATAAGTATTTCTTCTTTTGGGGAAGAGGGATGGGGGATATTTGCACTGAACCTGTCTGCCAGAATGTTGCCAATATCTGTGGGTTCAGTGAATTTTATGTAGTTGTGTACTAACTCTGAGCATATCTGAGGATTTTGGTCCATGTTTCTAACAAAACTGAAGAAGGCCTTGTGGTTATCTTTAGTGTCCTTGGCCATTTTTCTCTCAGAGTTGGCTTTGGATGTTGTTATGAGAGAACATAGCTTTTTACTAGTGCTGACCACAGATGCCTTCCCTTTATGTGATTCTGCTCTGTCTTGCAGTAGCCTTCTTCTTTCATTATACAATTTGTCTTTGGCTGGGGTCCACCAGACAGGATGCTTAACCTTTGTGCATAGGGTCTGGGTTAGAATTGTGTGTGCATGTTCCATGCATTCTTCGGAATGTCCATGGGAAGCATTTGCAAAGGGGTCAGAATTTGGGCTGTGGCTTCCACTGGCCCAGTGGGCTGCATGGATACCATCTCAGTCCTAACAAGTGAAAATCTGTCTATTCACATATATTTCAAAGTAGTCTACTGTGCTGGTGGTGGGATATGTATATCCAGGCCAATTAGTTTGTGTCCAGATCACACTAGTGGATGACGTTCCACATACAGTACCTTGTTATGAACACCCAGAGTGAGGTGGTGCATTGGACCTGTCTCAGTGTGCTGACTGATGGGGCTTGGTACTATGTTGTATGGAATGTGGCAGGTATTGTTGCACAGGTGTCAGCTGAGCACTGATATCTGGCCATGTACATGTGTATCCACCAAGAGACACACATGTGCTACATATGGGAGTAGTAGTATATCACTACAGTTGAGTATCATGTATAGTATGTGTGCCATATTTTGCTGTCATAGTTTGCTGATATCCTGTTTGTGTTCTCTTTCAGGGACATGGCGCATCAGCGAAATCCTGCCTACTCTCCTGCAGAAGATGAAGAGATACACTAGAGCCTGGTGCAGGATTATGACATACTGTTTTCTTGCACCAGCCAGAATCAGCAGGAGAGGGCTGCACTGTGGCAAGACCTTGTCCATAGGGTAAATGACATTGGCACGCATAATAGGACATATGAGCAGGTACAACATCACTGCAGTGATTTAATCAGAAATGTCCGTCAGCGTGCATCGGATATCCACAGGCAACAGGTCGCCACAGGATGTGGGGTGGCCACACATCCCCCACGAACCAGACTGGAGGGGCTACTCCTAAGTGTTGTGGCCCCAGCCCAGGAACATCAACAGCAACACACCTGCATTATGATGGAGGCTGGAACCACACAGCAACACGACATGGAGCGTGCAGGTAATATGCCATATGTACACTTGACTGTTCTGTACACTGTTAGTTTATGCATGTGTAAGGTGTGTCCTTGGTATGTAGCTGTCAACATAGTATGTAATTGTGCAGGTGTGATATTGCCAATATCAGCAGCTGACATGTGAAAGGCAACTGTTGTACTACTGAACTGTATCATACGCAGTATCAATGGCACAGTTGTGCCCACTGACATTAATCCCTCATTTCTGCAGGTCCCTCCGGTGTTACAGCAAGGCAGCCCATCCATGCTGGTGAGTGTGTATTAACAATACCTATAATAGTCTTGATAGTGCTAATAATAATAGTGTAACTCAGTAGTGCTCTGTGTGTATACTGCGGGGTGTGCATGTGTGCATGTGTGCGTGTGTCCACGTGTGCATGTGTGCATGTGTGCATGTGTGCATGTGTGCATGTGTGCATGTGTCCACGTGTGCATGTGTGCATGTGTGCATCACTGGTAACATTGTGTAGACATTGTAAACTGTGTTTCCTGTCTTCCTCCCACAGGTTCTGCTGCTGCTCTGGTGTCCTGCAGCAGGGAAACTGAATCTGGTGCCACAGGTACTGATAATGATGATATCTGTGTAATGGCACAGGAAGGTGTGTCAGGGTGGGTCTATATGACTTGGTCGACAGTTCATATGATCGACTGTTTATTTGGTCGACAGTTCATTTGATCGACAAGCATTTTAGGTGGGGGGCTTCACCCCCCACACCCGCTAATGTGGGGGCTGTGCCCCCCACACCCCCCCTAACTATATATATCAACTTCAGGGTCACACAACATTGGGGAAGGGGGCAAATGCTTGTCGATCAAATGAACCAAATAAACAGTCGATCATATGAACTGTCGACCAAGTCATATAGACCTGTCAGGGTCCATCATTGGTCAGCCAATTGACAGTACATAGCTGTCAACCCCAACATTGCGCACAGTCATCCTGCCAGTACATCCTATGTCACCAATGTCCCTAGGTGATGGACAGGATACAGTGGGCATTGACCAGGGTAATGTGGTATCTGTGGCACATGCTTCCCCACACAGCAGCCATGGGCAGAGTCCTGAGATGGTACTACACAGACAGTTGCCCATGGGTTCTCGTGGGAGCATCCGTGGGCGTACTGCCTCTGGCAGACGTGCCCAAAGAAGTCTGTCAACCTCAGCTATGTTTTGGGCTGTCATGCAGGCACAGTCACGTATGGAAAGGTACACCAGACAGGGTCTGAGGGAGCTGAGAGCATGTCGAACATCCATGACTGACAGTATGCGTGACATTGTGGATGCTATCCGTAATTTCACCGATGTCATAGACAGATGTTGTGGGGACATATTACATCAGTTCCACAACTACATGTCCATGAGCCAGGGCAATGGTGGACGGTTGCGGCATCGACGTGGCCGTATGCCAGCAACAGCAGCAGCTGGCAGTCGGCGCGGACGACAACAGGCCCGCAGATGCCCCCATAGTGCCAGCAGCAGTCCCAGCAATGCTGGGTCTGTGCTGTCATCAGACCACCCCAGGAGACCACGTGCACATGGCTCTGGACAGTCCCAACAGGGACCTGTGTCCAGTCAACAAACACCCACTTCTGATGACAGTACCCAGTCTAGCTTAGTACTGGATACGGTCCGTAGCACCCCTGCCAGGCATAGGTACCATGTCCGTGGCCACAGACACTGATCTGTATGACCTGGCAGGTGCAGTCTGTGGCTGTCCACAAACTCCAGTAT
The DNA here is from genome assembly GCF_019279795.1 of Protopterus annectens. NCBI lineage: Eukaryota > Metazoa > Chordata > Ceratodontiformes > Protopteridae > Protopterus > Protopterus annectens. The sequence goes on along the minus strand of NC_056731.1, from coordinate 1,819,432,953 downwards.
ATGGCAGCCATGAGGTGGAACTGTGTGCATGCATACACACATGCGAAATGTTAACACCTAGGGCTACCACATACATGCAAAAACTGCAACAGTGCCCCACCCTGTACTGCTGTCCCTCACCAACACACATACACATACATGTCAATTGGTGGTATCAGTAGCAGACTCAGGCATACCTAGTTCACACCCTGTGCATATGATGAAACTGTGCCACCTCCTGCAATCTCTAACATCAGTGCAGGAACAGGTTAACATGTTGCTGATGCACAGGGTGACTACATAGAAGTGTATTAATAGTATCATGTTGGTAACAGTACAGTGTGCTGATATGATTGTGTGTATATCCCAGCATGCCTGATGCAGTAACTGTATGACTGTCCTGAATTGTTATCTACACCCATAGTAAGTACCATAGTGTAACAGCTGCACATTTTTGCATACTGGTGGTAAGGATGTCAACAGATAGCCACATGCATAGGTAGCACAGGGGAGAAGGTAATGCAAGTAGTGATATGCAATGATGGACATGTACACTAATGGTGGCATGTTGCCCACAACGACTATGCAATATGGATGTTTGCGCATGTTGATATGTGTGCAGTACCAATTTAATTTAAATTAAACTGGGAATATGACGGTCTCTACATATGTCTTTATATGGCTGGACTGCATCCAGCCGAACATTGTGTGTGAGCATTACTGTAGCTACAACACACTAGCTGAAAGGTTCCTAGCATGTAGTCACTGAATTGCAGTGGAACATCATGTTACCACTCCCACAACAGGTGGGAACATGCAGCACCTGTTCATCAACTACATGTAGACTATATGGCCCAGACCAGATGTGTATCCCCCGCTGTTAGGATGATACTATATACAACTCACACTGTATATATACATACCGCATGCAGCCCCTGCACAGTAAGACACAGTCATAATGTTATGCAGAGCAAATACCAGTTATTCACTTGAGGCACGTGTCAGACATGGGAACTATTGAAGGTCACAGGTATATATGTGTATGTGGCACACACATACATCATGTGTGCTTTGCCATTGCTGGTTTAACCAATGTCATGCATTGTTATGAATAACAACCCACACATGGGTATTTTGTGTGACACAAACACACGTGGCAGTTGTGGGTTTCCAAAACATACCTAACTGTGCTCTGACAGTAGTAAGAGACCCAGTAGCAGAGCGCACTATTTGCATTACTGGGCGATTTTCCCTGTTTGGCTGTACTTATAGTGTGGTGACATCACCTGTGTTTACTGGGGGAATATGCAGCATCTGATGTATTGTAGTAGTTGCCAAAAGGAATGGTTCTCTCACACTTGCAATTACACACAACCTACTATCCCCCCCCCCATACACGCACGCACACACACACACACACACACACACACACACACACACACACACACACACACATACTTGCAGGATTCATACCCCTACCTAACTATGTTATGACACTTGAGAGAGACGCATTAGCGGAGCGCGCTTTTTGAATTACTGGGAGGTTCCTCTTCTTCGGTTGTACTTATAGGGTGCTGACATCATCAGTGTTTGGAAAGGGTAATGTGCATCATGTAGTGTGTTCTCCTAGTTGCCAAAAGGGGCATTTCTTTCATACAGAATTGCACACACACTAAACCCCCCTCCACACACACTGGGCATTTGCAGGATTCAAACCCCTACCTAACTATGTTATGACACATTAGCAGAGCTCGCTATTCGCATTACTGGGAGGTTTCCCCTTCTCCTGCTGTACTTATAGGGTGCTAACAAGGGGAATGTGCATCCTGTAGTGTGTTTTCCCAGTTGCCAAAAGGGACATTTCCCTCACACAGACTTGCACACACAACAACCCCACTCACACACACACACACACACACACACACACACACACACACACACACACACACACACACACACACACACACACACTGAGCATTTGCAGGATTCAAACCCCTACCTAACTATATTATGACACTTGAGGGAGACGCATTAACAGAGCGCACTATCCAAATTACTGGGCATCTGTTCTGCACCTGCAGTATTTATAGGGTGCTAACATCATTATTTCTACAGAGGTATGTACATCTAGTACTACCTGTTAGGTGGGGGATAGCATATATATGCATTTGCAGCCACCTACTTCAGGGTCAGATATGCACATCGCACTGGCAGGTTATGTTCTATACCATGCTTCGTGACCACAGGACCTGTAACACACAACACAACCAGTCCAGACCACCCTTCCCACATCCAGGACACACACTTTGCTTCCATGGGAACAGTGCCAGGATATGCAGGTGTTCACATACACCATTCCAGTTGTTAACGTCAGGTACAGGCATATTGTGTGTGGGAACTACTCAGGCCTCTACAACATTACCCTACAGCCACTACAATTTGTGAGCCCATGTTCTATGGCAGAAACACTCACCACAGCCACAAGGGGGAATACATATTGCACCTGACCATCTGCAACATGGGTACTCACTGTTCCACACCAGAGGTAGACCACCATTGTTGATATCTGACCATACCCACCTTTCCCTGGACATCCATATCCCATTCCCACCCCCAGGCAAGGTTGTCACTGCAAACAAACTGTATTTATCAAAAGCAGACTTTACACTTGTGAAGACTGGGGTGGAAGACTTCAAAGGACCCATGCTGGGGGAGTATTCAGGCCACTCTGCATAATCCTTGACAATTGCATTCTATGAGCATGTGGAAGGTTTGCATTGATCATGCTATTCCAAATATACCCATGACTGCTCCACAACAGGACACCTGTCAGGTGTACACCAGCCATATATGAGCTGTCCAACAGACAGAGTGAGCTAATACATTGCAGAGCAGTAGCCCACAGAGGGAGGACATCTCTGAACAGTACCAGCACAACACTTCAATCCCTCATAATCATCACGACACAGTGTTGACAGTGAAATTGTCCAGACAATGCAGATAAGGCTCCCCTCAGTCTGTTATTGACGCCCATTTACTGTTAGAGGTCCTCAGCAACCCTCTTCCAGCACACACCAACAACATGGATGTGGCTTAGCAAATTCAAACCCTGGGATCTCCACTGTGTCCCTGCTTGACAGAGGCACAGCACACTAGCCTCACACGGTGCCTTATGTGACCTACTTTACAGTGGCACAGTAGCCTACTGTACTGGGGAGGCAGACACCAAGCACACTCTGGCTAAGCTGTTATTCCCTAGGGCAAACAGCCTAGTGTTGACCTCTACACCCATATATTTAATTGTCAGATGCACATTATTTGTTGCTGATAGACTGTTTGCAGGTCTTTATTGCCATAGCATTCCCTGTTTGTATGAGCAACTTGTGTATTTGTGGAAGATGTTTGCATATGGGAGGGATCCACTATATCACATATGTCTCTGTAGTCATTTAACTGTGTGCACTGGGCAGATTGCTGTAATGTGGTTGGTTCCTGGAATAACACGTACAAATACCAGATATGTGTGGCCAACTGCTAAACTGAGATTTGGTCTAAGTCTGTGAGCATGCCCAGTTCAGCCTTCCGATGGCATGTTGTCTGACATATGTCTCATTTATCAAAGTGTGTGAGCATGCCCAGTGTGAGCTTTCCATATGTTGAACTCTGCAGCCCACCACATTTGTGGATGAGTGTGAACTTCAACAATATCTCCCGCTTATGGTTGTGTGTTGTGTGTCATGTTGTGTAGTTACTGTCCAACTGCTTTGTGTGTGAACACAACAGGGATTATACTGTGCCTGCAGGGTTTGCATAGGATACTTTAAATACAGTTGTTAACATCCTTTCATACTGACCTAACACTGTAGTACCATATAGTGTACTGGTTCAGTACTTTCACTGTGGTGGACAGTATCCTGGGCTTTAGTCCTATCACTGCTTTACATTTCCATAGTGAGCACAACAGCCTGGTTAGGGGCCAGTTGTGCACATCTGACCATGTTGCATTATGTTCAGATATGAACTACTTATACCAGGCTTGTCCAACATTGGTAGTGTATTCCACAACATAGGTGTACATTGGCAAACAGTAGCGATGTGCCCTAGGCCATTTCTAATGCTAGTCGGAGAGTGTGTTTGTCCTTCGACACACATTGTAAGTGGAGTTTGCCATTACATATGTCATGGTTAGTATACTGTGCCTCCATCTACCTGTGACATAACAGTGATACCCAGGGTAAACCTACCATCTCCCATCCACTCATCACGATTCCTTTTGAGGAGAATCGATGAGTGACTCTATGGATAACCTGTACTGGGAGTTTACTCATGAGTGAGGGTGCTTCTGTGTTATGGATCATGCAGTACAGCTTGTCCTATGTATGTCAGTGCTGGGGTTCAGGTCTCTCATGTGCATAGCTCACTGCCATTCAGATTGTACAAGGTGCAGCATGTTCATTGATTCCAGCTTGGACATGGCTTTATACATCAGGCACAGCTTGCCTCTGGGTGGGCAGTATGGCAGTGTGTGGAGCTGCAGTTTGTTTAATCAGGCAACACATGGCATCTGTTCAAGCTCTTTGATACTCCTGGTGAGGTACTGTTGGGGACTTTACAGTTGATGGAGGTGTCTGCTGAGGTACATCCCACAGGGCTATTGTAGTCAATTGTAACGCTGATGAAGGATGACTGCAGAGCCACAATGACCTTCCCTTATCTAGATCTGACAACCTTCATGATTAGGTGGGTATATGGTATGTTTCTGTAAACACTACAGCCACATGTTTGTCCAATGCAGAATATCTATCACCTTGTGTCCCCAGGTCTCTCATTACATGTTAAGTACGTAATGGGTTAACACCTATGTGGTAATTGCTGGGCACTTACTGTATATCCACGGGGTTGACTATACACTTTTCTGCAATTAGCTTGCTGACATGGCTATGGCACCAGTTGTCTGTTTCTATGTGGCCCTTTTGTGGGATGCTTGTGTCAGCTGGAGGGTCAGATATGGTGGCCAGTTTGTAGTCCTCTACATACATGTTCAGACACAGTCCTTCCATGTTGGCCTGTACCTATGGGACATATATACCAAACGAGGGAGGTCCCAGGACCAAACCTTGTGGGATGCCAGTTATATCTGGTTTGTAGTCTGACATGGCTGCAGCATGTCTGACCATGTCAGTTCTGTCCTTGGTCTGGTTTGCAACCCCTCTACTGACATAGGGGTTTATATTTAAGCTGGTGAGCATATCTATAATGAACACGTAGGGTATTGTATGGAAGCCTTTGCAAGGTCCAGCTATGCTGTATGGACCACATTGCCCTCATCAATGACCTTAATGACTGTTTCAAATGAGTCAAACATGTTTAGGGGCAGGATCTGCACTTAAGAAAGCCAGACTGGGTAGGGTCCAGTGTCAGTAGGTCCCCAATATCTTTATGTCTGCGGTACATGCTGATCCTTTCCATAGCTGTGCAGACCAAGCTTCTCAGGATTCTGGGGTGGTAGTTTGCAGTATCCATTCAGGCAAAACCTTTGTTGAGAAGGACCACTGTTGTTGTACACTGCTGTTTGGGTACATATCCTGTGGTAAGGCTGACATTGAGCAGTAGTGTGATTTGGCATTCCATTCTTCTTGGAGTCCATGTTGGACTCAGCCCAGGACACCATCTCATACCATTGCTGCTGTGTGTTTTGCTTTGTAGATGCTGGCTTTACCTCAGCATCTGCAATGTCAGGGCCAGCAGTCTGCTGGGATAGATATTTTGCATTCTGGGGGTTTGCACTGCACCTGTCAGGTTGTATGTTGGCAATATGTGTGTGTGTTTGGTATGTTGTTTGTAATATTTGTGTGATTCAGAGCATATCTGTGAATTCCCAACACGGTTCCTACCATCAGTTGAGTAAGCCTTGGGATTATCCTTAGTGTCCTGTACAATTTGTATCTTCATAGGTTCATAGGTTCATACTAGGCTATCCACCCTAGAGCATTTGTAAGCCTAGCCAGAGTGTGTGTGTCTTTCACGCCTTGCTATGTGAATATTATGGCCATTAATGATTTACTTTACTGTGCCTCTGTCTGGACGTGACACAGTGAAGACCCCCAGTGTACATCTATGATCATCCATCCACTTGGCAAGATTCCTGTTGAAGAGTGTCAGTGAGGGCTCTGCCTAACATGGAGTGGGATTCTGTTCCAGGGTGTGGGGAGCCTCTGGGTTATGTATCTGTCCCTCCAGCACATCCTATTTCATTATGTGTTGAGGTTGACATCTCTCACTCTCACAGCTCTGATGGCTTTGAGTTTTCTGGGGTGGAGAATGTCCATTACTCCTGTGTTGGACATGGCCTTGTACAACAGACATACAATGCCTCTGTGTAGGCAGTATGCGACTGCATTCAGCTGGGGTGTCTACAGCCAGGCAGCATATGACATATATTTGAGACCCTTTATCCTCTTGGTGAGGTACATTTGAGGTCTTTCTAACTGCTGCAGGTGTCAGGTAAGGTACATCCCAAATGAGGCATTGTACTAGATTATGGGTCTGATAAGAGAACAGTACAGGGGCACAATGACCTCTGTTGACGTAGATGTGAATCCTTTCATGATACAGTGTCCACTATAGACAGTCTTCCTAGCCACATTGGCAATGTGAGTGTCACATAACAGGTTACTGTCCACTTGTGTCCCTAGGTCCCTGATTACCCTTCCATACATAATGGTTTACCACCTATGTGGTAATTTGTGAGTACCTTGTTTGGTATTTGTGGGACATTCATACTGTCCAGTGTCTTCAGGACAGCTGGGTGGGGTTCCTGCATGTGAGAGTGTGGTCTGTAGCATGCTACAGACTGTACAGCAGTTTTGCCTATGGTTAGGTGCACATGGGTGGTCTCCGATACTTCATGCATTGTCAGTTACCTGGACGTGATGGGTGTCTGTGCTGAATATGGATACCTCCTTTATGTTTTGGTTCAGGTTTTGGGGTCAGTAACACATGATATGAGGTATAACCTGGTAGTGCTGGTGTGCTGTCAGGAGGCTTGCAGCAGATTTCTGTCACTGCACAGATATCGATGTTCTCCATACTGGGGAGGGCCTCAGAGCATGTATATTGTGGTTTACGATCTGGCATTGGTCAGCATTACCCTTATGTTTCTACCACTTATGCTTTCTAAGGTGGTGGGTTAGTCTTTTCAGCCTTGCCCACGAAGGCTCTATGGAGGTGGCAAAAGCCTTATCCAATATCCAGACCCAGGGTAACAGGTGCAAGCCATCCTGGAACAGCAGCATGGCTTGTAAAGCCATGACATCCCAAGCAGACAGACATTAGATCCTCTTGAATGACAGCAGTAATTGTGCCACTTGTTAAAGCTGATCATTCTGTATTTGCACTGTGGCATCATTCTTGGTGAGGGTAGGATGCTGCAAACAGTCAGTGTCATACCGCCTGGAGTACATACCAGAGAGCCCATCTATGTCTCTTTCATGTAGTCCAGGGAGGTACATCTCAGGTCATTCATGCCAGCATGGACAATGACTGCATCATATTTCTACTTGCTTTGGGGTGACCTATGTACTTGTGTTATGTGGGTTTGGGTGGCAGCTTTC
>NC_056731.1:1819398974-1819424861 GCF_019279795.1 Protopterus annectens | reverse complement strand
CTTTTTTTAAAAAAAAAAAAAAAAACAATTCCATTTTAAAAAAAAAATTTTAATACAAAAAAAAATTTTTTTTTTAACAAAAATTTTTACAAAAAAAAAAAAAAATTTTTTGATTTTTTTCAAAAAAAAATTTTTGAAAAAAAAAAAAACAAAACTGAGGAGGGTAGAGAAGAAAAGAGAGGAGGGACAGAGAGAAATGGTTAGCCAGGTTATTGCAGGAGCACAGCCAATGATTTTGGAAGTATTGTTTAAGTTTTTGTTTGAAAAGTGGCAGGGATGTGGTCAGAGTTATGTCACTAGGTAGGAGATTCCAGCTTTACCTATTGTGTTAGTGAATAAAGAAACACCTGCTGTGTTGTTTGCCTTTATAGATTTTGTCATGAGTTTACAAGAGGAGCGAAGTGAGTTGAGATTGTTGTAAGGGATTAGAAGTTGAGAGAGTATTGGGGTGTTGTCAGGTAGGTATAAAATGTTGTGGGCTATAGTGAGTTGAGGAATTATAAGGTAGTTTTGAAATTCTAGCCAGCCTAGTTGTTTTAGATTTAGACAATGGTGGGTCCTAAATGGGTTACTAGTGGCTAAGCCAGCCGGAAGCTATGTTGTTATAGCAGGTTGTGTTTGTTGAGGTTACTTTGCTTAAGGTTTGTATAAATAGGGGAGGCGTATAGGAGAGTTGATAAAAGATGAGATTGTGCAATTTTGATTCTAGTTGCTGGGGTTAGGAAAGGTTTGATGCGATAAAGGGATCCTATTTTTCTGTTAACTAATTTGATGTTGTTGTTAATGTGCTGATCGAAGGAGAGATTATTGTCAATGGTTATTCCTAAAAGCTTTGTAGTGAGATCAGGTGAGATGAGAGTACCGTTATTTGAGGAAATGGTAAAGTTTAAAGGGGGGGATCGAGTGGTGGGGGAGAAGAGGAGAGTTTGTTTTTAGCATTTAGAAGGAGAAAACGCTTGAAAACCATGTTTCATGGAGTTAAAGGTATTTGGGTCAGTGAGATCAGTTCTGGGGATGGTGCCGAGCAGATAAGGGTAGAATCATCTGCGTATTGTATGCAGGTAGCTTGAGGGATAGCAGTCTGTAGATCGTTAATAAAGAGAGAGAACAGAAGAGGACCAAGAATGGAGCCCTGGGGAACTCCGGCGGAAATGGGCAAGAGTGATGAGATATGGTTTTCCCATAATACTGCTTGTTGTCTGTTGTTAAGATAAGATTTAAACCACTTAATGGCAAATTTGTCACAAGAGAGTGATTCAAGAATATTGATTAAGAGAGTGGTTGACCATATCGAAAGCTTTAGAGAGATCAATGAAGAGAGCGGAAGAGAGAGTATTGTTGTTACGATTTTGTTGATAGTGTCTATGAAGGAAAGAAGGGCAGTGGTGGTACTGTGGTGAGGTCTAAAGCCATGCTGACAGTTTGCTATTATGTTGTGAAGAGAGAGATAGTGTACAAGTTGTTGTTGAATACATTTTTCCATGATTTTGGCTAGGGTGAGAGAAGGGCTATAGGTCTAAAGTTAGAGAGGTCAAGGGAGTTACCACCTTTTGTAGTGGGATAATATAGGAGATTTTCCAGATGTCAGGATGGTTCCCTCTTGGATAGTTCTGTTTATAAGTAAGGATTATAGGGTAAGCTATTTCTTTGCTTTTGAAGGAAGAGAGAAGGGAGCTTGTCTGCAGAAGGGGTGCAAGGTTTCAGTTTATGAATGAGTCTATATATGAAAGAAGTAGATATGGGTTTTAGAGAGAAGTTAAAGGAGGAGTTAGCTATATTATTTGGAATATAAGAGTTGTTGGTGTTCATTTGTTTGGCTAGGGATTGAATAGTTTCAGAGAAAAAAGAGTTGAAAGCATTACAGTCTGGAGAGGGTTTCTGGGTCAGCATTAATTGGGATGGAGTTTTAGCACCCTGGGAGAGAAGTCTATTTTACTGATGACCAGAAGTATTTAGAATTGTTAAGATGAGTTTCCTGAAGTTCACAGTAGTATTTTTCTGTCAGAGATTATTGATTTTTTAGCTAAATTTCTAAGCTGGCAAAAAGAATTAAATCAGGGTTTGTCTGTATCTCCATTTTGTCCATGCCCTGTTTCTAGTTTGAATGATGTTTTTAGTATTGTTGGTAAGCCATGGGGCTGTTTTGGTTTTTACTCTAATAGAACGTTCAGGAGCATGTTTATCAAGTATGGATAAGAAGGTAGTATTGAAATATGAGACTGCCTCCAGGGGAAGTGATTTTAAGCAATTCAATTGCATGCTCTCAGTTCAGCTTGGAAGAGGTCTATGTTAAAATGTTTGATGGTTCGAATTAGCCTAGTATTTGGGAGTTAACACATTCTGATTTTTGTCTAGTAATGTAGGTTAGGGAGTGGTCACTGACATCGTCTGGCATAGTACCTACTTGATACTGTTTGTTTACTTTATTTGTGAGTATCCAGTCTAATATACTCTCTCTTACTGGGCTTATGGACCCACATATTGTTGAGGTAATGGTTTGGGTGAAACCGTAGGTTAATATGAGAGGAGGGATTGACATCATTGATAGTGTTCCAATCTATGTTAATCGCCAAGAATTATGGTTTCTTGGGGTAGGTAGTAGAAACCCAGCTTAGAAAGTCTCTAATATTGGAATGTTGTTGCCTGGAGGAAGATACACGCATATAATGTAAACGGCTTTTTGGCATTTAGTTGGAGTTTAATAATGATGGCTTCTATTTTGCTATCTTGGTTTGGACATGTTGGGTAGAGATGTTGTTGATTCTGAAAAGTATTACACCCGCCACCCTTACGCTTTAAGCGGTCATGTCTTACATTATAACCTGGGTATAATCTCTGAGTCGCTTGTGCCTGGGTTTAGCCAGGTTTCAGAAGGCAAAGGATGTCAAAAGAATGGATATCTAAGAGGGCATGGATGAATGGTATTTTCTTGTGTATGCTTTGAATGTTGAGGTGCCCTATGAGGAAGTTTTGTTATAGTTAGGTGAGCAGTTTTTGGGAGGAGGGGAGTTAGGGCCAGGGTTGGGGTGTATGTCCCCATCTTGTAGGTAGGATTAACTAGTTTAGTTAAAAGATTGCTCTTTAGAAGTGTGAGAGGTTTGGTTTTTTGTGTGATTGTAGGAGGTAAGTAAGGTGATGTAGCCTGTGGAATAAAGGTAGATGATAGCTAGGGGTGGAATTAACATTAGAGTATGATGAAAGTAAATAAAGTAGAAGTATGTTTTGTGAAGCATTTTTGATAGTTATTAAGTGAAATTTCAAAGAAGGTTAGATGGTATGTGGAGAAGGGTGGTTAAGAGTAAGATTGAGAGTAAAGGCAAAGATGGTATAGGAGTCATTATTTAGTTATCAAGAGGTGAGGAGGAAGGAGGAAAGTACAAGTGAGAGAGGGTGAGTATGTCAAGCAGGAGAGGGTGGTAGATCTTGAAAAGTAGGAAAAATGAATTGATGCTAGAGAGAATAAAGAATGAGTGGAGTAGAGAAGATAGAGTAGTAAAAGGATAAGTATAAGTAAGGGAGAAAGGTAATGTAAGAAATTTGGGTAACTGGGTAAAAGTGATAGGGGGAAGTGTGTTAAGGCTTGGTAGTAATGTGGCGGAAGGAGAGAGAGATAGGATGGGAGGAAAGGGGTGGTTATAGGGCTATAAGATTAGGACCCTGGGTGGGTGGAATTGGGGGTAGGGTAGGGGAGCGGAGTGAGCCCGTGAGGCTAACGGAGCTGGAAGAACCAAGGAGAAAGAAAGTCAGGAGAAAACAATCAGGAGTGTCCGTTTGGGAGCACTCCCAGTTAGCTGAGCCCTTAAAGTGGAGGAAAATAGTAGGATGTAAAAGGATGGATTCGAAAGAGAGAGAGAAGTCTGTAGAAATATAGTGAGTCCAGATAGAGTTAAAAACTAAAGAGTATAGGTTAATAGTGATAAATCACTATAGGGGTCAGTGTTTGAAGAGCAGGAGAATGTAAGTAGTGGGAGAGATAGGAGGCTAAAAATGAAAGAGCAGAAACTCTATATATATATATATATATATAGATGTGTGTCTGTTTGTGCATACTTGCAAAAGTCTTCACTGATGTGTTAATATGGCAGAGGCATTTCGCAAACGAGGTCCATTTGTATTTGACCAGAATATTGCAGAGAACTAGAGAATATTTGAGCAAGAGTGTGATATTTTCATACAAGCAACTTACTCAAGTAAAGATGTATGCATCAGGTCATTCATTTTGCTAAACCTAGCTGGGTCAGAGGCTATTGATAGAGAGCGTTCATTTGTGTATGCATCAGCAGTGTATGAGGGTGAAGGTGAAAACTGTCATACTGTTTCAGGTTGAATCAAGGGAAGATCCTGAGTGTCTGAAGTGTAAATTCAAAGAAATGTGCAATCCCCAGACCAATGTTACATTACAGAGGCATTTGTTTTACACGAGAGACCAAAGGCCAGGAGAAGCATTTGCAGGTTATATCATTGACTTGAGAAACAAAGCTAAAATCTGCATGTTTGGTGATTTAAAAGACAAACTAATAAAGGACAGGCTTGTGTGTGGTATTAATAGTGCTGCTGTAAGAAAGATTTTGCTTCATGACTGAGACTTACATTGAGCAAGGCCATTGCGATTTGTCAGATCCATGAAGTTACAGAAAGGCACACAAGTATGCTTACAAGTGACAAGAGCATGGTTTCAGTAGGCCCCAGAGCAAATGTATACAGCATGCAGCATGTAACAAGCAGAAACAGGCCTAAGCACATGGCAGCTGCTGCCCAGTTTTCCATGTGCGGGTTTCTGTTTCCCAGAAGTCCCATAGTTTTCCAGCAAGTTCTAAGTCTAGTTCAGCTAAAGGAGCATGCTCAGTGTAGAGCAAAGTTTGCTTAATACAGCACAAGGGTGAGTCAGCAAAACCCAAGTCAAGCTTCATAGTTAACAGTCATAATTGTGGTGCCAACCATGAGTCTAAAAGAGAAAAAAGTATTTAGCATTTGGTCAGTAATGTCACAAGTGTAAAAAAATGTAATCATTTTCATAAGTTTTGCAAGTCAAGTAAACCTCACTCAGTTGGAAAGAATGGTTCCTTAAAAAAGCAAATTGATCATGTAGGCTTGCAGTCTATTTTCTACGTAGCTGGTGAATCAGTAATTGCTGAAAAGCTTAATGCAGTAGATTTGTTGGCAAAGGGCAAAGTGTTTTATACTGTCCTGATCCATGGCAAACCCATCGAGCTCAAAGTAGACACTGGTTCAAAGTGTAATATCATGTCAGCAGACGCTTTGTTAAAGTAAGAGTTGGTGAACAACTTAATGTGACTAGTTGTACGAGACTTGTTGCATATGGAGGTGAAGAAAGTCCAGCCAAGGGTTCAGCAGTGCTTTCATCTTATTTGGCTGGGAACAGTTACAAGTTGTTGTTTTACATAGTTTGCAGACCTGTGCAGTCATTATTGGGTCTCAGAGATAGTTTGAGAATGGACTTGCTTTCCTTTACAAAAGAAGTTCATCATATAAGCACGTCCCAGTTCCAGCTACACTAATGCTATTTTCTCAGAATATGCTGATGTTTTTGATGACGAGATACGCAAGCTTCCATCTGTCTATTCCATGAAGTTAGACCCAGAGGTTAGTCCAGTAGTCAGACTGCCAGTAAGAGTTCCAAAAGCTATACAGAGCAGAGTTAAACCTCAGCTGGATGAAATGGTACAGCAAAGTGTGATTTGTCCAGTTACAGAACCAACTGAATGGGTGTCATCTATGATAGCAGCAACAAAAAAGACTCAGACAAGATAAGAATATGCATTGACCCATGAGACTTGAATAAGACATTGAAAAGACCTCATCATCCCATGCAAACAGTCAAGGAAGTCACAGCCCTGATACCGAATGCTACTGTATTTTCTGTCTTGGCTGCAAAGACTTAATTTTGGCATGTGATGCTTGACCACAAATCTTCATTACTGGCGAAAACTATATTCAGAACCCATTTGAAGATATAGATTCCTCATGATGACATGGAATAAATTCTGGTGAAGTCTTACAGCTGCAACCTAACAGATTTTTTCAGGTTATTCCTGTGCCATAATAGTAGTTGGTTGGAGGCAATTGTGAAGGAGAGCATGACAGAAACCTAAAGAAAGTTCTAGACAGAGCACGTAAAGTGAACTTAAAGTTCAATCCTTTGAAGTGCAAATTCAGACTACCAGAAGTCACATATGCAGGTCATTTGTTTACCAGTACCAGGTTACGATCAGACCCATCCAAGCAAGCAGCTACTCTTGAGATGCCCGCTCCAGATAATGTTCAAGCTCTACAGCATTTTCTTGGTATGGTTAACTATTTGGGCAAGTTTATACCAGATATCAGTGAAAAGACAGCGCCTTTAAGAGAGGTGACACTCAAAAATGTTGCATGGTCATGGCTAGAACAGCACTAGAGAGCATTCAATGATCTTAAGAAGAAAATTGCTGTTCCACCTACACTAAAGGTACTGTGATGTCAATAAACCAGTTACTCTTTCCTCTGATGCCTCAAAGTTTGGTCTTGGTGAGTTATTCTTCAGGGCAGACCAGTAGCTTATGCATCTAGAACTCTTACCCAAACTGAAATGCAATATGCTCATATTGAGAAGGAACTTTTGGCAATTGTGTTTGCATGTTCAAAATTTCATGATTATATTTATGGTCAAGAGATCCTGACTGAAACTGATCATCAACCCCTAGTTACTATTTTAAAGAAGCCTTTGCATTCTGCTCCGGCAAGATTAAAAAGAATGATGCTTAAATTACAAAAGTACAACTACAAAATGGTCTATACAAAAGGCAAACTTCTTTATCTGGCTGATACCTTATCCAGATTGCCCAGAAATACAACGCAACAGCTTGATGCAGAGAATTTTGACTGAGATGTCAAGGAAGTGCATCATTTTTCCACCACAAGACTTAATGAGCTAAGATATCATACAAAGACTGATCCTCTTTTGTAAAAGCTCAACCACTACATCCAGGTAGGATGGCTGTCTAAGCAATCTAGTGTACCGCCCAACCTGAAGTACAGTTTATTTTTCTTACAGAGATGAGATGTTGATGGAAGATGACATTATTTTCACAGGTCCAAAAGTTCTTGCTCCTGCTTCCTTACAACGTGACTATATCCAGATTTTGCATCGTGGTCACCCAGGATCTGAATCTACCAAAAGAAGGGTGCGAGGACTAGTATTTTGGCCTTCACTAGTGAAAGACATTGACAAAGTGCTTTCATCTTGTTCAGTATGCAATAGTACTAGACTACATTTGCAAAGAGAACCAATTCATCTAAGTCAAGTTCCTGAACTACCTTGGTCAATAGTAGCCACTGATGTACTCAAGTGGAACAATCAGCATTACTTAGTGTTGGTATACTCTTATTCAAATTGGTTTGAGATTGATTTGTTACCAAACCTAATGTCCACTAATGTTATCACTAAGTTGAAACATCATTTCTCAGTCCATGGTAGTCCACATAAGCTTATCTCTGACAATGGTAATCAATTTACAAGTCAATTGGTTCAGAATTTTGCAAAAGATTGGAACTTTGTACATGTTACTAGTAGTCCTGAGTATCCACTGTCAAATGGTCTAGTTGAACGTGCAGTGCAGAGGGCAACAATTACTTGAGAAGTCAGAGTGACAATACTGATGTCTTTTTGAACTTACTTAATCTAAGAAACATACCCGGTGATGATATACTTGGCTCCCCTGCTGAAAGACTTCTATCTTGGCAAACAAGAGCTACCTTGCCTATCAGTTCCAGTTTGTTTTGGCCTAAAGCTAAGAACAACAGAGCAATCAAAGCCCAACTATTCCAAAAGCATTCTTTTCAGAAGTCTTGTTATGATACAAGGAGCAGATCATTCATTAAAAGAAGGAGAGACAGTGAGGATACAAACGGTGAAAGGTTTCAACCGGATTGGTCAAGTAACAGGTGTATGTGCCTAGCTGAGATCCTATTTTGTGAAATCTGAAAGTGTGGGGTATAGGAGAAATTGCACACATCTTCCTGTAGCAGAACCAATATTGCAGCATTGTTCCTGTGACACAGACTCAATCTCAGAGCAATCCAGACAATGTTCCTGTTCCAGAATGTGTCTTAACTTCAACTTCCATTCCTGATGATGTTCCAGATGTTCCTAAGGTTAAACATTTAGCAGAGACAGTCCCATTTGCTAACCCTGATTCTAAATTCTGTCACACAATTTGGTCACATCTCCAGACCTAGTGTGAAATGCACAGCAACCTGGACTCTAGTGTCTAGATGTATTTAGTGCTGAATAATTGCAAGTCAAAGAATTATCTTGTATTCATTGCATGCCAATGTCTTTGATGAAGTGTAATTTATTTTTCAAAGAGGAAGGATTTAGAGTACGTATGTTTAAGAAGCATTTCCAAGAATTGAACGCGCATATAAATAGCAAGCATGTGCTAGCTTCAGTGTCATTTTGAGTGCAGCCAGAGAGTGAGCATACGTGAGAGAAATGCTCAGGGCAGGATTCACGATGGCTTGCACGGAGTCTAAGAGCCGTGTAAGACTCCATGCAGCCATCGCGATCCAGGAACAGCCACGAAATCACGTGCAAGAGACCCAGCTAAAAGCGACTCTTACATGGGCAGGGCGTGGATAGAGCGGTGTAATCACCCCACTTGCAGCCTAAAGGCATGCAAAATGAGGTAGATTGCGCATCCACTAAGGCTGAAACCAGCCGATGTAAGAGTGGGGTCAAATGAACAGAAATACTCAGTTGACAACTGAGTATCGTTACTGCAAATAACACAACGAACCATGACAGCTCCAAATAAAGTGTGCAACATGTTGCGATAGTCAGCATGCCAATGGCCAAATATGTGGCCTACTGGCATGGTAACCCAATGCAAACATGAAAATTTTTTTCTTTTTCGAGATCGCGACAGTGTTTAACTGCAGCGCAGCAAGAGTTCGCAAACGGGCTGCGCTATATAAAACTGAAAAATGAAGGTTTCAAACCCACAAATGTGGGTTTTATGTAATGCATGAATTTGCAATACAGTGGACTAACAGACCAAAACAACATGGCCACCGTCTCAGTGGTTGCTAAGGGGGGGAAGCTGAGTGTAAGACATGTAACTAAGCATTAGTAGGCAATCCTATGTAAATGAATATTGAGATAGTGAATCACACTGTCACATAGCAAATAGAGTGAGCACAGTCAGTGTAGTGTAAGAGTTAGATAAGGAGGAGTAACAGAGTAGGAGATAGGTGACATCACAGGGGGGAATGTCAGGAAGAAATCAAGCTCATTGGAGCAAAGTGGTATGTGAAACATATCAATCACACAGCAGAAAAAGAGGAGTGTCAACAGTTAAGCATGGGAAAGTCAAGAAATGGAAGGTGTACACTGTGGCCAACACCAAAGTTTTCTTGCATCGTGCGCGCATGTGCACGCTGGGAGCCGCGAGTAAGACAGAGTGCACGTGTGTAAGACAGATTAAGCATGTAGGAGCCTGTTTAAAGATCTGTAAACCTGTTTGTGCTGGTGTGCGCGCGTTTTAACCCGAATAAGCAGATTCTAGCCTGTGTAAGCATGTGTGCGCGCGTGGTAGCCACTGTGAAATTTGAGTTTTCGCTGGTAACGCGCGCTGCTCCCCCTGAGGAAACAGAGAGGAAAAGGAAGCAGAAGAAATAGTAGGAAACTAGCAGGGAATACCTGTAGAGGTAGCAGATGAAAACAATTAGAAGCAGGTAATTACACAGGCAGAATACAAGCCCAGCCCAGCACTTAAAACACTGCAAACAGCATTGCAGTATGTTTCTCAAGAGACACTGCAAGACAGGAGTAAGCTAGTAGAAGTGAAAACTGAAAAAGCTGCACTCAGACCAAACATGCTAGGGGCTGCCATAGCTGTCATAAGGAGACATAGGAGACTTGCCTGAGGAGGTGGTGACAATGGAATGCTGCCAGACAACCCACAGTGAGAGAGACGGAGAAGAGTGTACAGGCCCAGGGTCACCTACCAGGGTTACATGAGCTGGAGATAGTGGAGCTATAGAGTGTGACAGAGACCTCCTGCAGCAAAATTGTTGGGCCTGTACAGGCCACGCCACACACAGAACCAACAGAGGGAACCCATCCCAGTGGAAACCAAGGTATGTGTTGGCCTAAGAATACTAGCAACAGGTACCAGTTAGGAGACCAACTGGTGATATGATTAGGATATCACAGGCATCAGCCTCCAGGGTACTGCACCAGTTCCTGGATGCCATGCGTCGCATGCTATTAAGGTCGGGTGATCATGTATATTTCCCCAATGCCACGAGTAGTGGTGTTAATGGCAATATCGGCGCTCTTCCAGCAAATAAGCAGAATACCCTGAGGTAGTGGGAGTTGCAATAGACTGCACCGACATACGCATCAAAGCTTTCAGCCGGTTGAAGCGTAGGTGGGCCTACATTAACACCGCAAGGGCTTCCCCTCATCAACTTGCCAAAGTGCAAAGTGATGCCTGCGCGCATAATAAATGAATGTGTGTGCTGAGCTACCCTTGGCGGCTACCATGGCCTTCCCAGCTATCTGGCATTTGAAACGCAGTTGTACCAGACATTTTCATCATGGGGGCATCCCATATGAAGTCACCTAGTGGGGATGCAAGGTTATGCACTGGAGCCGTGGCTGATGACACCCATCAGAAATGCACACACACACCACCTGAACAGGAATGCCATAATGAGGCACACGCACAAACCGCAAATGTAATAGGCGTGTGTTTGGGCTGCACTCAAGTCACAGTTCCGATTGCCTCGGACACATTTGTGGTGGGCAACACGGTACTCACCAACTACATGTACCCAAATTGTCATGGTATGTGCTATGCTACATAATATGATCCTGCGAAAACAGCTGCAGCTTGGGACCAGCATAGAGACAGGACAAACAGCCCCCCCACCATTGCCAAAGGCCATCACAGGCAGAAGCGTGACTGGGAGTAGAGGAACAGCCTGAGCCAGCCTGCCCAGTAGGCAGAAGGAGGCGTGTGCCCAGTATGCCCTGGCCTTGGCAAAGAGGCAACGCATAGCACATACACTGGCTCAGTGGGAACCCTGGGAATGATACCCCTCTCTGACTCACTCATATAGTAGCTGGGGATGCTAACATGACGCAACCTGCTCTCAAACATGCAGGGAGTGTGGTATGTGTATCCGGACAGAGGCAACCTGCAGCAACCCCACCCTGAGTAACATGATTGCCAGTGTGTTAAAGCAATGTAACTTTTCATCTAGTATGCTTGGAAACATGAAGACCTTAACCTACAACATCTCACCCTCACCAAGCATGAGTGCCACACTCCATGAAGACAACAAGATCAAAATTACAATGGTACCGGCTGAGGGGTATTGCTGTTAGCAAGGGGGAACACATGGCTGACAGCCTGGGCTGTTTATGCCCACGAGGCAGAGACATGATGCCCCACCTGCATAGTTAGATATCACGCACCCAGCACACCTGGCTGTGTGTAGATACTGGCAAAGGGCTGCTGTTACCCCCACTGTGCCCTAAAATAGGTAAGTCTGGGTACACAAACCCTGTACCAACATAGCTAGCATAAGTGGATAAATGTAACCTGGATCACGTAATGCTTTACCCATTGCCAGGAAGTCTAACCTGCAAGGGTGCATGCTGCAATAAACCCACCACAGCATGGAGAAATTGGTAATATGTGTTCTGTAACAAAACTGGGGCAAGGCCCAGCAAAAGCAGCCTAATACACTGGGTTATGCCTCTCATACCATGCTCACAGCTCCAAGACATGGGAACACACATGACAATAGGAGTGTGGCTACCAGTAATTATCAAGAATAACCACACCCCAGGTTGGTACCACAGCAAGAAGCAGTATGGACTCAATCACGCATGGGCAGTAACATGTCTCAAAGCTGTGTACCTGTTTTGGAATACTTTCTACAGACCCCACAGGCCCAAAGCCCAGGAAACCCCAGCCAGCCTTCCTGAAGACACTTCCCCAGGTATGAATGTCCCAACAAAGTAACAAACAAGGCAGGGCACAAAGGTATGACATAGGGTGTGCAATCCATTATGTATGGAAGAAGTAAATCATGGACCTAGGGACACAAAATTGGACGGTAACTCTGTCATGTGACACACACATTGCCAAGGTGTGCCAGGAGAGACCTGCTATATTGCCAACCTTAATATGAAAGGATGCACATGTGAGAGCTACAGAGGTCACTGTGCCCCATACCCTTCCCTTATCAGGCCCATACGTGACAATTCTATGCCCTCAGTTCGGATGTACCTTACCTTATGTACGCAGCAGTCAGAAGACCCCAAATGCTTACCCCACCAACAGGATAAAGGGTCCATACATTTGGACATCTGCAGCCTGGCTGAGAAACCACAGCCCAATTCAGAGAGCATACTTGCACAGTCAGAGGTGATGTAGCACCTGATGGCTCAAAGGCCATGTCCAATCCAGAAGTGAATAAGGACATGCTCCACTGCAGAAACCCTCAAATCCAGCAAGACAATACCCTCACAGTGAGATATCTGAACCTCTACAATATAGATTAATGAGATGTGCTGGAGGGACAGATCCATAACCCAGAGGCTCAGGACACACCAGAGACAGAATCCCCAGTCCATGATAGGTTGAGTCTCCACACAAATCTCAACAAGAGAAATCCTGCCAGTGCATGGGAGATAGTAGAGTGTACACTGGGGCTATCCCTGTGTGTCAAGCATCTAGGAAAGTAAACCCTCACCGTGGGCATAATATGCACACGGGTGTTGAGACCCACACACAGTCTCAGCTCCATGCTCAAACAAGGCCAGGACAGATAGCTAGTATAGGAACCTATATGAACCTATGATGATACAAAATTGTGCAGGACACAAAGGATTATTACAGCGGTGCCGTTCCCACCTGATGGTAAGACCATGAGAGTGATAATCCAAGATATGCTCGCAGGCACTCTAATATCACCAAACAATACACCAAACCCACACACATTGCCAGCAACCCTCAGACACAGATTCCTCAACCTCCCCACCAGCACTAACTTGCCAAATATCTATCCAGGAGGTGCTGGTCCCCGACAATACCAGATGCTAGGGTAACAGCCAGCATCCTGGCTTACTCTTTTAGCATCAATGGTTCCAGATGGTGTCTGGGTTGTATCCAACAAGTACTGTAAAAAAAGAAGAATGGAACAGCAAAGTATTTAACATTACTGTGCACTATCAGTCCTACCACAGGATATACTCAAAGGTGGTGGCCGCAGCAACGGTGGTCCCACACCTGAGGTTGCCACCAGATGGATGCACAGGCATCACCCACCTCAGCCCCGACTATCTGGGTTGGCAAAGTAATGGAGAGGATGATCGCGGTCCATGAAGATAACGAGATTGGGTACTACAGACATGGACCCTACCAGTGTGGCTGTCATGGGGCAAGATCTGCCCGTACACATCATCTGACTCATGCTGAGAGCATGCCGTGATGGGGATGTTGATCACACAGCCTATCTGTTTGCTTGCTAAACCTTTCATACAATACCCTAGTTGGCTGAATGACTCACCAGCCTAACGCTACAAACCCCTATACAGAAGTAGATGGGTTGCAAACCAAAGCTCAAGAACCAAGGCAGCCTGGCAGACATGCTGTAGCCATGGCAGACTGGAAATAAGGTACTGGCATCCCAAAGGCATGGTCCTGGGACCCCTGCCCGCTTATGCTATATATGTCACATAAAATTTTGAGCCAACATGGAAGGACTCTGTCTGAACAGGTTTGCAGAGGACCTAGAGCTAGCACCATGGTGGACTCAGGCTGAGGCACACTGACCTACAAGGAAGCACACATGAGAAACACACAGGTGGTGCCACAGCCATGTCAACAAGCTAAGAGTAGATGGTGTAGTCAGCCTGTGGAAGCACGGTACATGGCCAGAAATTACCACATAGGTGTTAACCCAGTAAGTACATCAGGAGCAATAAGAGACCTGGGGACACAAGGTGATAGATATCCTGCAGGGACAACCATGTGTCTGTAGTGGTTACAGAAACATACCATATACCCACCTAATCATGAAGGTAAGCACATTGGTTAGGTAGGTCAATGTGCCTCCAGTCATCCATCAGCAGCCTCACAATTGGGGCAATGGCCCTTCAGGGATGTACTGTACCAGACACCTGCAGCAATAAAGACCACAAAATACCCCACCAGGAGGATAGAGCTGTAACAGATGCCATGTGTCACCAGTAAAAAAACTGCAGCTCCACACAGTGCCATACTGCCTGGCTGGGGGGAACTGTGCCTGATGTATAGAGCCATGACCAACCTGGTATCAATGGACATTTGGCACCATGTAAACACTGAATGCGGGAGACCTATGCAGCTAAATGAACCCCAGCACAGACATAAACAGGACATGCTGTACTGATTGGTCCATAACCCAGAAGCTCACCCACCACGACTAAACTCCCACTACGGGATATCCAGGGAGTCCTCGGGACTGTCATCCAGAGGAATCATGATGACTGGATGGGAGAGGGAGGTGTACCCTGGATATCAGTATGCGCTGGTAGACAGAGGCACAGCACCCCAACCCACATATGTCGGCAAACACCAGTAAATTTTTTGAAGGACAAACCCCTCTGACTAGCATTACAAATGGACTAGGCACATGGCCATTTTTTTCACTGTCCAAAAAGGGGAATACATTAACAATGCACAATCATGTACTAAGCTGCCCTTTTGAACAAAATGCAACATGGTCATATCTGCAAACTGGCCCTCAACCAGTCGGGTGTCACTATAAACATTAAACAGTGATAGGACTGAAACCGAATACTGTCCACCACAGTGAAAGTTTTGCCCCAGTACACTATACAACAATACAAGTTTGGTCAGCAGGAAAGGATGATGACAATTTAAAAATTCCCATCCCCCTGCGGGCAAAATTTGCCTGTTAGGTTCAGACACAGCAGTTGGGCAAAAAACACAACCAAACACTCAATTTACATGTGATAAAAGATCCCCAAAAAAGAAATTTTGGTCCACAGATCCAAACTTTGGAAAGGTCACACTCAGGGAAACACAGATAAATGAGATGTGGGAGTCAAGAAGCCATACAAATGGGGGCCACACTTAGGCCATGTCACAGTTCAGCAGTTGCCCCACATATCTGGCATTTCTATGTGTTAACACAGGAACCTCCCACAATACAGACATCTGCCCAGTGCACACAGTGAAGTTACAACAGAGACATAAGTAAAGATTGGGTCCCACTATATGCAAACATCTCCACAGTACACAATGAGAAGGAAGGCTATGGCAAAAAAACCCACAAAAAGTTTTGAGCAACAGATACTTGCATCTGACAGGTAAAAAATGGAGAGTGCAATACCTGACTGGTCCCTAGGGGGAAAACAGAAGGCTATCCACAGGGATTTATGCCCGTCCACAGTACAGTAGACCCCGTGCCTGTAAAGTTAATGATAAAATTCCTTACATGGATAGTCACAGATGTACATACCTCTTCATCCATAAATGCAGCACACTATACAAGTGGAGCAGAAATTATACCCCGTAATTTAATAGCTCCAACCCCCTAACAAGTGTCAAAATTTAGTATTTTAATCCTGCAAGTGCCGGGGGGTGTGTGACTGTGTGGGAAGTGTGTCATTTCCCTGAGAGAAACCTTTTGGGAACTATTACTAAAAACACATGTACCACTGTCTAAACACTGATGATGTCAGCACAAAAACAGCAGGGAAATTCCAGTAATGCAAATAACCCCGCTAATGTTTCCCAAATGTCATAACATAGTTAGTTAGGGTTTGAATTCAAATGCCCAGGGGTGTGTACTGTGTTAGTAGTGGCCCCATTTTATGAAAACCCGCAACATTACACAACACATGCTGCATATTCCACTGTCAAACACTGATGATGTCAGCACCCCATAAGTACAGCAGGGAAAGCAATCCCCCCGTAATGCAAATAGCATTTGCGCCCTCACAAGTGTCAAAACATAGTTAGGTAGGGGTTTGAATCCTGCAAGTGACTGTGTGTAGGGGGCAATTCCATGTGTATGAGAAATGTCCCGCAACTATTACTACACAAAATGCTGCATATTCCACTGTCTAAACACTGATGATGTCAGCACTATAAGTAAAAAAGGAGGCAATCCCCCCGTAATGCAAATAACCCTCGCCCCCCACAAGTGTCAAACATAGTTAGGTAGGGTTGTTCCCAATATTGCCCCATACATTATATCAGTAATGTCAATGCACACATGATGTATGTGTGTGCCACCTACATATGTACCTGTGAACAAGAGTTCCCATGTCTGAAGCCTGCCTCATGTGAATACATGGAATATGCATCAGACAACTGTATGACTGTTTCTGTGCACTGCATGTGGTATGTGACTATACAGTGTGGGTTGTAGATGTGTCATCCCACCAGGGCTGATGGGAAAACCCGGGGGAAAAGGGCATTTTTCCCCTTTGATGTCACTGAAAGATATAATTGCAGAAACCGATGATCCTGTCTACATATTGTGGCAGCATTCATGGTGAGGGTGAGATGCTACTAAAGCCAGGGTCTACCAGCCTGTGCCACAAGCTCAGAGAGCCCCTCTATGTCCCCTAACATGTAGTCCAGGGAGGTCGCCAGAGGTCATACACTGGCACAGACAATGACTGAGTCATACTTCTACATGCCTTGGAGTGACCGCTTGTGTTATGTGGTGGATCATAGTGCCCACGGGCAGCTCAGCTGACCCCTTGTTTCAGCCTGTGGGTTTTTGTGGAAAATGAATGTTGAACCCTTGTGGGGTTTCCATAGAATAATGCTCACACTGTATGTTTGGGTAGTTGCAGTACAACCATATAATGGTGTGTGTAGAGATCATATTCCCAGTTTTGTCAGGAAGGCCAAGTGGGTTTCCTGGGTATGGGAGTGGGGTGTGTGCCAGGCTATGAACCTGAAGGCAGTCTAACCCACTGTGTGTTGCACATGGAGAGGCTCTGATGCTTTGTGCAGTGCCACCAACCTGGAGGTGTTTTATCTGAGGTGCCTTTGGATACACCCCCCTGTTCTTTTTTGGTGCATTTGTAAGGGATGACAAGCATGGTATCAGGAATGACCTGGCACTGATGGTGTGCACCTGGGAGCCTTGTACCAGGAGTCTGTTACTGCATGGATATTGTTGTCCCCCATGCTAGGGACAGTTTCCACTGCATGCATCTTGGGGTTTACACTGCTGCTGTGGGGTAGCATTGCTATTAGTGCCCCACCCCGTGTGATACCTGTGTAGGTGGCTATGTAATGTCAGCCTTGCATCAAAGGCACTATGTGTGTAGCAACAGCCTCTGCCAATATACAACGGCCCATGGGTGACAGGTGCAAGCTGTCCCAAGCAAAGCAATGTGGCATGTCCAGCATGTAATCCCACACTGACAGGCATTGGATCCCCTTTGATGTCACTGAAAGAAAATTAATTGCAGAAACCGATGATCCTGTCTACATATTGTGGAAGCATTCATGGTGAGGGTGAGATGCTACTAAAAGCCAGGGTCATACCAGCCTGTGCCACAAGCTCAGAGAGCCCCTCTATGTCCCCTAACATGTAGTCCAGGGAGGTGCGCCAGAGGTCATACCCCTGGCACAGACAATGACTGAGTCATACTTCTACATGCCTTGGAGTGACCGTTTTGTGTTATGTGGTGGATCATAGTGCCCACGGGCAGCTCAGCGTGACCCCCTTGTTCAGCCTGGGAGCAGGACCAGTGTGGACAATAGAGGTACCTCATACAACTGTAGCAGGTGTGTTGTCTTGCCTTATGGCCTGCGTCTGTTTGGCGCACAGGCTTTGTGAGCTATCTGTTGCATGGGCTCTGCTCAGGTGTAATGTTTGCTTGTGTGTCTGATTTGCAGGTGTCAGCTGCTCAGGCAGGAAGCTATTCTGAGAGCCCAATAATGTACCTGTGTGTTTCTGTGTTTGGATTGTGGTCGGCAGGTCTATGGGAGACTGGTACTGTATTCACTGTAGTATCCCACTCCACCTGACAGGGAATGCCAGTGCTGTGTAAACAGAGCTTAGCCCCCCATTTGGCTATGTGGTTGCATCTCTCACATGTGTTGTATGTGTATAGGAAGGGGAGAGGGTTGTCTGTGTACATGAGGCAGCTGTAACATTGCCACATGACTCACAGATTCACCAACTGGACCTGAGAGTAGATCGACATGTGACCTTTGCACATGCAACCATAGCATTGTGACTCCCATACTAAGTAACAACACATAGGGCCAATGGGGAACAAGGTACTCAAGGTGACTATGTGAGGGTGTAGTGCTCCTGATTTGTTATTGCTGGCATATATGAATGCTGTCTTGAGCAAATGTGAGGTAAGTCATATGCAATGTGTTACAGGCAAGCTACATGCAAACAGGACAAACAGTGACGTTCTGTCAAGTGACACATGGACATCAGTACAGTAAGCAACAAAGATGTCACTAGGGATCCACAGAGGCACTGTATATCTGCACTGCAGGTGGAATCAGTGTTTCAGGAACATAACAGGCAAACATGCATACAAACAAAGCTACAGTCAGCAGGCCTGTATGTAGACTATGCTACAACAAACAAGGTGTACGACTTCCAGTATGTAACAGTGCATATATGCAGGCACTCTAAGCCAGTACCCAGACATTCCCAGGTCAGACGGGCTGGGTCCAGCCGCACCCCCCACAAGTGTTTAGACCATGTACCTTCGTAATGTTGAATAACTGGCCTGATACCCAAGTGCTCATACCTGTAATAATACACATGTCAAATAACAGACACTGAGCCCTCACTCAGCAGTTCCAGACTTAGTATGATGTATGCTACCTGTCCTGGCACCACAGTATCCTTGACATGTATGGACACTCTCCCTCCTGTCATAGTTAGTTCTGTGTTTTGGTGCTGTTATGCATGGTATGAGGTGTGACCTTGTAGTGCTAGTGTGCTCTTGTGAGCCTTGCACCTGTTTTTAGTACTGCACAGATATCAACATCCTGAAACATCTGCATTGCAGATTTGTGGGACAGCATGCAACTGGGCAGTTGACATGGCCATCATTGAGTATCAATATGTACATTGTTGTATCCCCTGTGCTACCTATGTAGGTGGCCATCCCTTCACAGCCTCACCACCAGTATGCAAAGATGTGCAGACAGAACACTGTGGTAATTACTATGGGTGTAAAAAAACAATACAATGACATTCATACTGTAACTGCATCAGGCATGCTGGTATATACCCACAATGCTGTCATTGCACTGTACTGTTGTCAACATCATACTATTACAATACGTCTATGTACTCACCCTGTGCATGAGCACCATGTTAACCTGTTCCTGCACCGAATTTTACAGATTGCAGGAGGTGGCACCGTTTCATCATATACACAGGGTGTGTACCTGGTATGCCTGAGTCTGCCACTGATACAACCAATTGACATGTCTGTGTGTGTGTGTTGGTGAGGGACAGCAGTATAAGATGGGGCAATGTTGATGCAGTGTGTGCGTGTATGCAGTAGCCCTAGGTGTTATCACTTTGCATGTGTGTATGAATGCACACAGTCCCACCTCATGGCTGCCATATACAAGTGTTTGTGGACAGCCACAGACTGTACCTGCCAGGTCATACAGATCACTGTCTGTGGCCACGAACATGGTACCTGTGGGCCCGGCAGGGGTGCTACGGACCGTATCAGGTACCAAGCCAGACTGGGTACTGTCATCAGAAGCAGGTGTTTGTTGACTGGAGACAGGTCCCTGTTGGGACTGTCCAGCACCACATGCACGTGGTCTCCTGGGGCGGTCCGATGACAGCGCAGACCCAGCATTGCTGGGGCTGCTGCTGGCACTATTTAGCGCCCCGGGCCCGTTGTCATCCGTGATGGCTGCCAGCTGCTGCTGTTGCTGGCATACGGGCCCCGCCGATGCCCCCCCCAACCCGGTCCAAAAAAACCAAATTTTCCCCCCTGGCCCCAAAAAGGGGAAAATGTAGTTTGGTGGAACCCCCCCGGGGGGTTCCTAATGTGTCCCCCCAAAACGTCTGGGGGGCCCCCAATTGGAACCCCTTTCCCGGGGGAAGGGCGGGGGATGGCCCCCGGCCCCAACCCCTCCCACCGCCCCCTACTGTTTCAAAATTCCAATTGGCTTTTTTTGGGGACCAAAAGGGCCCCACTCACCAGCATGGATAGGCTGCCTTGCTGTTACACCAGAGGGACCGGGGAAAAGAGACATTTATCGTCAGTGGGCACAACTGTGCCATTGATACTGTGGGCATGATACAGTTCAGTAGTGCAACAGTTAGCTTCCACAGGTGTACTGCAGATAATGAGGTTATCACTAATGCACAATAATTACCAAGATTACAGCTACAAATCGAGGACACACCCCACACATGCATAACCTAACAGTGTACAGAATGGTCAACTATACACATGGCATGTTACCTGCACGCTCTGTGTCCTGCTGCTGTGTGGCTCCAGCCTCCATCATTACACATGTATGCTGTTGTTGTTGCTGCTGTGCTGGAGCCACAACACTCAGGAGTAGTCCCTCCAGTCTGGTGAGGGGGGATGTCTAGCCACCCCACCACCTGTGGCAAGCTGCTGCCTGTGGATATCCGACGCACGCTGACGGACATTTCTAATTAAATCACTGCAGTGATGGCATACCTGCTCATATGTCCAGTTATGTGTGCCTATGTCATTTACCCGACAGACCAGGTCTTGCCACAGTGCAGCCCTCTCCTGCTGGTTCTGGCTGGGGGAAAAAGTACAGAAATCCTGCAGCAGGCTCTGGAGTATCACGTCCTCCTCTGCAGGGGAGTAGACAGGATTCCGCTGGGGAACCATAGCCCTGAAGAGGAGAAGGAAATATGTCAGCAATATCTGTCAGCAAACTATAGGACACAAAAACACATAATACTTGACAGGAGTGATATAACTTAGGCACCATATATAGCATCTGTCTGTCTATTGGGGATACACATGTCATGACCAGATATCAGTGCTCATCCGACAACTGTGCAACAGTCCCTGGCACACTCCATACAACAGACTAGTATACTGCAGCAGTCAACACACTGTTTCAGGTACAATACACAACCTCACACTGGGGTTTGTATCAAGGTACTGTATGGGGAACATTATCAGCCCATGCACTGCACACAATGCATTACATATTTCACTGGTAATGCACACTACTTTTTTGCCATAACCCTACCTACACCACAGTGACATACAGGGTAACACAGCACAACATATGGCAATGTAGTATGTGTTGATCGCCCCCACACACCTGTCTCTGGCCTCACACCAAAGGGCACACTACCATGACAGACAGACAGTCATGGTGAGCAATCACACCAGTACACAACATGCACCCAGTCCTAGCACACTCATTCCACCTCACATATTCCGTTTGCAATGTGTTCATGGGTGTGCATTGTGTCCCAGGTAGGTAGTGTGCTTTTGGCCCTGGGCCTACAGCAGCATACTGTTATGCTACCCCCCCTTGTGACACATGTGTTATGATCTTTCCTGCTCCTTACAAACAGTTAAAAGGGTGACTCATATGGCATATTACCTATCAGCATAACATTCAGCAGGGGTATGTCTGACATCTACTCATGGGGAGCCTTCTTTAATTCTGTGTGGTCTACTACAGGGTATCTCATATCTGTGGGTAGGGTCCTCTTCCTCCACCATGTGCTCTATACTGCAGTGACAAGGACGACAGACATAGGTAATTTGTGTTGTGGATGTTGGAGGTGTTACCATGGTTGGGAGACAACTGTCATGGGTGTGACCGAACTATGTATATCCAGCAGTGGTAACCTCTATGTAGGTAGTCTGTGTGTGCTCTGTGGTATTTGAGTGCATTGACACAGTTACTTGCATATGTCTGTGTCCTTCACCATATCTGTAGCTGTCATGGGAGGTACATACCGTGTAGGACATTGTGGGGTGTGGAGGGGTACAGTGACCTACATGTCCATAGCTGACACACCATGTCCGCTGACACATTCCATGTACAGGTATTACAGGACTAGTGTGCCACTGTGTATATCGATGTGGAGCCTATTGTACACTTGTTGACCCTGTTCCCCCCTGACACATGCAGTGGTGGGCAGGCATGCACATATGTGGTGGTTACTGGTGTCAGTGTTTTTGAATGGGGTATGGTACTCCAGTATCCACACTGGTGTTCACTCCATGCCTGTGACACCAGGCACCTGTTGCAAGACATCTGCACACATGTGCCTCACACAGTCTATATATGTATATATATATATATATATATATATATATATATATATATATATATATATATATATTGATATATTTATATCTGTATATGGATATATATCTGTTTGTATATATGTATATATGATATGTATATATAGATGTAGATATATACAATAGATGTGGGGACAGAGGGGCAGAGAGTGAGAGAGAGACACGGGGTGAGTGTGAGTGTGAGGGGGTGGGACAGAGAGTGAGAGATAGTCATATACAGACATATCTGTTGTCAGTCAGATCTATCTGTATATGTATAAGTCTCTACAGATATCTATATATGTATGTGTGTATTACATATATCTGTACGCATATTCTACCAATCTCGATGTCGCTGCAGTAAGTGAGAACCTGGTTCAAGGATCCTGAGAGTACACCAGCGGGACCAGGCTATACCCTTGTCATGCTTTTGGCCCCAGGACTCGGGACAAAAAAAGGGAGGGTGTGTCCATATTCATGGAGGACACACACACCTCCAGGTTAGTGGCAACACATGAAGCATCACAGACCATCCAGGTGCAGATAACTGTAGGCAAACCTGCTATACAACTGGTAGCATGTTACAGACCACCCTCCCAATCTCAGGGACCACAGTCAGCCTTCCTGTAGACATTGGAGGATATGAATGTCCCACCACACACCATCATATTGGGATACTCAAATACCCTAACATACACTGGGTGCATTATTCTACCCCAAACACCCTAGCCCAAAGGTTCCCGGAATTCACTATGTCAAATGCAATGGAACAGCTAGTCACCTCTCCCACAACAGGAGATAATATACTAGACCTGATCATCACAAACATGGGGACAATGTGCTACACACTGGAAGTATACCCCTCACTAGTCACATCTGACCACAGACTAATCCCCCTGGATATACATATCCCACCTCCCCCACAACACAAAAGACTACAGTGGAAAACCTCTCACATGCCGACTTTACACGTCTTATAACTGAGTTGGTATCCTTAATGCCCACTGGGCCAGTGTAATCCACTTCCCACAATGCAGACACCTTCACATATGCTTCTATAGACATCTCCAAGAATGCATGGATCATGCAATCACAAATGAAACCATGACCCTCTCCACCAAGGGCAGGCGTCCTGTCTGGTGGACCCCAGCATTGAACAAATTGTATAACAACAGAAGGTAGCTACTGCGCGGCAGAGCATACTTCCATAGAGCTATGGCATCTCTGATCAGCAGTAGTAGAAAGATACATTTTGTCGTACAAACATGCAAGGCCAACAATGAGAGGGACATCGTTATGGTCACTACAGATAACCACAAGGCCTTCCTCTGCTATGTTACACACCTGGGTGGGAACCCTCAGTTGTGTTCACAGTTAGTTCACAGTGACATACGCTACATTGAACACACAGATGCCAACAGTCACAGCGAACAGGTTCAGTGCAGGTTTCTCCTGCCTCACACCCCACACATGTGGAATTATTTATCCCAGCACGACTGCATAGCCTCCTGTCATCTCAGATGTCAGCTGGGAACCTCTCAGTGGAGCTGTAAACACACAGCATCAATGGGACCACTTGTGTGCAGGTTGCATGCTACCGTGAACTGCAAGAGGAACTACACATGCATTACATGCTATTCAGCGTAGCCTTACTACAGCATATGTACCTGGACACTGGCATACAGCAACAGTAGTCCCACTCCTGGGAGGCACCTCACAAGACCCTGGTAACTTCTGCCCCATAGCTTAAGCAGCCTGGTCTGCAACACTATGGAAAGAATCATTATGGTACCCATACACAGAGACATTGGGGACTTAGACACTTGATCCCACCCGGTTTGGCAGCTTTGTGAGGCAGATCCTGCCTTATGAACCTGGTTGACCTTTTCAAATCAGTCACTGAGAGCCATTGCTGGGGGCACAGGTCCATACAGCCTACCTGGACTGCCTCGCCGACTGTGCCGCACTCTGCATCGCCAGACATGATCAACAGCTGAAATGCCAAATCCATATGTCACGTGGGTTGTAAAACTCCAACTAACAGATAGAAACCCTATAGTCAACCTCACTGGAGTGCCATGTCCAGACTCAGAGCCAATTACATGTGGTGTCCCACAGGAGTTCTGTCCTGGGACTGCTCATGTTCGGCATATCATTCTCAGATGTGGAAGCATACATGGGGCGTGGCTGATAATGTTGTTCAAGGAATGACTGCATACCCCTAGGCCATAGTGACACACACCTGCTGACACATACATCCTACTGACAGGCCTCACGGACACCAACAACTGGGTGCAGTCATAGTCTGACACTGCATGCCACGTAATGTATACTCATACCCTTTTGGACGGACAAAGGTACCTACATATTATCACATAGACGCCCACTGAGTACGGGCAAGTAATGGAACCTGGTGACGCACTGTGCAATGCTGACCTCTCATTTGACACCCACATTGCCAAAGTGGTTGGATGGACTTCCTACCTTGCCCACCTTATCCTTAATGAAGGATTCATCCACATCAAAGGGGTCATTGTACCCTATACTCCTCCTTATCAGGCCCTTGTTTCAGTATTGCTATGCCCCATTTGGTACATGTACCTCACCTGGCACTTGCAACAGCTAGAGGGGGACCCCATGATTACATCACCAGGAGGATCAAAGTCCTGCAACAACTGTCATGTACGCCAGACCTAAGCGTAACTCATGCTGTATTCCATAGCATACTGCCTACGTAGGGGTGATCTGTGCCTGATGTAGTAGGCCATGTCCAATCTTCCTTAAACATTGTACCTAATCTATTCTCCTATATATCATCCTTTCACCTAACTACCTATTTGCCAATTTGCAGTTTAACTTGTCTGTTCTCAATGAACAATCCAACTACTCTAGTTTTAATCAATCCTATTGATGTTGAAACTTAATTGCATTTGCAAACTCTTGTTTTATATTATTTAATTACCCTGCTAATTGATGCTACTAACTTCTTCACTGTATACTCATCTAATTTTTTAATATATATATATATATATATATATATATATATATATATATGTATTTGGAGCTTTTCTCCCCGGACCGCCACTGAAAATGGTCTTCTGCCCAATCGGACTTTTCATGGTCAACAAATGTCAAATAAATAAATAACAGTACACTCCTCCTACACACTACATATAGCAACCTTCTTTGTACACCTGTGAGGTCTGTAAGAAACCAAAGTAAAACTCAGACCAAGAAACATCTGAAAATACAGTTTAATAAAACAATAAAATGATAATAAAAAGCAAAGCTTTCAGGTGTAGCCCTTCCTCAGTGTAACATCTACATTTAGTGACATCAATCCACTTATATACTTTAATTTAAAATCACATGACAACTTCATCATATGACCAATAATTATCATTTGACTCATGCATAATATCCAACTTCTTCATTATCCTACAAAAACAATAATAAAACTTCATTAATACAAATAGCATTTTCTTATTTATATTGCATCTGCTTTAGCCAAAAAAATAGAGCAAACATGTATTGCAGCT
>NC_056731.1:1819361462-1819398474 GCF_019279795.1 Protopterus annectens | reverse complement strand
GATATGTATAAAAAAACTGAATTTCTTGAGCTTTAAAACCTAGAACAGTTACCAAATTGTCCCATACAAAATATCTGTCTTTTACAGTGTCATCCTTTGTTCTTATTTTCATAGTTGGATTTCCCTTCTTTTTATAAACAGCTTTAGTTTTTTTGTTCTAATTTTCACAATTGGATTTCTGTTCTTTTTAAAAACAGTTTTAGTTACAGTTTGTTGTTCCTCACCTTTTTTGCCTGTTGTCGCTGCTGCATCCATTTTAGTTACTGCATTCTCTGTTGCCACATCACCTGGTTTCTTTTCCACATTACCATTCTCAGTAATTCTAAAAAAGTTATCTGCCATCTCACCCCTTGGAACAGCAGAACTGTCAAATGGATCATCCTGCTCAATTAAGTTTAACAGAACATCATCTGGAAGCCCTTCTGACACCAGTTCTGATATCTGCACCAATGTGGGGGGCTGTGTCCCCCACCCCCCTAACTATATAAACAAACTCCAGGATCACACTACAGTGGGGAAAAAGGCAAATCCCTTTTTTTTTTGCCCAACAATACTTACATTCAGTGAAATTTGATTCAGTAAAATGAGGTTTCAGTGATTTGAGCTTTCAGCATTTTTTTTTTGAGGGTGAATTGAAATTCAATGAAATGAGTTCTCAGTGAATCAAAGTAGACCCGTATATATATATATATATATATATATATATATATATATATATATATATATATATATGTATTTTTTTTAATATATATATATATATGCGGGTCAACTTCACAAGAACAAAATCTCACTTACCCGAAACTCATAACACCGAGAAGAAAAGGCTGAAAGCACCAGCAAACAGATGTCCCGGAACACTGACTTACTACTCCAGGCAAGTAACCACTTGGCCATCCTAAAGAAAAATGTAAACCAAAGAAAACTAAACACACCCATGTGGGGGGATATACCAACTCCAAGACTGAACTACTGTGGGGGTAAGGGGCAAAGTTCAACAGGATTGCAAGCAGTTACTTACCTGGAGTGGAAAGTTGGTGGTCTGGAATGTCGGTGTTGTACAGTCATCAACTTTTTCATCTCAGTTTTTTAACAGTCAGGTAAGTGAACATGTGGGTTTCTGAAGGGGACCCATATATATGTATATATCTATATATATATATATATATATATATATATATATATATATATATATATATAGATATATATGGGTCCCCTTCAGATGGTCGAACATTTAAAAGCTCGACTTTCATATGGCCGAGACCATAGGACTAAACTTTTAAAAGTTCGAATGGTCTGAATGGGGTTCTGCATAGCATGCGTAATGGGAAGATTTCCCTTTACCTCAATGTAGTGCAATCTCGGAGTTGGTATATTTAAATAGTGGGGGTGTGGGGGGTGCAGGGGGCTTGTCCCCCTGCTAGCAATGTTTAGGTTTTTTTTGTTTTTTGTTTGTTTGTTTATTTTTTTTTTCACATTTTTTAACATTCAAATGTTTGATCATATGGTCTCGGCCATATGAAAGTCAAACATTTGGGTGTTCGATTATGTGGAGTAGGTCTATACACACACACATAAATATATATATATATATATATATATATATATATATATATATATATATATATATATGTATGTATATATATTTATAGATGGGATCTGTACTGATCCCTGAACAACAGCATCACCGAATCACTATTGGCCGGGCATACTTACGCAAAAGTGCTTTTCACCGAAAGCACTTTTGCATAAGTATGCCTGTTGTGCAGATCGTACTACCATGCGGATACGGGAATATTCCATTTTCCTCACTGTAGGGCGATCTCGGTGTGAGAATATTAAAGTAGGGGGTGTGGGAGGCACAGCCCCTCACATAGGGGTGCAGAGGGGCTTGCCCCCCTGCATAAAAGTAGATTCATTTTTTTTTTTTTTAACACACTTTACCAAAAGTGTTTTTTCCGTGAAAGCTCTTTTGTTAAAGTGTGTTCAGTGATTGTGGATTTGGACTATAGGGCTTTTGTTTAATAGTCCTAGATCCATATAGATATGGATCTATATCCATAAAGCATCTTGGTCTAGATCCATAAAGCATCTAGACCAAGCTTCAATAACACCATCCTCATAGGGCATCTTAACATACGAAGTGTAAACAACAAAGTACGCTACCTACACGCCCTCCTAGACACTCACTGTTTTGACATTCTCTGCCTCTCAGAAACCTGGCTAAAGCCAGCCACTAAAGATACTGAGATTATACCCCAAGGCTATAATATACTAAGGCTTGACCGTCCTAAACGAAAGGGTGGTGGAATAGCAATTCTGTTTAAGAATCATCTCAATATCTCTACCCTTTCAGCCTGTCCAACCCAGGATAGTAAAGTGGAAGCCATCATCACTAAACTCCAATTAAATGCAAAGAAAGCCCTTTACATCATCTGCATGTACATACCACCAGGTAACAATATACCTATCGTAGAAGACTTTCTCAGTTGGGTTTCCACCAATTACCCCCAAGAAACTATAATTCTTGGCAACTT
Organism: Protopterus annectens; assembly: GCF_019279795.1. Classification (NCBI taxonomy): domain Eukaryota; kingdom Metazoa; phylum Chordata; order Ceratodontiformes; family Protopteridae; genus Protopterus; species Protopterus annectens. Next base: position 1,819,395,940 of record NC_056731.1, on the reverse strand, counting down.
TAATATAGACTGGAATACTATTAATGCTGAAAATCCCTCCTCTCACATTAACCTAAATGGTTTTACCCAAACCATTACCTCTACTACAAGGCTTAATAAATCAAGTAAGAAACAGACTATCTTAGACTGGATACTCATAAACAAAGTCAACATCACATATAAAGTAGGAACTATGCCTGATGACCTCAGTGATCACTGCTTAACTTATATTACAAGAGAGAAGACTGATTATCTACATCTCCCTAATATAAGAAAAATACGCTCTACCAAACACTTAAAATTTACCTATTTCAAAACGAACTCAGAGCATGTAACTGGAACCCCTTAAAATCACTTCCACTTAACGAAGCAGTATTATACTTTAATTCTACTTTCCTTTCCATTTTGGACAAACATGCTCCTGAGCGTACCATTAGAATGAAGTCTAATACAGCCCCATGGCTCTCGAATGAAACTAAAAAACTAATCCTCTCTAAAAATAAAGTTTGGGCCAAATGGAGATGCCATAGAATCAGCTCTGATTTTCTTCACTTTCGCCAACTTAGAAATCTTACCAAAAAAGCTATAATCACTGACAAAAGAAAGTTCTACTGTAAACTTCAAGAAACCCATTTCAATAAACCTAAAAAATTCTGGTCCTCGATCAATAGACTCCTTTCACCAGGAACAGCCAAAACTCCCTCCCTACTAAATGCTGACCCAGACACCCCTCACCAAACTGCAAATGCTTTTAACTCTTTCTTTACTGAAACTATTCAAGCTCTTGCTAGACAACTGAACACGGATAACTTCTATCCTCCAAATAATCTAGTAGACTCCTCTTATAACTTCTCTCTACAACCCATCTCTACCTCTTTCATCTATAGACTTATTCACAAACTGAAACCTTGTACCTGCTGACAAGCTCCCTTCCCTTTTTCTTCAAAAGGCAGCCAAATAAATTGCATACCCAATAACTATACTCATAAATAGGACCATCCAAGAGGGAACCATCCCTGATATCTGGAAATTCTCTCATATTATCCCACTACACAAAGGCAGTAACTCTATTGACTACTCCAACTTTAGACCAATTGCTCTTCTCTCACCTTTAGCAAAGATTATGGAGAAATGTATTCATCAGCAACTTGTACAGTATCTTTACACAATATTATAGCTAACTGTCAACATGACTTTAGACCTCACCATAGCACCACCACTGCCCTCCTTTCCTTTGTAGATACCATCAACAGCAATCGCAACAATAATCTTTTCTCTTCTGCTCTTTTCATTGACCTCTCTAAAGCTTTCGACATGGTTAACCACTCTTCTTTAATTAACATTCTCGAATCCCTCTCATTTGACAACCTTGCCATCAAATGGTTTAGTTCATATCTCAGTAACAGACAACAAGCCGTTCTTTGGGATAACCACATCTCCTCCTTACTGCCCATTTCTATTGGAGTCCTTCAGGGCTCTATTCTTGGTCCACTTCTCTTCTCCCTCTATATTAATGATCTTCACTCTGTAATCCCTCAAGCTACCTGCATTCAATACGCTGATGACTCCACTATTATTTGTTCAGCATCCTCCTCTTCAGATCTAATCTCACTAACTTAAAACATCTTCAACACAGTAGAAACATGGTTTACTAGATGGTACCTCCTTTTTAATGCTAAAAAAACTAAACTTCTCCTCTTCACCCCCACCACTCGTACCTCCCCATTAAACTTCACCATCTTGTCAACCAACAACACTGTTATCTCTCCTGACTCAACAACTAAACTGCTAGGAATAACCATTGATAACAATCTCACTTTTGATCAACACATCAACAACACCATCAAATCAGTTAACAGAAAAATAGGATCCTTATACCGTATTAAACCATTTCTCACCCCATCTACTAGAGCTACTATTGCCCACTCCCATCTTATATCTACTCTCTTTTATGCCTCTCCTATCTTCACCAACCTCAAGAAAGCTAACCTAAACAAACTAGCAACTTGCTATAATAACATTGCCCGCTTTGCCACTGGTAACCCTTTCAGAACTCATCACTGCCTTAATTTGAAACTTTTAGGCTGGCTAGAACTACAAAACTATCTTATAATCTCACAACTTACTATTGCCCACAAAATACTGTACCAACCTGATAACACCCCTATACTTTCACAACTTTTACTTCCTTATAACAATCTTACCTCCCTTCGATCCTCTTGTAAACTCATGACCAAATCCATAAAGGCCCACAACTTAGCTGGCGACTCTTTATTCACTAATACTGTAGGCAGAGTATGGAATTTGCTACCTAGGGATATAACTCTGATCACATCCTTACCTCTCTTCAAACAAAAAATCAAACTGTACTTCCAAAATCACTGGCTTTGTTCATGTAGTACACCAGACTAACTTCCCTCATTACCCCTCTCTCTACCTTTAACCCTACTCTGTGCTTAATAGTTAGCAAATACCTTGTTTTTTCTTTTGCCCTTTGCAGTCCTTCCATGCTCTGACCTACTTCTCTCATCTCTCCCATCTCCTCTCGTTTGTCTTCTTTTCTTTTCTTTTCTCACTTCTTGACTACTGTCTCTTCTCTTTTTTCTTATCTTACATTACTCCTTCTACTTCTCTACTCACTTGTACTTTAACTTTTTTTCTATATTGTAGAAGCTTTTTGGCATAGCCTTTATCCATTAATTAAGATGCTTTGAAACTGACCTCGCACTATTCATGACTACTGTAGTTTGTGTGCCTTAACTTTTGTTGATTTTATTACTAATTTTATATTCTTATTTTTATTTTATTTCTTTATTAACAACATGTCTCATTGTTATGTTTTGTGTGGAGCTTTTCTCCCTGGGCCTCTACTGAAAATGGAAATATATCCAGCTAGACTAGCCCGGTCAACAAATGTAAAATAAAAAAAAATAAAAAATAAATAAATAAAAAAAATAAATAAATAAAAAAAAAAATATATATCTATATATATATATATATATATATATATATATATATATATATATATATATATATATATATATATATATATATATATATATATATATCTATCTATATCTATATATATATATATATATATATATATATATATATATATATATATATATATAAAACACACATACATCTAATCCTCTCTCTTTTTATGTGTGTGTGTGTGTGTGTGTGTGTGTGTGTGTGTATATGTATATATATATATATATATATATATATATATATATATATATATATATATATCTATATCTATAGATTCATAAATTCATAGGTTCATAGGTTGGTACTAGGCTATCGGCTCTAAGGCCTATGCGAGCCTAGCCATAACAATTCCCTGGATATTTCTTCCCACAATATTTACTTCTCTGGGCCCCTGTCTAGCAGGGTGACTGACATGATCCCCGGGGTGAATTTCCTATCTCCCATCCAATCATCAAGGTTCCTTTTGAAGAGGCCAATGAGGCGCTCTGCTTGACATGTATGGGCAGTCTATTCCAGAGTATGGGGAGTCTCTGGGTCAAGAACCTATCCCTCCAGCATGTTTTGTTCATTGTGATGATAAGGTTTAGATCCCTGGAGTGTGTGGCTCTGTGGGATTGGGATTTCTTTAAGTGGAGCATGTCCAACAGCTCAGGGTTTGATATGGCCTTGTATGTTAAGCAGAGATTGCCTCTGAGTAGACGATATGCTAAAGAGTATAGCTGGAGTTTTTTTAGACGGTCAGCATATGGCATCTGATTTAGGCCTGTGATTCTTTTAGTGAGTTATTTCTGTGGCCTTTCCAGCTGTTACAGATGTCTTGTGAGGTACATACCAAACGGGGCATTATACTCTATAATGGGTCTAATGAGGGATGAGTACAGTGGAACAATGACCTCCATTTTTCTGGATGAAAAGCCCTTAGTGATGAGGTGTGCCACGTAGAAGGATTTCCTGACTGTTGTGGCAATGTGGTTATCGAAAGTGAGACCACTGTCCACCTGTGTCCCTAAGTATCTCATCACACTTTCGATGTTTAGTATCCTGCCACCTATGCAATAATTCGTGGGTACATGTTTTTTTTCCAAAGGGGATAACTATACATTTCTTGGCATTAAGCTTGAGCCCATGGCTCTGGCACTAGGCATCTGTTTCTGTAAGACCCTTTTGTAGAATATCCAAATCATTTGGGGATTCAATAATGGCTCCCAGTTTGCAGTCATCTGCAAACTTTGTTAGCCAGAGTCCCTTAGTGTTGGCCTGTTCTTTAGAGAAGTAGATGTCAAACAATATTGGTCCCAGGACTGAATCCTGAGGTACTCCACTTGTCACTTGTCTGGAGCTGGATTTGGAGTCAGCTACTTTTACAGTCTGGGTTCTGTCAGTAAGCCAGTTGGCAACCCATCGAGTGACGTAGGGATTTATGCCCAGCTTAGTAAGTTTGTCTATGATTCCAGAGTGGGGGATGGTGTCAAAGGCTTTGGCGAGGTCCAGATAGGCTGTGTAGACCACCTTACCCTCGTCCACAGCTCTGGAGACTGATTCAAAGAAGTCAATCAGATTCAGGAGATAAGATCGGCCCTTCACAAACCCAAACTGGGTGGGATCCAGTGTTTGAAGGTTGCCAATGTCTTTGTTTATAAGTTCCATGATAATGTGTTCCATGCCTTTGCAGATCAGGCTTGTCAGACTGATGGGATGGTAGTTCCCGGGATCCAAGGCAGATCCTCCCTTGTGGACTGGGATAACTGTAGCTGTGCATCACTCAGTGGGCACAAAGCCTGAGGTGATACTATGATTAAACATGACACTTAGGTGAGGTGCCAGTTCATTTTGTAGTTCATGTAGTACACAGCCTGGGATGTCATCTGGTCCCATGGATGCTGTATTCTTAGCTATGGAGAGTGCGGTTTCTACCTGTGTGGCCGTGATTATCGGAATTTGGCAATCTTTTGGTATTGAGATGGGCCCTTTAGGGGGTGAGAGGGGGGTGAAATTGGCACTAAATCAATCTGCCAGGATATTGGCAATATCCTTGGGATCAGTATATTTAATGCCATTCTGTTGTAGCTCAGAGCAGATCTGAGAATTGCCATTTAGATTCTTGACATAACTATAGCATGCCTTGTAGTTCTCTTTGGAATCTTTAGCAATTTTATTTTCATAACTAGCTTTTGAGGATTTTATGAGGGATCTCAGCTTCTTACTGAGGCTGGTGAGGGAGTTTTTTGCATCCTGGGATTTTCCTCTTTTCTGCAACAGTTTCTTCCTTCTGTTGTATAGTTTGTTTATAGCAAGGGACCACCAGATTGGCTTCCTTTTTTGGAGAAGAGCATCTTGGTTCTATTTGGGATGGCATGATTCATGCATGAGTGGATGTGCTTGAACAGTGCCTTAGTGTAACAGTCTGCAGTCGAACTTCCAGATCCCGTCTGCGTGGGTGTTGTAAAGTTTGTCACTTCTGACATCAGTAGCATGAAGATGGCTTTGGAGAAGTATTTTAAGGAGGTTTCCTTACTGGGGGGAGGGGGTGGGATTTGGATGTCAAGGGTGATTTGCTTATGGTCAGACCTGACCAATGAGGGGGTGACCACTGGTATGGAGCATCTATCTCCCTTGTTGGTAATGACCCAGGTCTAGGATATTGGAGCCCCTGGTGGGACAATGGATTAGTTGATCCAGGGTGTTGGAATTTATGAATTCCAAGAACCATTGGGAAAAGGAGTTGGTACCCGAGTAGTTTTCCCAATTAATGGCAGAGTAGTTGAAATCACCCAGTATTAGGGTGTTTGGTTGTATCTTAATATTTTCCAGTATGTTTAGAAAGGTGTAGTGAGAATCTTGGGGCATGGTGGGGGATCTGTAGCAAGTTACAGTTTGGATTGCAGTCTTACCTAGTGTTAGTTGCACCTGGAGAATTTCAGATGCATTGTGTTGGGCAACTAGCCTGGAGGTGTGAATATCCTTGGTGAATATGGACACTCCTCCACCTTTAGTGTTTCGGTCTTGGTTTTCTGGCCAAAAAGTGTGGTAAGAATTGTAGCCTGGTATTGCAGGGGTGCTCTCTGGAGACTTGAATCAGGTCTCAGTTACTGCATAGATATTGATGTTCTCCATTTTTAGGAGTGCCTCAAGAGAGTGCATTTAGACTTCTAGCATTGAGTAGCATTACCTTCAGGTTTTGCATGATTGTATCTGTTATGGTGGTGGTTTTATCCTTTGACCCTTGTCTAAAAAAGGCGTGGCAAGAGCTTTAGCCAGTAACCTGAATCCCAGGGTTGACAGGTGCAGACCATCTCTGGCAAAGCATCGTGGTTTGTCGATTATGTCTTCCCAGGCAGACAAATACTGGATCCCCTTTGAATGACACCAGAAGCTTAGCCAATTGTTGAAGTCAATCATTTTGTCCTTATACTGTGCTATCATTCTGGGTGAAGGCAGGATGCTACTCAGGGCTGGGGTCAAACCTGCCTGGGTCACATGATCCAAGAGCTCTTCCATGTCTCTTTTCATGTAGTCCAGGGAGGTACGTCTCAAGTCATTCACTCCAGCATGGACAATGACAGAGTCGTATTTGTACTTGTTGTGGAGTGACTTGAGTGCATGCTTTATGTGGTGGTTCCTGACACCCGACAGGCAGCTGAGTGTAATTTTCTCCTTGTTTAGCCTGGTGAGTGGGACATCAGTGTGCCTGACTATAAGAGTCACCTATGACTAAAGTGTTGGGTACATTGTCTTGCCTTAGGGGCTGTTGTTGGGTGGCACACTGGTGTTCTGAGCTATGTGTCACTTTGGTTGTGACTGGTGTTTGTTCGCGTTTCAGCTTCGGAGGTCCTTGTTGCTTGGGCAGGTTAATGTTAAGGGCCTCTGCATATGTGGGTGTATATATATATATATATATATATATATGTGTGTGTGTGTGTGTGTGTGTGTGCGTGTGTGTGTGCGCATGTGCGCATGTGCACATGTCTGCCTGTGTGTGTGCGTGTGTGTGTGTGAGTGTGTGTGTGTGTGTGTGTGTGTGTGTGTGTGTGTGTGTGTGTGTGTGTGTGTGTGTGTGTGTGTATACATGTGTGTGTGTATACGTGTGTCTGTGTATTTGAATGGCAAAAATAATGAATGTAACTATACATGAATATTAGGATGCAGAACTTTACTGATTGAAATAGCTTCTGAGCACTGTGTGGGATCTGAACCAGGTCCAGACATGGTCTCCATGCTTGCATCATTCATCAGTGCTTTCATACAACTGATGCATATGTAGGCAATTTCCTCTCTGCCATTATTTTAAGAGGCATGAATTAAAAACAGGTAGAGCGGCTTGTCATACTGCATCACTCCAAAACTGTACGGAGAATGGTTTGCACATCCACAAAGGGAGAATGTGAGGCCAGAGGAGAACACTGCAACTCCCTGATGTGATGCAGGTGTTCACATCAACCACTACTGATGGTGTTAGTGCCATTAAAAAGAAAAGCCCAGAGGCTGCAAACATAATAACTTCTGCAATTGAATGTCTCCCTGGGAATGAAGAAGGACTGATCCACGTGAAATCTGTTACTCAGTAGGTACTGGACAGCAGGGAATTAAACAAATATATAATGTCAACTTCACACAGATTACATGAAATCTGTTACTTAGAAGGTACTGGACAACAGGGAATTAAGCAAATATATAATGTCAACTTCACACAGATTACATGAAATCTGTTACTCGGAAGGTACTGGCCAGCAGGGAATGAAACAAATATATAATGTCAACTTCACACAGATTACATGAAATCTGTTACTCGGAAGGTACTGGACAGCAGAGAATTAAACAAATATATAATTTCAACTTTACACAGGTTACATGACATCTGTTACTCAGAAGGTACTGGACACCAGGGAATTAAACAAATATATAATGTCAACTTCACACAGATTAAATAAAATATGTTACTTGGTAGGTATTGGACAGCAGGGAATGAGACAAATATATAATGTCAACTTCACACAGATTACATGAAATCAGTTACTCAGTAGGTGCTTAACTGCAGGGAATTAAACACATATATAATGTCAACTTCACACAGACTCACAGAATAATTGGCCTCATGTTTGCACAGATGTAGAACACATATTACTTTAATCTCCATTCTCCACCAGTAAAAAGTATATGAAATTATGATTCTTCAGTAGTAATAAAGCATATTTCTTCTACATTCTTTCCTAATCACTATGGTATCTGGTCTCTGTTGACTCAAATGCCTCAGTCTGTGACTTTGCCCTATCACTCATTTCATTCTAAGCATTTCATTTATTTAGTAGGAGCATATTACATGATTTCAGATATTTCCTGATGGAATACTCACCATCTTGGCATGAGAAGCAGCCTTCTCTCTTTTTTCCTGAACTCAAACATTTTTGGTTGCTTGACATATCAGGACCACTGTTTGTTCACATAGTAAAAACTGCAAGAAAAACCCAGCCAGGCTAGAGTTTTTACTACCTTAAATCTCGCACACTGGAGGCCCATGATATATATGCAAAATACCCCATAAGGATACCATGTGTTTCAGCTACATGGGATTTGAATGCTTATGACATTTTACTTTTTAAGTCTTTATGGATACATTCAGGCCAATAAAGCTGAATCTTACTAGCTGTGAACATGTATGTTCCAGCTTTTTAGTAACCTCATCAGCACAGAACAAAAAGATTACTTGGCTGTAGCTTAGAAACACAGGACTTTCAAACCCAGAGGATTACTGTAAACATTATGATGACTGCAAAATATTCACAACTAACATCCAAACCAAAGGGAAAAAAGTTTTACAGACAAACCATTCAGGAATGGATAGGCCCTTTGGATATCCTTATGGGGTCTTTTGTATATATATCCCACGGGCTTCCAGTGTGTGAGATTTAAGATAGTGAAAACGCTAGCCTTAGTAAACTCAGTAAAAAACTGAGATCCCTCATCAAATCCACCAAAGCTAGTTACGAAAGCAGAATTGCTACTGATACTAAGGACAACCACAAGGCATTCTTTAGTTATATCAAGAATCTGCATAATAATACGCAGATGATTTGCTCTGAGCTACAGCACAATGGTACCACTTATACTGAACCAACTGATATTGCCAATATCTTGACAGACAGGTTTAGTGTGAACTTTACTTCCCCCTCATCCCCAAAAGGGCCCATCCACATACCCGAGGAATACCAACTCCCTATTATCATGACTGCACAAGTAGAAACTACACTGACCAAAGTTAAGAATACTGCTTCCATGGGACCAGATAATATATTGGGTTGTGTCCTACACAATCTACAAAAAGAACTGGCACCACACCTGAGTGCCCTGTTCAACTACAGCCTCAGTTCTGGCTTTGTCCCCACTGAATGGCACACTGCTACAGTCATACCACTCCACAAAGGGGGTCCAACTACTGACCCTGGGAACTACCACCCCATAAGCTTGACGAGCCTGATCTGTAAGGCTATGGAACATATTATTACGAATCTGATAAATAAGGATATAGGGAGCCTTCAAACCCTGGACCCCACGCAGTTTGGGTTTGTGAAAGGCAGATCATGTCTGCTCAATCTGATAGACTTCTTCAAAGCTATCATCAGAATGGTGGATGAAGGCAAGGCTGTCCACACAACCTACCTCGATCTGGCCAAAGCCTTTGATACCATCCCACACTCTGGAATCACTGATAGGCTCAAGAATCTGGGCATTAACCCACACATCACTAGATGGGTTGTCAAATGGCTCACTGACAGAACCCACACTGTGAAAGTAGCTGACTCCAAATCTGACTACTGGGCATTTACAAGCAGAGTCCCAAAGGGATTGGTTCTGGGTCCTCTCCTGTTTGGTATCTACTTCTCTGAAGTTCAAGCCAACACCAAAGGACACTGGTTAACAAAATTCATGGATGACTGCAAACTGGGAGCTATTATTGATTCTCAAGCTGATGTGGACATCCTACAAAAAAAGGCCTAATGGAAACCAATGACTGGTGCCAAAACCATGGCCTAAGGCTTAACGCCAAACAATGCATCGTCATTCCCTTCAAGAAAAACACAGTACCCACAAACTACCATATTGAAGGGAACCCACTTAACTCTGAAGGTGTTTTAAGGGATCTAGGGACACAGGTAGATAGCAATCTCTCCTTCAACAACCATATCACCACTGTAGTTAGGAAGTCCTTCTATGTGGCACATCTCATCACAAAAGGGTTCTTATACAGGAAAAAAAAAGTCATTATCTCTCTCTACTCAGCCCTCATCAGACCCATTATAGAGTACAATGCACCATTTGGCATGTACCTCACTAGACACCTCCAACAACTGGAAAGGCCACAGAAGTTCCTCACAAAGAGGATCTTAGGCTCAAACACGTGCCTTATGCAGATAGACTTAAAAAACTTAAACTTTACTCCATCTCATATCACCTACTTAGAGGCAATCTCCGCTTGACATACAGAGCCATGTCTGACTCAGTTTTGCTAGACATGCTTCATCTGAAAAAAATCCCATTCCCTCTGTGCTACTCATTCCAAAGACCTCAACCTTATCACCACATTAAACAGAACCTGCTGGAGGGATAGATTCCTAACCCAGAGACTTCCAATACTTTAGAACAAACTCCCCATTCATGTCAAGCAGAGCACCTCACTGGTCCTCTTCAAGAGAAACCTTGATGAGTGGATGGGAAATAGGAAATTCACCCCGGGGATCACATCAATTGCATTGCTAGATAGGGGCACAGGGAACTAATGTCTGGTTAGCCAGATGACTGGGAACACTATTGGGCTAGGCTTGCATTGGCTCCAGGGCCATTAGCCTAGTACTTACCTATGAATCTGTGAACCTATGAAAAAGACTGCAAGAAAAACCCAGCCAAACTATAGTTTTCACTCTGTGATACCTGAAACATCCTATAATGGATGGTGATTGGATATTTGCAAATCATACCTTAAGGACACCAAGTGTTTCAGCTACATGGCTTCTGAATGACCATGATTTTTTTACTTTTAAAGTCTTTATGGATACATTCAGGCCAATAAACCTAAACTATACTAGCTGTGAACATGCATGTTTCTTCATTTTTACTGACCTCATCAGCACAGCATAAGTCAATTGTTTGGGCATAGGCAGTCAGCTTTGTCATTCCTCTTTTTCCCCTTTTCCCAGTTCCAGAATGGCCATTGCCTTCTGTAATCCTCTTACTCTGTTTTCCTCATGTAGCAGACTTATCACTCTGTTTTTTATTTTCTTTTTTCCATGGCCTTAATATTACGTGGACAGAACCTATTTAGTAATGCAAACCTGTAGACTTCAGATTTAAATGTGTGGTATTGAATGCAGTTAGGTTCTTGCTATCTACTCAGCAAGTGAGATTTACTTATTCATTCATTTATTTAGTTATTTACTTAATTACTTTTGCTGACTTGGTTCATACTGTCAAGGGGTAATTTGGACAGAACGCTGAGGTAATTCTGCTAATCTTCATGAGATGGTGCTGAGTGGTTGATTAGTTTTGAAGAGATGAAATGGAAAAGAACAGGAGTAAGTTCAGAGATCGGAGAGGCTACAGGGGAAGGAAACACAAAAAAGTTTCTTTTTTTGAGGACAATTATAACAGAATAGGGGCCAAACCAAAAATATTTCAGAGAGGCTACAGGGGAAGGAAACACAAAAACGTTTTTTTTTTTAGGACAATTATAACAGAATAGGGGCCAAACCAAAAAGATTTCACAACAAAAGAATGGGAAGAATCATTCCCTGTTGTTCTAGCGTCCCTTGTGACTACTACTGAGACCACACGCAGCAACACTTTTCCAGAACTGGTAAACTGTACTCTAAATAACTTTATTATTCACAGTTACACTCATAAACTGGTAAACACTAAGCATGCTGACCTTTTATACAAAGGACTGAGTTTCATTCCAGCTAAGGGTGACAATATTGTGGATGTTTTAATTGACCTGAAATTATATACCCAAAAGTTAAATCTTGCTCTTTGGTTTTCACAGAATAGTTTGTCATGCTGCGGTAGCATTGTCGCCTCACAGTAAGACGTTGTCCTGTTCGATTCTCAGCTAGAGCGTCTTCTGTGTTGAGACATGCGTGAATGGGCATACCTTCGTTGAAGGTTGTGCGTCAGGGCTGGCAACTCGGCACGTAAAAATCTACTGCCAATCATTAGCGGATCGCAGTTCTGCTGTGGCGACCCCTAACCGGGAAAAGCCGAAAGACACAACAGTTTGTCTAACAGTGTAAGTACTATCAGTAGGAGCAGTTTGTTTAACCCACCATTAAATAATACCATTAAGATGTTTGAATGTTTGTGTGAGCAAGATATTAGGCAACTGAGCATGCAACCCATTGGGAACAAGTTCTGTAACTTGAATAAAAACAAAAGTATGTTATTAAAAGAAATTTGTTCAGACAGAGAGCATGAAACCAGATAATAGGTGGGTGGTGCTCATGAGTAGTGCTGAGTACAGCAACAAAATGATGTAATTATTGCTATCTGATACCTATAAAGAAGTATCCAGGAATGACATTTTTATTGTTTATGCAAAAATTGACACCATGCTATATGATAAGTTAATGCAGGGCCAACTGAATCAGAGAGATTATGAATTTCTGTTTAATGACAAACCTGTTATAACCGGTATATTCGGCATACCCAAGATTCATAAAAATCTTTCTGACTCCTCTTTCGACATATAGTAGATGCAAAAAGCTCAAAAACGCATTATATTGCCAAGTATGTTGACTGCTTAGTTAAAGATTCGGCCATTTCACATATATGCAGAGATTCATGGCATTTCCTAGAAAGAAATTAATGCCCTCCCATTTGATGAGATTTGCTATAGATTTACTATAGATGTTAACTACCTTTTTTCTGTCATTCCTCATGCAGAGAAATTATTATGGTTGGAAGAAGTGCTGTGGGATTTGAACATTATGGAATCTGACAATATTAGTACTATTGTTAGATTCATGGAGTTAGTGCTCATAAATAAATTTCTGCTCTTTGATGGTCAATATTTAGGCAGGTTACTGGTGTGACAATGGGGGTGGCTTGCACCCCCAGTTATGCTAATTTGGTCTTGGCCTTTTGGTAGATGAATTTCATTTTGAACAATGTTTTCAGTCAATGTTGGGCCTTTTACACTTGATTTTTGGACAATATTTTTATTTTGTGGACTGACTCTGAAAAAAGATTGGTGGAATGTTTTAATTACATTAATAATAATGTTTCTTTTTAAAATTTTCCTGGTCCTATAACAGGTTCAAAATGTGTTTTTAGATGTTGAATTAAGCAAAAAGCATGAACACAAGGCCTTTTTTGCTAATATTTATCGTAAACCTACTTTTTCTAATAATTATCTGCATTTCTTGAGCCGGCATCCTTTGCATCTGAAAAAGGCAGTCAAGAAGGGGCAGCTCATGAAAATGGCCAGGATGATTACAGACATAAAAACCTTTATAGAGGAGTGTGACAATATCCAGAGCATGTTTATTAGGAGAAATGATCCTATTTCCTTTGTGGAACCAATAAAACAGGAGATCATTACAAAAAGACAATCAGGGTTTTACAAACCCATTCAAGGTGGGACAAATGCCCCAGTGTTAATGCCCACTGACAATAATGTTGATACAGCCAACAGCAGCAGAGGGAACCTATTGAATCAACAGCACAAGTGCTTTATTACTATTTGCAATATGGATAGTAAGGGTATTTTAATTGCCTTAAAAAGAATTGGATAATTTTTTACACTGATTATGATTTTCTCAATAAAATTCAAGGTAGACTATATGCTGTTTATGAAAAAGGGAAACATCTTTCAAAAAATTACTGGAGCAGAATGCTATTTTGCACAGCTGGAAAAAAAGGCATGATTAAATGTGGGAGGTGCTCACAGTGTCCCAACATACTAGTGGGAAAGCAAATTATGGTCAGAGGTAACACCTATTCTATAAAAGGGCATTTTCATGCAATTCTAAACAGGTCGTCTATTTGGCCTGTTGTAACATATGCTCAGCATTTTATGTGGGCAAACCCTCTAGGAGATTAAGAGAGAGAATTTATGAACATCTACTAGACATTAAAAGATGCAAGAATACAAAGGCCTTATATAGGCACATTGCACAAACTCCAGCAAATTTTTTGAAGTTTACTATTGTTGACCTGGTAGGTTTTGATCCTAGGGGTTATTTTTATGAGCACCTAGATAAAAATGAGTTAAAGTGGTAATTATTACCGGATGCCACACATTTACCAGGTTTGAATGATGCTTGTTCCATTGCTGCTATATTAAAACTTAAGAGACTGGAAGTGTAATCATCCCAAAAAAAATGCAGTTTGCCTCTTTAAAAATTCTTAGCCTTAAAATTGTATTGAATTAGTAAATATGATCTTACTGATTTAAACCTTTTTGGGAGTGTGGTTTTACCTTTAAATATCTAGTATTATGTCTGCATTTTTGATTATTTGTTGTTATGAAGTTCCTAATGTGAGGAATGAAACTGCTCAACTAATTTTATATTATCTACATTTGAATTAAAATTTTGGTTGAACACAATTGGATTTTCTTTGTTGTTACCCATTGTGCTATTGGCTTTACTGCATGGAATTCATCTGAGTTTTTGGAGTTGGTGAATATTCCGAGAATTGCTTGTTTTTTGTTACTGAAATGGAAAAGTTGATATCCATGAAATTAGTGGTGAAGTCCATTGACTTAGTGAATCCTTTGAAGAAAATGTTCACTGATTTTCAGACAGAACAATTATCCATGCAAACTTTCAGAAAGTTATAAAGTATGAGAAGATCATACAGTCTTTGGCAAGGAAGCCAGGGCGAAAATTATGCAGAGAATAGACACTGTGCAGGAATATATTGGTAGCATATATGTGGAGGTGAGACATGATTGACACTCTTTCATAATCAATTGCATCATAAAGGAGTCTGGACTATAGGGAGAGACAGCAAGAGTGATGTATGATACATATAAGTGGGAGGACTTGAGTTTAGTTCTGTACATTCACTGAGGTAGATTCCCAAGCCAGGTAAACCAGGAATATAATGATACTGCACCTAAGTGTTCTTTGGTACCATTTCAGCACTTGGTAGTAATTTCTTCACCAACAGATGGGTATGATTTTTGGAGTCAGGGTTTACCTCCATTGCTGGCAACATTCCAAAGACATTAAGGCTTTGGTATATATTTTTTGTAGTAGCTCTACAAAGTTGCCTTCGTAAATGAAAAAGCATAGCTCACGGCATTGCAGAATTTTGAGAGGTTGCAACGTCTTGTAACTTGAAGTATGAGAACTATATCCAAACAGATTCAAATGATTCTACATTACCATGCAAAACTATTTTTATAGTTCAACTGTACTATTGAAATACTATTTGAGAAAGACCTCTGAGTTGGTTTCCTAATTAAAACAAAGGATAAGCTTGGTGTTTGGGCTACATATTTGTAGAAGTACTGGTTTACTGCATACAACTACTGGAAAATTCCAGTTATTATATAAACAGATTACATTGAGGGAACAAATGTTATCTTTATTTATCTTCATGATATGAATCAAGCTAAACTTTATTTTGAATGTGGGGAATAGGGCCTTTTTCAACGAAACTGTAAATTACTATTTGTGAAGATTATAAGAAAAGGGGTCATTCCAAAAAAAAAAACTGTGTAAAGCTTTGTACTGCATTTGCCTTTGATGGTCATTCCTAGGTTGATTGCCAAGGCAAAGTAGAGCAGCATGTATTTGCTGAGACACTGACATCTGTAATTTAAATGAGTAAGTGACTAAGTGCCACAATGTCCATTTAATGTAGGGAAGCTAGTGGCTGGTGGTAGAGAAGCAGCTGGGTTTTCTAATCACACATCACTTGCTCATTGTCATGCTGTATGATGATACATAGGAAATAGATTTTCAATATTGTCTTAGAAGATGGAAGAAAACAGTGACATCAGTACAGCGGTAGAGACACAAGAAGGACTTACAAAAAAAGATAGTCAGAGGGTATAAAAAAACAACATAAAATATAGAGAAAGCCAAAACCTGCAAATAAATAATGCTGTTATCCTTTAATCTTTTGGAACACTGTGGTGCATTCACGAATATATTAGGAAAAGAAACGTAGACACTTTATCATTCAGGACACGAGAATATAGATAAAACTGACAGAAGAGACAGCAAGTGCTTTTTAAACTTGGGGATGCTTGAATGCTAGTGAGAAAAGAATGACTGGGTCATGTTATTATTCACATGAAACACGAGGCTACAGTTTGAAATTGTTATTGTGTTGGGTCATTTTGTATTTGGATCTGAATGGTAATTTTTTTGTACTACAGGTCCTCAATGCCTAAGGTTATATGTGAGGTATTTGGTAGGGTAAAGCTTTTTGTATATAGCAGTTGAAATGTGGTATGAACAGAGGTCATTAAATATCATTTTTGTGGTTCAAGAGAAGAAACAGAAGAGTAGATAAGGTATTGGTCTAGATTCCAAAAACGTTGCTCAAGTGACCACTTACACTGAGATCAGGCTGAAAGCAGATCTTTTGGAATGTGACCGCTGTTGTAAGGCTGTTTAAATATAGGCCTTATACCAAAGTAGGTCACTTACACTGAGAGCAACTCTTTTGGAATCTGGCCCATCATGTTGCATAAGATAATTGCATAGCTAATATGATAGGTTGTTCTGTATCAGATAGGTCATCTTGGGAATAGAATAGATTTTGTTTTTGGAAATCAATATTGTGAAGTTGTGAATTGCAATATCACATTTGAGCATCACCCTATGTGTTCAATTTCAAGTATATTGGGCATTTTCTGAGACAACTTTGGTTGACAATTAATTTGAGTATACTTCTCATGAAAATGTTGCAAGTGATTTTGCAAAAGATGAAGATTATAGTGTATTTTTTATTTATTTTTTTTATTTTCTATGTTTAATTACTTATTTTCTATAACCACACTCACAAAATGATGCCATGGTAGGTTTTGAGCAATGATTTGCATACATCTGAAAAGCATTTGTATAAGAAAAACCAACTTACTTCTTTAGAAGATCAGCTTTTTACTTAAATTGTTGTTTCATGACTACATAATTGCGTATGTTAATTTTTAATATAGGGTCAGGTTGGGGCTGGAAAGGTCCAAGGACCAGCTGATCCACCTGGAAAAGAAAGAATGAATCAAATAAATAAATAAATAAATAAATAAATAAATAAATAAATAAATAAGGTTCTACTTGCAAAACTAGTAGGAGATGAGAAACTTCTACTGATGCATTTAGCATGGAAATACAGTAGTCTATATAGCAATTTAGGTAGTGAGGAATTATGGGTTCAGTCTTTCATGTTGTCATGACAGTTTTCATATCCAAGAAAAATTGTCAACAAAATAAAAACAACACACTTTATGCATCAGATCTGTATAATTCAGTATTGTATATGGTATTTAGGTTTTACCTAATGCCAAGAGTTTGTTACCTGCACTTGTTTCACAAAGAGGGCAATACACTTTAAGAAATTTATTCAAGAGCTAATAGTAAGTAAGGTTATCTAGAAGATACATTGTGAGTCTTCCCTATATGTCAGTGAAATGCAACCTGACAAACAGGAACTCATCTTAGTACAGCTTAATAATATTATAAGTCCCTGACATGGTTCCTATTATTTGCCTGGGACAACAATGATACTAATGTTTATGTGGTGTTTTCACCTTTAACTGACATTTGTCTTTTCCTCTATATGTTATACATCAAAAAATAAACAAAAAAAACCCCTCTGAATATTTGGGTACTTGACAGTCAATTTTATGAAGAAACGAATGGCAGTGGCATAGAAAGTGGCAAGAAACTCTATTAATAGTTTATATGATTCATAACTAGATACAAGTTATAATTTCTATCTATCCAAGAAGATGGTTAGTGATCATTGGAAGAGTAAAGCATATAACTACATCTGAAGTGGAATTAGGCTATTCAGATTTTTGTTTAATAAGGCTACTACTTTACACAATGGGCACCCAGATGAGACATTCAGCATAATACAGCTCAGATACTTACATATGAGGACACCATAAACAGTGCAAGTTTATTATCAAAACTACTTACTTTATTCAAGAACATGCTGGTAAAGTACATGTCCATCATGCTTTTTGTAGCTGTAGTACATGGTATATTGCTTATACTGCTGTATAAATTGGTACTGCTTTTAAGAAGAGAACTGTAATACATACAAAATTCTACATATGTATAATAAAATAAGTAGTGCAAATAGTCAGAATAGTAAAGGACAAAAAGATGCTTGTACATTGAATTCTCACATGACCCACTTTTTCACATTTCATGGTCTAGTTTTCTTTACTGGGTATATTAATGGTGAAGAATAAAGTAGATTGGCAAGTTAGGACGAAAGCCTGTTGTGATATAGTCTGGAATAATCGATTCGGCTTGGTTATGCATCTAGACTACAGTTAAAAAAGAAATTGTTGATTATGATGGTTTGCTTCTTTATGGATTGATAACTGTCACTCTGTACATTATCTGTTTCTCTGTGCATTAACTGTTACTGTTACTCTATGTATTACCTATTACTTTCAGCATTGCTTTGAATCTTATTTATAGGACTAGCTTTAGTGTAATACATTTTAATAAATGAAACTGATGAGTTGTGCAAAATCTAAAATGTTTATTGCTTTATTAAACTTATTTTTTACCTTTCATTCAGTTTTGTGTATTTATTATTATTTTGGAATTTGTTGCATGACAGTTAGTTTGGCAGTGGCCAAATTTACTTTCTGAATCTATAATACAACCCATCACAGATATTTTAGGTTTTCTGCAGTGCAGAAAATATGTTTGAGAACCTTAACAATATATAACTGTTTTAATTTTTGACTTTTAAAACATGCACTCTTTGAAAAATTGTAAAATGCTTGTTTCAGTGTCTTTAATAATGTTATTGAATAATATGTGCCATATGTAATTCAGTAGATGACAACTGCAGACAAATGCATTCATTGTTTAGTTATTTTTCCCAGTAAAATAATTATTCATTGCTTTATTAAATTGTTAATCATGGTGAGAGTCATTGTGTTAGCAAGCCAAGCAGGGGAGACTTTACTTCCCAGAAGACCTAGTAACATTATTCATCTGATCCTGTGGGATCCCAAAATATTTCCAGACAATATGAAAGATGCAATCCCTCTAACATGTCTTAAGTCTGCTCTCAAGTCTCATCTCAAAGAACCATGTGTGGTAAAACTCCAGATTGAATCATCCAGTATCCTCTTCACAAAATGGCCACACAACTGCAGTTGACTTCTGTCAGCATGAGAGAGCAGATGCTGTACCCTGGGAACCCTCCTGTTTGCTAAGCAGCTCACTTTGTCATGGAAAGAGAGACCAGCTATCCTAAAAAGGAATGGCATTTCTGCTGCTTGTAATTGCAATCTCATTCTTTCAGTTATTGTTGAGTGGTAATGATTGTAGGTAAAGATGGGGATTGAGATATAGACTAACCAAAAAACTCAAACCTCTTCCCAATGGATCAGTTTTTTACTTCACCAATACAGTCCAGAACAATACCTGCAGTACTGCACCCATCCATATGTCAGTTTTCCTGATCCCCTTTGCTATTACTTATGAACAAACTCTTAAAATAATCATTTTTAATAGTTAAGCTCTTTTATCTGATAAAACAGACTTCATTAGAAGTTAGTGTATAAAAGTTAGTTTGCTGTATATATACTTTAAAACATGACATAACCAGAAATCTTTTCAGATACCAGACAGAAATAATTAAACTAGGGAACAATCAAACAAAAGGCATCAAAGATAGATCCCAGATTCTTTGCTAAAATCAAACAAATATTTGTTAAGTGAAGCAAATACAAATATCAAAGTTTAGCTGCACATAACCTTAACACACTTGTGATAGATATGTGCTTGTTTGAAGCGGGAGGTGAACAAACATTTGACCTCTGGCTAGATGAGCACAACAGTGATGAAAACATTGGATCTATATCACTTTGTTGAAT
This sequence comes from Protopterus annectens, assembly GCF_019279795.1. Lineage (NCBI taxonomy): Eukaryota > Metazoa > Chordata > Ceratodontiformes > Protopteridae > Protopterus > Protopterus annectens. The sequence goes on along the minus strand of NC_056731.1, from coordinate 1,819,375,893 downwards.
GGCTATTCGGCGAATAGCCATTCTTTGAACACCTATTTAGCAAAGTTGCTCTTCACTGAATGGCAAATTTTAAGTAGAGAAAAGAAGCGGTTGGCCAACCAAGCAACCACAAAAAAAAAAAAAAAAAAAAAATCAATAAATAATAAAATTTAAAACCTGCCAAGGTGGGGGTCTGTGCCCCTCCTAACTAAATATACCAACTCCGGGATCGCCATGCAGTGGGGAAAAGGACAAATTCCTGATGGTGGCCAACTGTTGATTTGCCCTGATTAAAATTTGCCATTTGATAAAGTGCGGCTTCGCTAAACAGATGTTCGAAACATCTCGAGAAAATAATATAGATCTGAAAACAATGCTCTTTTCTTGCAAGAATTTTTTTTAAAAAATGTTATTCTAAACTCTGAAAGATGAGCAAAAAATCCAGGGGAAGTGGGGACCATGGTAGCTGAATATGGAATATAAAGAAATCCTCTGGCAATTTAGATTAAATGCTGGTTCTCCTCTTACTTTAATGACCATATATGTTTCACAATTGTGTTAAACTTAAAATGCACTTAAATGTTGATATTTGTATTTGCTTGGCAACAAATATTTGTAGCAAAAATCTAGGATCTGTTTTTAATATCTTTGATTGCTCACTAGTTTGATTATTTGTTTTCTGGCATCTGAAAGGTTTTCTGGTCATGTGATGTTTTAGAGTGTATGTACATAAATGGGTCCTAGTTACATTGCTGAAATTTCACTTGTCCGAATTTCAAATCAACAGACCAGCAGTCCGAAAGACCAGTTAAACGAAAGATCAGTATGCCAAAGTACATTTCACTGAAACAGGTAACATGAAGCACCCATAGTTTTAAATGGACATCGCAGTACAGTGATGATCGAGAAATATACCCTTTCTGTCACTGTAGTGTGACCTCAGAGTTGGTATATATAATTAGCAGGGGGTGTAGGGGTGCAGGGGGGCTTGCCCCCTGCAAAAAATGTTTTAGGGTATGTTTTACTGTTGGTTTTTGGTTGGATGTGTTGTTTCGGTGGTGTGTGTTTCAGCATACTGATATTTCATTTAACTGGTGTTTCAGACTTCTGGTCTCGTCAATTTGAAATTCAGACAAGTGGATTTTCGACGATGTAACTATGATCCATATAAATATATATATATATATATATATATATATATATATATATATATATATATATATGTATATATATATGTGTGTGTGTGTGTGTGTGTGTGTGTGTGTGTGTGTACATACACACACACACACACACACACACACATATATATATATATATATGTATATATATATATATATATATATATATATTTATATTTATATATACATACAGAAAACTAACAGTATGCACTCAATTCTGATGAAGTTTGTTTTATCAGATGAAAGCACTTAACTATTAAAATTATTTAACTTGTTCCTTTTGGGCGAAGGCTCAATGCCTTGTAGATATTAGTCTTGATTTGGCTGCATTGTTTCAGTGCTCTTTTCTGGATCTATCCCGGATTCACTAATCTTCCATGCAGGACTCTTAGTCCTGCACTGAAGCCTGTTTAGGAGCAGGGCGGCAGCACGCCATGCATATTAACAAGGCACGCTGCCCGAGCTCCTAGGCTTACACGGAGCATGTCTGAGTGCAGGGGCGTGTCTGAGAGCAGAACTCTCAGAATAAACATGCCTCTGCAATGTAGAACAGCAGAAGGTGTTAAGAAATGAGTGAAATTTCTCATAGGTGTCCTCATATCTCCACCAACAGTCCCCAGGTGTACAACAGCAACAGTACATAAAAATCAAACAAAGAAACCCCTTTATATGTATTTTAAAAATCCGAGTACAGCTAACCATAGGTGTGCGGGTGTGCCCATCGCTTTGCTACAGTTAAAGCAGCTTGAAAGGCTGAAGAGGATAACAAGGAAGATATATGCAAAAAGCAGCACAGCAATAGTGTAGTGGGCAGAGCATTCACCTAACAAAAATACACCATACTTTGGAAAAGATATTTTTGTATCTAGATATTCAGGTTTCTCTAATATAGTCGAAAAATTATTAGAGAATTGTGGCATGTTGTTGAAGATTTAACAGTTGGTTCCCTTTTCAAGCATATTACCTTTTCTTATAAGAGGCATTCTAATTTAAAGGAAATGTTAAATAGGAAATTAGAACCTTTGGTTAATACAAATGTTGGGATGTATCGTTGTGGTCGTTGTTTGGTTTGTGATAAGACCAAAAATATGCATGGGATGAAAATAAATGGAAGGAAATATTTGGCATTTGAAAGGTTTGACTGTATGTCCTCAGGTGTAGTGTACATTTTGGGATGTGATTGTGTCACGCCTGTATGGTACATTGGTCAGACTACCAGGAAGGTAAAGGTGTGTATTTTGGAGCATTTGGGTGACATTAGGAGGAAATATGGATAGTCCAGTAGCCACTCATTTTATTAATATGCATAATGGCAACATTGAGGGTTTTGTATTTAATGCACTTGCTAGACCTCATTTCTGTACAGGAAATTTTAAGACTGCATTAAATAGGTTAGAGCATAGGATGATTATGGGTACCATACATTATTTCCTGTTGGGATGAATTTAGATAGGATGAAATTTGACTTGTGTGTGCTGGAATTTTGAATTATAATGAAATTTGAGTGTATTTAATTTAATTTAATTTTTCTAAATGTGCATTTTAATGTTATATGTATACATTTGTAGAATTTAAAACAACATGAATTATTATATTAAATTAGATTTAATATTTAATATTTTCTGATAAATTAGATTTTGTATTTAAATTTTCATATATAATAGTAATTGAATGTTAGATGATTTGTCACAGCGTTGATAGGGTTAAATACCTGATGAATTGATTGATTGATTGTTTAATTGATGAATATATAAAAGAGAATGTGTATATCTGGATGTTTGTTCCATTGAAGGCGAATTGCCGAGGTACCAGGACGGATGAATAAGATGGATTAAAGCTGCTTCTCTTTGTCTCACCTTCTGACTGCTTATTTCTATGGTGTATTTTTTGAATATTTGATGGTTTCGTGGTTGTTGTATCATTCACCTAACAAGCAGGTATTCTTGGTTTGAGTCCCACTGCAGCACAGTCTATTTTACATGGCAAAGCATGTTATAACCAATATTTATGCTGCAAAACCCATGAAAAAAGATATATGTATGAACTGGAGTACTGCAGGAAATGCACGTGTGAAGTGTCAGTGTCATAATGAATAAGGCACTAGTAAGCAGGTTTAAGCACAAATAAGCAGTAGTACGCATATGTAAGCAGTAGTAAGCGTGTTTAAGTGCATTTGCGTGGGGGAAAGCATTCCCTACACAGAGTAAGCAAAGTAGAAGCTAACTGAGTGTAAGAAACTGTAACCAGAAGTAAGTACTGCTTAGCTCCGCTCAAACCCGCACAAACCCGCTTACAACTGCTTTAAAGTGCCTTAACCACTATGTATCCAATGGCCCGTGTTCAGCCCAGCAACAAAATAAATAGCCTCTGCAAGGCTCAAACCCAGGACCCTGCACTCCATAGAGAAAGTGATTTACCACTAAGCCATGCCAGCTATAAATAAGTCTGTTGTTTTCAGAAACATAACCTCCAGTCCAGGCATGCAACAGTACAGAGAATGTTTATCAACATCTAGATGTATGTGTGTGTAAATATACTAATATCTAAACAGATACAACATATCTTTATATGTATGTAGATATATATATATATATATATTTATATATATATATATATATATATATATAGTTTTAAAAATATATACATATATATTAATATATATGAACATATATACATACAAATGCCTACACTGACACATATATGTGTCTACACCTATATGCCTGCATATACACAGCATGTTACATATGTGTACGCAGATATATATCTACATAGGTATATACGGACATAGCTATATATATATGTAAGTATATATATATATATATATATATATATATATATATATATATATATATATATATATATATAGGTATATATGGCCATACATCTGTAGATAGTAATGGCAGATTAACAAAAACACATATGTCCACATGCACCATTAATGGGGGTGAGAGGCCCCACACACTATATGTCTTGTACGAATTGGCATCCCTCCCCCACAGCCAAACACGTCCACCCTGCAGTACACTATCAGGTGTTCAAGATACCATAACCAGGACCTGACATAACATGGGCATAAGATGTTAACAGTACTGCATCCCACCTGTATGATTTCAGGCTGGTATTGGTAAAATATCATGCAGTACAGTCTGCCTCCCATAGGAAATGTAAAATGTGGAAGCCATCAACATCCCCAGGATACAGATACACAGACACAGATATGCAGATACAGATATATATATATATATATACATATATATATATATATATATATATATATATATATATATATATATATATATAAATGTGACTACACATACACATGCAGATATATGTACAGTAACATACATATGTAGAAGGTGCACACAATATGGAAAGCCACTATACCTACAGTTAACTCTATGGACCACCCATACAAATGACATTCACTGCCTGCAACATATACCCACAGAGAGGTCATAGGAAAAAGCACCACACACAGGTTTGCAGAAATGGAAAACATTTAATTGTGTGCTATTACATTTCTGTATGCCATGTCATATAACTGTTCAGACACTGACATCCATATAAACAGAGTAATGCAATTGTGAAACAGTTATACTAATACAGTAGTCTGGAAAGGTTCACAACTGTTGCTGTTCAGGCCAAGTCCTTCACATTGTACACTATTGAGGACAGACTGGACCACTGGAAACCAAACAATCAACAGTATGTAATGCAGATGTATAGTTCAGCAACCTCTATCTACACTCTGCACAAAATCACTAGGTGGTAAAGACATCATATGACCAAATGGGTTGTAACTGTTACATAACAAGGCATAACTGACACCACCACAAGCACACTGATAAACAGAACAGGCTGTATGGCAGGAGGTAGTAGGCTTGCATTAACTCAATTTATGTAAGTAATGTAAATATATGTGAAGTATACGGTACTGTACATCCAGATACCTTAAGGCAGCTCACCCCTGATACCCCCACATTTTTTAACAGCCTAGGTCATTTATGGTGCTTCCCTCCCAGATTCAATAATACAGGGCCATATACCACTGTTACATACACTGACCTCTGGAGTGCATAAGAGCACACATGTATTGTGTAGGTGACGCCCACACATATATGGTCCCAGCCCCACCATATGTGTGGGGGATACAACAGCAGTGGACTGATGGCAGCAATGGCAGTGTGATATACTCACATCCCACTACAGAACAACCCCCAACAGCATGTCATATGTGCAAAGCTTGGTATTTAGGTGGGGGACAGAGGCTGGAACACAGGCACAAATGTGGAAAACTGTTGCATACACTAAGCAAGTTACTGGTGTTATAGGATAGTCTGCAACAAACCCTTAGTCAGGAAAATGAGGTTAGAAACAGAAATGGATGTAGCCATGTACTGATAGCACTCAATACACACACTGCCAGTGAAATATCTGACACAGGACCTGTGTGGTGGACAGACAACACATGATAGGCACACCTCTGGCCACCAAGAGGATAGGCCCACAGTTGAGAGCTATGCAGACAGACTGCATTCATAGGTAAACTAGTATGTACACACACACCCTGTAACACCAGTACCATACAAAGCATAACACAACTCTACTCACACTCTGTCTGTAATTCCTGAACCTCTTACAAATATGTAGCTGCCCTGAGTGTGCCGGTTCTCCTGTAAGAGGTATTGTTACCTGCTGTCTGTAACACTGATGCCCGCACACAGGAAGGATGTCCATCACACAGGAAAAGTAAAGGGACCACACCTGCATGGTGTAGGGGTTTAGAGTAGGTGGTTGCCATGACAGTGGTAATTGGAAGTACTACACATGTTCAATCATTATATATATATATATATATATATATATATATATATATATATATATATGGCTATCTGGATAATAATATGTACATATATTTCCACCAAATGTCCTGGACATGGAGTGTAGCCCTACCCCAGCCTCTACAGTCCCACAGTCATAGTGCAAGGGGATTTCAGGTATGTATAGCAGGTATATTAGTAGACTATTGCCACTGTCATTGGGATTGTCTTCACAGACATGGTGTGTGTTGGAGGTCACATCTGCTTATAACATGTGTGCCATGGACTACTGAAAGACATCTTAAGGACATCAGAGTAAAGTACAGCTGCTAGCACATAATGCCCCTGTGGACTTCAGCAGAGAAATTGGCCAATATATGTGGACATTCTGACACACTCTGTACATTCCAGAGGTATACACATAACCCCTTAGTGCTAAACATGTGTACCATGCTTGACAATATGGATGTAGACAGCCATGTAGATGGGTATAACACAGAATGACTGGAATACATTTGTCACCATAGGTTATGCATTCACACACCCCTGTCTGGCCTGACACATAATAACTGCTGGTACAGGGGTGCCATGGCCACATACTACCCACTAGATATTGACATACATCTGTACAGCATACCACTGCTCTGTCTGACATACATGACTGTTAAGGGAGGCCCGGCAGCAGTACATCTGGCAAGTATCTGCACATGACATCTCACTGGGTAAGTACACTAAGCTGTTAGGCATGTAACAATGCATTGCACAGGCTACAAGCAGACTGGCTTAAGACTGGCCTACATCTCTTATGGGGGGAATGCACATGTACCTGCATACATAGCAGGCTCTACAGGCATTTCACAGCAGAGGGTAAGATACACCTGTGTGAAAGTGTATAACCACAACCAATGTGAACGCAGCCACATATGTTAAGCTAGCATAATATTACAGTATATGGACTATCTGTTCGACACCATCCTCATATGTGCCACTCACAGACTGACCCTACATATACTGGGCTGCTATACAGTTTGGTCTGATGGCTGTCTGTGGTATGTGACGTGTTTGTATGGCCCTACAAGCATGTACTCCAATACAGTACCATACAGTGGAGTAGCATGTAACATCAGATAGGACGGGACCTAGAACAATGACATCTACCACAGTCTGTACACAGGTTAAAGTACATATTAACAATACACAAACTGTCGACATTCACCATAAGTACACAGACCTCAGTACTGTACAAATATCCACAGAATGTCCAGGTTATGTCATCAAATATACCCCCTACTGTACATAACATGTATAGCAGTCTGATATATCACTAGCTTGTTATCAGATATGATGACACTAACTATGGTGTACAGCACATATGCACCACTTCATGCATGACATATGCACATAGGTTGACAGAGTTGTGGCTGGAAGCACATACATAGGGCCAATAATGACATGTTGCTGTGATGACCTCATACATTTACTGTTGTAACAGGGTTTGTTGCAACATATGTCCTATGAGGGATATGAAGCCAGTAACTGTCACAGCTTTTACCATCTACTGACTGCAATCCTCACACTACCTTCTGCGGTCCACAGATAGATGCTCCATTGGTAACACATGAAACCAAAGGCGCAACACACTGCCCTGTTTGCAGATGATCCTGCAGATGGGGATTCCACATAAACATGGAACTGACATGGCAGGTATTGAGACATGTAGGACAGTCATATCCACACACACACTGTTATACCAACAGTACTCCAAATGCAGTATAGCAGCACTTACTGTCTGTAGTCAGGTCAGGCACATCCCCCTCCTGTGTATTGACCTGTTTCTATATTGTTAGAGGTAAATCCCCAATCCATCTGAGATGCTGTTTGCCAAACAACAGATCTAGTTCCTGCTCACAGTGAATGAAAACAACCAACACCAACATGATATTCCTAGATATCGGAGTGTGTTTCCATGCAATTGACTATGGGAATGTTACCACAGCTATTCCACATGCACTCAGCTAGGGGAGGGCTGCAATTCATGTAGAGGCCATCAACTGATCATGAGCATCACTTCAACATGCTGCTGCCAAGCAAAGCAGGTGTAGGTCTCCACATCCACAAGAGAGGGAGTTGGAGAGGCAGACAGAGGCAAAGACAAGTCAGGGAGTGGTGGGAGAGTAAAACCTAAGCATGTTTGTGTCACACACTTACCAGCACAGGGTATCAAACCCATGATGACTATGTAGTGCTATCACAGTTCTATGCAGTTATTGGATGCACTACATGGGTTACCTGTTGTGGAGCCTTCAGAACATATATGTGATGGTGACTGACATCTGCAACAGAGATATTGACAGGTGACATACACATGCCTGTCCGCATGAACAGGTGCCAGCATCAACACAGCCGCATTCTCACAGGGATGCACACACATTGACACACTTGGCAGGGCCAGGATTACAACTCATCAGTAGTGGGATTGCCACAACACATCACTGTGCAAGTATCACATGCACTGCATGGGTCATATGGGAGTTGTATGGGCAAAGGGTATGGGAAGGTGTCTGACATCAGACAGCATGCTTCAGTATGCCCATGGGGGTTGTAGGGAGTGTGGATGTGAAAATACGCACCATACAACACACACACAAACATACAGGGTGTCAGTACTGACATGCATGGGTGCATGTCTTCATGGGTGTGTGGTGGTGGACTGTGTCAGATGGCTGTACAAGGCTAGGCAATGGGTATACCTTGGCATCAGGCCACATGATGATGGTCTACATTGTGGCTCCGGGCTGTAGTGTCTGCATTTGCCCACACAGGTGGGTATTGTATCCCCCATCCAGTCATCTGGGTGACTATTGTGTGTGGCCAATGCTGTGCATCGCTTGCCATGTATGTGTTCCTTAGTCCATGACATGGACGGTGTCTGGGATGTGCACACCTTCCACATGCATGTACATGTGACATGTGGAACTGTACCTGGGGTGTCTGGCCCATGTTGTGAACACAGATTATCACCAGATGCGCCAGTCTTGCCTACCTGTGGTGGGAACTGGTAATGGGCAGCAGGTTTACCTGCACCTACATTGATAGCATGCTAACAGCATTCCCTGGTGTCAGTGGCATCTGTCAATACAGGGCATGTTATCAGGCATGGCATACCCTTTGTGGGTCACATGTGATGGAACCACAGGTGTTTTAGCTGTCCATTGGGGAACATGGGGAAGGTGCACTGTCTGCATGTACATGCATATTGGACAGATGGACAGGGTGCCATGCTCTCTGTAGCCCACAGCTATCACCCCATAGTTACCATCAGTGGCCAATATGCAGTGTACTACCCACATATTGGCTGTTGCCTAAGCATGTGTGTGTGTTTGAGACATGGGTTGAGTGTGTGCTCTGGGTAATACTGGGGTTGCTAACTGTGATTGCCTGGCCTTGATGTCACATGCATGGGTATGGTTTTGCACCCCAGCCTCTCAGCTATTTCACATCTGTTATCCCTGTACGGTGGACATTGTGATATATAGTAGGGCCACCATATAAGAAATATGCAAAACCCGCTCCACATTGGCCACAGGTGTCACACACTCACACCCACCTCCACACAGGATATGTGGTACAAACACACACATGCACATGCACACGCACACACACCTGTCATGTCTGGGAGTAGAACCCCTACCTAACTAGTTTATTACACTACAGCACTAGTACACGCCATGGAGATTACTGGAGTACTCCTTCCCCAAAGGTGTATATCACATTGGATGACATCAGCAGGATTGCCAAAGTAGGACATTCAAATTGTAGTGAGTGTGACTAGCCTAAAATGCATTGCTCCCTACACAGACAGTGACACACACACAAAATATCCACAACTATCTAGATTTCACCAAGGCTTTCAACACCTTTCCCTGCTCTGGACTTATAGACAAACTCACTAAACTAGGTATAAATCCTTATGTCACAAGATGGGTTGCCAACTGGCTCACTGACAGAACCTACACTGTGAAAGTAGCCAACTCCAAGTCCGACTTCAGACCAGTGATGAGTGGAGTTCCACAGGGTTCAGTCCTAGGTCCTGTCCTGTTTGGTATCTACTTCTCTGAAGTACAGGCTAACACAGAAGGTCTTTGGCTAACAAAGTTCACAGATGACTGCAAACTAGGAGCCATAATCAAAACTCCTAATGATGTGGACTTCCTACAAAAGGGCCTCATTGAGACAGATGCCTGGTGTCAAAGCCATGGCCTTAAGCTCAATGCCAAAAAGTGCATTGTCATCCCTTTTGGTAAAAACTCTGTATCCTTGTCACAGTCACCCTCTTGCACACATCTATGTACTTCTTCCTTTGGCTTATTATAGTGTGTTGTCCTGACATATATGTCTGTATTCCTATCCACTGTGTGTGCAAGGCATGAATGGTGCATACTGACGAGTGTCTGCACTAATAACTGCAACTGCCAGATATGTCTGGTCCACTGGTGTTTGCAGACATGGCCTTCATGTGTTTAAGTCTGTGAGCATGCCCAGTATGACCTTTCAGTATGGTGTTGACTGACATTGCCTTCATTTCTGTGTGTGTGTGTGAGCATGCCCAATATGGCCGTCTGTAATGAATGTGTGGATCTTGTCCAGGTAGTTTGTGCTGCAGTGCTGACCTTTGTGCTGTACACCAACAGGTTGCATGCTGTCTCTGCTGGGTATCCATCTATCATTTGGCTTTGACTGTTACTACATTTCTGCATAGCAGGGGGGGAACACCTGACTTTTTCATTTCTACACAGGAGTGGGGGGCACACCTGACTGTTATTACATTACTATGTAGGATGTGGGGGGCACACGTGACACTTGTACACATTTGCTATGACTGTACTGGTATGTCAGATACTCCATTTCATTCTGTATTGCTAACTATCATGCTGACTAGAGGCATACCAGTGTACTACAGATCTTGACTTTGGTTGCCCTACATATTATTGTCTGACTTCCTGCCCTTCAGAACTAACATCCCACTGCCTGCCCTGCTGTGGTCTGTCTGTGTAGGCCTGGGGGGGAGGTTAACCATAGCCATCATTCTGGGGCCATGGCACAGGTTCTGGTTGGGTTTGTCTATACCTGTTCTGCTAGCTGAGACTGCTGTTGGGTATGTGAACCGTCCTGACTGGCATGTGTGAGTCATATGGAAACACATGTCACTCAGCACATTTCCTGCAGTGGGTTTTGTCACCCTGTGTAGTACTGTCTACTATGGTGACTCCAGTATGTGTTACAGATGTCATGGTGACACTATGGGTGTCTCCTGTCTGCTGCCATAACATTCAGTCACCCAATTCCCTTGCATGTTCACATCCATACTATAGCTACAGGTAACAACACATTCTACTCCATTTGGCAATTGGTAGGTTGATTGACTTATCTTGAGGGTGTGCCAGACTTGCAGATGGTGCTGGAGGGCTGCCTATGTTGGCTGCACATAGTACACTCCCTATACATGGTTGAGCACAAGCAGTGTCATGTTTGGCATCCCTTTTACTGTATGTGCGAGTCAGAGAGAGGTGTCATTCCCTGGGTCCCTACTGTGTCAGTGCATGTGTGATGCGTTGCCTCTTTATATATATTAATACAAATAAAAATCAGATACCAGACAGAAATAATTAAACTAGGGAACAATCAAACAAAAGGCATTAAAGATAGATCCCAGATTCTTTGTTTAAATCAAACAAATATTTGTTAAGTTAAGCAAATACAAATATCAAAGTTTAGCTGCACATAACCTTAACGCACTTGTGATAGATATGTGGTTGTTTGAAGCGGGAGGTGAACAAACATTTGACCTCTGGCTAGATGAGCACAACAGTGATGAAATCAATGGGTCTATATCTCTTTGTTGAATGGCTATTCAGTGAATAGCCATTCTTCGAACACCTATTTAGCAAAGTCGCTCTTCATTGAATGGCAAATTTTAAGAAGAGCAAAAAAGCGGTTGGCCAACCAAGCAACCACAAAAAAAAAAAAAAAAAAAAAAATCAATAAATAATAAAATTTAAAACCTGCTAAGGCGGGGGTCTGTGCCCCCCTCAACTAAATATACCAACTCTGGGATAGTCATGCAGTGGGGAAAAGGGCAAATTCCTGATGGTGGCCAACTGTTGGTTTGCCCTGATTAAAGTTTGCCATTTGATAAAGTGCGGCTTCGCTAAATAGATGTACGAAGAATCTCGAGAAAATAATATAGACCTGAAAATGATGCTCTTTTCTTGTAAGAATATTTTTTAAAAATGTTATTCAAAACTCTGAAAGATGAGCAAAAAATCCAGGGGAAGTTGGGACCATGGCAGCTGAATATTGAATATAAAGAGATCCTCTGGCAATTTAGGTTAAATGCTGGTTCCCCTCTTACTTTAATGACCATATATGTTTCACAAGTGTGTTAAACTTAAAATGCACTTAAATGTTGATATTTGTATTTGCTTGGCAAAAATCTAGGATCTGATTTTAATATCTTTGATTGCTCACTAGTTTGATTATTTGTTTTCCGGCATCTGAAAAGTTTTCTGGTCATGTGATGTTTTAGAGTGTATGTACATAAATGGGTCCTAATTACATTGCTGAAATTCCACTTGTCCAAATTTCAAATCAACGACACCAGAAGTACAAAAGATCAGTTAAACGAAAGATCAGTATGCCAAAGTACATTTCACTGAAACAGGTAACATGAGGCACCCATAGTTTTAAATGCACATCGCAGTACAGTGAGGATCGAGAAATATACCCTTTCTATCACTGTATTGTGACCTCAGAGTTTGTATATATAATTAGCAGGGGGTGTGGGGGTGCAGGGGGGCTTACCCCCTGCAAAAAATGTTTTAGGGTATGTTTTACTGTTGGTTTTTGGTTGGATGTGTTGTTTCGGTGGTGTGTGTTTCAGCATACTGATCTTTCATTTAACTGGTATTTCAGACTTCTGGTCTCATCAATTTGAAATTCAGACAAGTGGAATTTCGACGATGTAACTATGATCCATATAAATATATATATATATATATATATATATATATATATATATTTTGTGTGTGTGTGTGTGTGTATACATACACACACACACACACACTACAAATACAACACATGTATATGCGATATATATATATATATATATATATATATATATATATATATATATATATAATATATTATTTATATATATATACAGAAAACTAACTGTATGCACTCAATTCTGATGAAGTTTGTTTTATCAGATGAAAGCACTTAACTATTAAAAATTATTCAACTTGTTCCTTTTGGGTGAAGGCTCAATGCCTTGTAGCTATTAGTCGTAATTTGGCTACATTGTTTCAGTGCTCTTTTTCTGGATCTATCCCCCGGATTCACTAATCTTCCGTGCAGGACTAGCTTAGTCCTGCACTGAAGTGCCTGTTTAGGAGCAGGACAGCAGCGCGCCATACATATTAACAAGGCACGCTGCCCGAGCTCCTAGGCTTACACGGAGCATGTACGAGTGCAGGGGGCGTGTCTGAGAGCAGAGCTCTCAGAATAAATACGCCCCTGCAATGTAGAACAGCAGAAGGTGTTAAGAAATGAGCGAGATTGCTCATAGGTGTCCTCATATCTCCAGCAACAGTCCCCATGTGTACAACAGCAACAGTACATAAAAATCAAACGAAGAAACCCCTTTATTTGTATTTTAAAAATCCGAGTACAGCTAGCCGTAGGTGTGCCGGTGTGCCCATTGCTTCACTACAGTTAAAGCATCTTAAAAAGCTGAAGAGGATAACAAGGAAGATATATGCCGAAAAAGCAGCACAGCAATAGTGTAGTGGGCAGAGCATTCGCCTAACAAGCCGGTATTCTCTGTTTGAGTCCCACTGCAGCGCAGTCTATTTTACATGGCAAAGCACATTATAACCAATGTTTATGTTGCAAAACCCATGAAAAAAGACATATGTATGAACTGGAGTACTGCAGGAAATGCACATGTGAAGTGTCAGTGTCATAATTAATAAGGCACTAATAAGCAGGTTTAAGCACAAATAAGTGGTAGTATGCATATGTAAGCAGTAGTAAGCGTGTTTAAGTGCATTTGCTTGGGGGTAAGCATTGCCTACACAGATTAAGCAAAGTAGAAGCTAACTGAGTGTAAGAAACTGTAACCGGAAGTAAGTACTGCTTAGCTCCGCACAAACCCACTTACAACTGCTTTAAAGTGCCTCAACCACTCTGTATCAAAATGGCCCGTGATCAGCCCAGCAACAAAATAAACAGCCTCTGCAAGATTCAAACTGAGGACCCTACACACCATAGACAAAGTGATTTACTACTAAGCCATGCCAGCTATAAATGAATCTGTTGTTTTCAGAAACATAACCTCCAGTCCAGGCATGAAATAGTGTAGAGAATGTTTATCAACATCTAGATGTTTGTGTG